>NC_134796.1:37600226-37605226 GCF_046742065.1 Oratosquilla oratoria
ATTCTAAGGTGAGCTCTGGGTTTCATGAGCAGGAAAAAAAATCGTAAGTGTGCCACGTTTTGCATGGGTTGCCTACCCTTGTACTACATCTACCCTCTAATAAATGTGGTGGCAAGAGATATTAAGGTTTCATTGATTATGCTCTTAGCAGACGATATTGTGTTGGTTGCTACCAGTAAAATAAAAGATAAGAGAAAGATATAGAGCTATAGAAAGACAATAAAAGACAGAGATCTATATATCAAGAGTACTAAAACTGGGTATTTATATTTAGTTGGGAAACATCGGGAAGGAAATATGAAGCTAGGAAAAGAAGTATATAGGGTATGATATTTTGAATATCTCAGTTCACACGTCAACGACTGTGGAGATATGGAAGTGGATATAAACCACAGAATACAACTTGGCATTAAAATACAACTTGGCATTAAAATCCAAATCCTCTGGTCCTTCATGCAAGAACACCAACAAAACAATCATGAACACTCCGCTTAAGATAAACAACACAAACATCCCATTGAAAGATCATGCCTGTATGTTGAGTAGCACACTGGATACTGGACTTAAAAAGAAAAAAAAAAAAAAAAAAAGGGAGCCACAATTAAGGCTGTGTTGGAAAGGTTAAACAGCTTTAAAACCGCAACACTGTCCACCAAACGTCGATTGTACCTATCCCTAGTCAAAGCGATTCTGTGCCAGTTCCCGGGATTAACCCAGCTGACAAGCCCCACAAACAACTGTGACTATCAGAAGGTTCAGAATGCCGCAGTCCTATTCATCATGGGTTCGCGATGGAGCAACTTCAGACCAACTGATTCCATACACCGATCAGCCAACATCCGCCCACTCAACCAACTCAAACACAAACTTCACATGAGACACCTAGAATGACTGCACACCAAACACAAACACCTGATACGACACATAACACCTAGACCTCACCGTACAGACTACTTGTCAGCTGCGCCTCCCCCTCGGGCGGTGTACACGAGAAATCTTGTATAGCCGCGCGAATATGCAAAGTACTGTATCATTTTACCAGCTTTGACTGATCGTCACTAGACGTGCCGCGATGTGCTGGGTCCTGTCTGACTAAGTACCACGGATATGAGTCCGTCTGTATCCAGCGGCAAGCGTGAGGAAAGGCAACAGATTCTCAGTAGACGTGCTGTGGTTGGCCGTGGTCATTCCTCGCTGGATATATATTTATATTCATATTCATCTACCACTCACTTTGTATAACTGCCAATACATACATGATATATACTCACATTCAACTGAAAATTAATATACTCGTACCTATGTATATATATATACATATATAAATATATATACATATATATATATATATATATATATGTTGAGACATCATATATATATATATATATATATATATATATATATATATATATATATATATATATATAAAATATCTTGTTGATTCTACACCCGCCGTGAAGGACGAATACTCCAGGAACGACTTCGGTCATCAGGAGGGCCGTGATGGCTACGACACTCAGGGCTCCTACTACGTCCTCCTGCCGGACGGTCGCCTCCAGAGGGTCACCTACACCGTCAACGGAGACTCCGGCTTCGTGGCCGAAGTCACCTACGAGGGCAAAGCCCAGTACCCACAGTATCGCCCCGCCTCCTATCACCCTACCCCCGCCCCCTACCGCCCTACACCCGCCCCCTACCGCCCTACACCAGCCCCCTACCACCCTACACCAGCCCCCTATCGTCCAACTCCTAGACCATACCGTCCTGCCCGTCCAGCTTATCGGCCAACTTATGCATAAGAGGATTAGTGTCCTACGAATGTGTTTGTTATACCTGTTACATTTTTAAGAGATTTATCATACACACACACACACACACACACACACACACACACACACACACACACACACACGAACACGCCCTCACCACCCTCAGCTTGCCAAGATTGTCCGACAAACACAGTGAGGCACTGAATAAGGTTGGACAGGACCTAATGCTACACCCACGTCACCGTCACTTCCTCCCACCTAACACCACAACCACCCGCCATGCAACTCGGCATTCTAACAAAATCAAGCCCATCAGAGCGCCGAGGACTGACCGATACAAGAACAGTGCCATTCCATCCATTGTCCACACAATAAACTCATTATAAATTTTAGACTAAGCATATCACTCTTATAATTACTATATTACTCATAAAAGTACTCAATTGTATTATTGTCAGTGTATCACTCCTATCTCAATAAACCTATTATTATTATTATTACACACACACACATACATATATATATATGTATATATATATATATATATATATATATATATATATATACTTATTTGTTGAAGTCTAGTACACATACGGTGCGAGTTATGTGTTTGTCGTTGGTGTGACGTTGAGTGCCAATGTTTTGGAGATGGAATAAGAGCCGTTTTGATACGGTAATACTGATGTATGTTGAAGTGCGGTTCTTACAATCACCGACGTTGCCTAAGATTCCAACATGGAAATCCTCTTCAAATAAAACAATTCCCGCTGCCTCAACGTAACTGAAGCCGTCCTTATCATTCAAGAACAGCCTTCCATCAGATGCACCTTGAAGGAATTCTCCGAAGATCAACAGAGAAGGGGAAAATTGTACTAATATTCAAGGAAGCATTTCAGGTAAATACTATATTAAATGTCTTTCAATGTATTTGGATAAAATACAAACGGAATTATATTTAGAAGAGGTCACAGCAATATAAATTGTATGGATATATCATTTAAGGTTGGGACAGGTCACATAGTGTGACACGCCAAGGAGAATTGGATAAAGTCGATTCAATGAATGGAAGCTGTGGAGTTGACTTGTCGTCGTGGTCGAGGAATAAAGGCAACGTTCTTCTGTATGGTAACACCAGGATTTGCTAGTGCTTATCGATCATGAGGATTCCTTCTTTTGTAAAAACATAAGAATGGAGGAGAAGGCAAGAGACCATAAGGCGTACAAATGTACACATCTCAATTACTACCTATCATCTCAATCCATAAAGCTATAATAATTTACGTAAAAAGCTTCTAAGATTTATAATCTTTTTGTGTCGCGGTGTCAGTAACAGTTGGCAAAAGATGTCGTTACGGAGAGAACATTGGTGGGTTTTGGGTCTTTTATTTTGAAAATGACATATGAGACGACGTGTCAGTTTTTTCGATGTCAGACAAATAAGAAGAGAGAGGCGTATAGTCCTCTTTTGAGCTTCGAAATTGGTGAATGACTTCAGTTCTTTCTAACGGTTTTGGTTTTGAAGAGACGTTATATAATGATGACAAATAAGATGTCTTCTTATTCTGATAACATAAGATAATTTTTTTTATCTTATTTATCAAGTATGGGATCCCTTTTATTATGCTTTTAAGGACTTGCTTCTTTCTAACGGCGTGGGTTTTGAAGAGACGTTATATTATGATGACAAATAAGATGTCTTCTTATTCTGATAACATAAGATCATTTTTTTATCTCATTTACCAAGTATGGGTTCCCTTTTATTGTGATTTTAAGGATTCGCTCGTTGAGTTACTATGATGTTGATATATACAACTTGTCATCTTATGAAATAAGTAAATAATTTCAGTCTGGTTAGGGTCAAATTAGGGTGTGTTAGTTGAGCCCCTGTGACAAATTGAAATAATTTGTTTTGGAGATGTCTACTAATTTTAAAATTTTTGGTGTAGAACTCTAATTGAATTTATATGTTATGGCACCACTATTCCAAACAAGGGTTTGACTTTCCCTGATTAATATTTAGTGCAAAGATATTTTCAAGTTTAAGATTATCATTTCTTTTTAGAAACATATAAATATGTACTGCGTCCCTCGTGAGTTTTCGCATTTCTGGAGGAAAAAGATTAGGAACATTCAAGGTCGTTCTTTATAAAACACGAAGGAATAGCTCACCTCGTAATTTTTTTTCTTTTTAATTACATTTATCTTTCTATCTAAATAATCAAGAAAACAGATTATGAGAAATAAACCTGAGAGAGTATTTGTCTTCAGGAGAAGATCTTACAGAGATACTGCAAAGTGAAGTCTACAGAGATAAAGATGGAGAGAAATTAGGAAACGAGGACCGCTGGCTTACAGGACATAATCCTACCAGGCGGCTGGTAAGAAGGTAAGAAGATTAACAGAGGAATGGGCGAAAATGTAAATAACTTCCTGGAATCAAATGACGGATTACCTCTTATAACCAAGACATAAAAGACAGCTAACCATCTGTAGGAGAGAGGCCAAACGCAGAGTATGGGATCCAATGTATCTAACGTTTCGCCCAGCAGGGCGAAACGTTAAAGACATTGGATCTCATACTCTGCGTTTGGCCTCTCTCCTACAGTGCTGTTGCAGTCGTTGCTGCTTTTACTCAGCTAACCATCTGTTTTCAATTCAACTTTAAATGCGATACTAGGTAAAAGATCAGTTGAACGTGAAATATCACATCAAAAGAGCCACAGGAATAGTAAATAGGAAATTTTCAATTTTCTTATTTGAACCATTGCATGTCTTGGGGTTTACCATTGAGCAAAATTTCATATTTTAAATTGTTCCTTGTAAAGGTTATTTAACACAAAGGAAAACAAAATCCCATAGCACGTCTAAACTTTTTATGATAGAATGCCCCTCATAATAGAAATATATATGAAGATATACACACCCAGGCGAGTGTAAATATGTTGAATACAACTAGAGAAAATTAATTATGTGCATATATCTAATTTCGACAAATGTTTATGTATCATTTAAAGGAACTCAAGTAAGCAGTGATTCAACATCAAAACTATTCAATATGACAATACCTAGATTATCTCTTAACATTTGCATAATATAATCACGAGGAAAATTGACGAGAAAATGCAAAAAGAAGACAGCACCCTACAAAGCCACTTTGCTAAGTTATAGTACCAGAAAATACTAATTTAGATAACAAACTTCGTAGGCTCAATAGTGTAAATAGGTATATAG
>NC_134796.1:37610226-37627726 GCF_046742065.1 Oratosquilla oratoria
TATCTCAGTTCACACGTCAACGACTGTGGAGATATGGAAGTGGATATAAACCACAGAATACAACTTGGCATTAAAATACAACTTGGCATTAAAATCCAAATCCTCTGGTCCTTCAAGAACACCAACAAAACAATCACGAACACTCCGCTTAAGATAAACAACACAAACATCCCATTGAAAGATCATGCCTGTCTGTTGAGTAGTACACTGGATAATGGCCTTACCTGGGTCCCGCACTTCAAAAAAAAAAAAAGGGGGGGGGGAGCCACAATTATGGCTGTGTTGGAAAGGTTAAAACGCTTTAAAACCGCAACACTGTCCACCAAACGTCGATTGTACCTATCCCTAGTCAAAGCGATTCTGTGCCAGTTCCCGGGATTAACCCAGCTGACAAGCCCCACAAACAACTGTGACTATCAGAAGGTTCAGAATGCCGCAGTCCTATTCATCATGGGTTCGCGATGGAGCGACTTCAGAACAACTGAATCCCTACACCGATCAGCCAACATCCGCCCACTCAACCAACTCAAACACAAACTTCACATGAGACACCTAGAATGACTGCACACCAAACACAAACACCTGATACGACACATAACACCTAGACCTCACCGTACAGACTACTTGTCAGCTGCGCCTCCCCCTCGGGCGGTGTACACGAGAAATCTTGTATAGCCGCGCGAATATGCAAAGTACTGTATCATTTTACCAGCTTTGACTGATCGTCACTAGACGTGCCGCGATGTGCTGGGTCCTGTCTGACTAAGTACCACGGACACGATTTCATCTGTATCCAGCGGCAAGCGTAAAGAGCAGCATATTCTCAGTAGACGTGCTATAAGTGGCCGAGTTTAGTCCTCGCTGGATATATTTATATTCATGTACATATTCATCTACCACTCACTTTGTGTAACCGTGCCAATACATACATAATATATATTCACAATCAACTGAAAATTAATATACTCGTACCTATATATATATATATATATATATATATATATATATATATATATATATATATATATATATATATATATATATATATATATAATATCTTGTTGGTTCTACACCCGCATAGAGGCGACAACTCTCCCTGTGTACCATACACACAAGAGCATATCGCAAACAAAAAGTACGACTACACGTGCAAACATATAAGTTTAAGTTTTTTTTCCAGCTGAAGTAATTTCATTTCTAACTTTCTCTCCTACTGCATCTTCTTAGTTCAGTTTACCTACCACTAAAAGTCTTTCCCTTTTTTTCTGACTATTCCTACGACTTAGCCTCCGAGTCCCTATCTGACTTTGTTGGTTGAGGTCTTACATCCCCAAAAATCACCCTCATAGATATTGACGTCAGCCTCCAACTCCAAGTCTCCTGCCCATGCCTCCTAAGCCACGACGTCACGCAATAAATATCCCTAAAAAGCGCCCGATGACAGTAGCCCTCTCTCATACACAATGTTCTTTTCATTTTTATAAAGACATCTCTTCCCCTCCTACAACTACGGATCTTGCGCGAATGGATGGTCTTTCCTAAGTAGTCCATACCCATTTCTTTGAGAAAGCATGCCTGTGAAACTAGCCAGGAATAAACTCAGATTAATATCCCTGTGTTTTCTACTCCCACTTACGTCATATATATATATATATATATATATATATATATATGTATATACATATATATATTTTTGGAAATAGACTCATCCACTAAATTGTCAAATGATAAAAACATATATGTATATATATATATATATATATATATTATATATATATATGTATATATATATATATATATATATATATATATAAATATATATATATATATATATATACTAATAAATAATTATGTGGCGCTCCGTGGGGAGCCTTAACGAACGAGTGAAGAAATATCTCTACTGTAGGGGAGGGTCAGTAGATCATCACTCTGGATGCTGATAAAAGGTGACAAATCTTTTATATAAAAGGCTTCCAATAGTGAAAGACACTGGGCATCGACATTCTGGTCCAGAATCATGATGTCTTTCACCAGATGTTCTTTCGTCGGGGGGATTCCATGGTCGTGTAAGTAATGATTCTTGATGGATCCTGCTTGTAGTCGTCATTCCTACATAAGAAGTACGAGTTCTACAGTCCTCATGATGACATGTAGGCATGTAAAAAACGTTTCTCCTCTGGAGAGGCTCAAGGGAGGAAAAGAGTTGTTTTTTTGATAAAAGGTTGGAAGACTTCTTGGACTGGTAAAAGATAATGAAATTAAGACATTTATCTTAGGGTATTGGTTGGTTTTACGTTGTGGAAGATGATATTCTCCATAGCTCTTCAGTTTTATGTGCTGATGTCATGTAGCTTTTTGTAAAATATTTTTATGAGTGTCATGCTTGGGGTGTCAGTATGGGAGTTTTGTCCAAGGTACAACGGTCGACTTCATCCTTGATAGATCTCTCAACAATGTAATTTGGGAAACCATTGTCTATAAGAATATGGGAGGTCCGTTCAATTTCATGGTGAACAGATCTATAATCTGAGACTTCAATGTCAGAGAAGTAACGCCTTTTCGCCAACGGCCTTCTTCAGGCTACAGCCTCTCTCCCCCGCCTACTCGTTTCTCCACAAAGCCACACCCACCGGCTGACTTATATATATATTCCTGCCGCCAAGATCCAGCACCATTCTTTACTGTGCTCTATCACCGTCATCTACAGTAGCCCCATCAAGTACCATGTTTGTTAAGGTACGTGATAATTCACCTATCAGACTCACCACGAAATTATATTAAGTGCAGCTGGTGAATACGTGACCGAACCTGACCAGCGGACCAGTTGACCAGCGTTTAGGTTTGAGTCCTGCTAGGGTCCTCGCGTGTCGGATAAAGGGACACAACGTCTCAAGTGATCCGAAATAATTTGTATAAGATATTCTATTGTTCCATGAGATATGATGTTGACAGTACCTTAGCAAAACATCTGGTAGTCACTCGCAGCTGTATAGTAAGAAAATGCTCCCATCACAACCTTAATATAAACTATTAACTAGGGTAACTGGTATATCGTTCATGTGTGTGCGTGTATGTGTATGTGCATGTGTGTGTGTGTGCGTGTAAATACACACACATATGTATACAAAAAATGCACGCTTACGTGTAGCCTTATGTTGTAATTTTCCATCAAGGAGCGATGGTTTCCATTAATGCAAACACCTCTCCTTCAGGTCACTCTCGCCCTTTCCCTCCTGGTCGTCGTTCTGGCGGCCCCCTCTAACCCACCGTACGGATATTCCCCTCCAACACCCGCTTATGATGTACGTATGACCCCCTCATAGAATAAATGACTGATTTTTATCTAAAAGTATTCCGGAAGGCCCACATGTCGCCCATATCATCATGCTCTCCTTGATTTCCAGGATCCTCCTAGGTACGACTTCAACTACGCCGTCAAGGACGACTACTCCAACAACGACTTCGGACACCAGGAGAACCGTGACGGATACAACGCCCAAGGAGGCTACTCCGTCCTCCTCCCCGACGGACGCCTCCAGAGGGTCACCTACACCGTCAACGGAGACGAGGGCTACATCGCCGAGGTCACCTACGAAGGGGAGGCCCAGTACCCTGAGCACCGGCCCGCCACCTACCACCCTACCCCCGCTCCCTACCACCCAACCCCTGCCACCTACCACTAAGACCAGGCAAGCATGACTGTTGGACGTGAACTATTTATTTCATATGAACCTGAATAAAAGTAACGCAAACATCTATCCTCTTTGTTTAACCCCTATAATAATGCGAGAATATCCTGTTGATGAAGAATCATATTTCTTAAAAGGCAACAAGTAAATATCTCTAAAATGATTGTATACCTCTTTTTCATAGAACTGTACTGGTTAAATACATTCCTGAAAATACTGTATATGAGATTAGAATATCTTTGTTGAATGAGTAATATACATTGTTTGGTACTGTGTATGCAAGAAAAAAATAAATGTCGGTTGCTGGAGAGTAAAGTTGTTTTATAATAAAAGTACACTAAAGCAGCATTTAGGTGCAGCCTAATTGCGCGATGAACTATTACCCCTTTGCCTATAAATAGCAGAAATAAACAAATGTCTTCTAGATGATGAGGACGACAGTTTATAATTTCTAGGTTGTAACCTTACAGCTCGTTCACACCAACGCAGTTCTAGGTTGGGGGCAGTACGGATTGCAAATCTTTATTTAGTAATGATAGGCCACAGCCTAGTTTTCTAGATAAACCATAGGAAATTCCGACGAGTTTTGTTTTTATTCATCCTCCGTAAAGCCCCTCTTACACCAACGCGTTTCGCCTATATATTTTTACTTCGATGTTACTTCGGTGTAAATACACCCTGTCGTACTAGAAATGCATGTATCGAACTGATACCGAGATAACATTGAGACAACACACTGCATAGTGTCAGGGAAACGTAAAGTCGAAGGCATCGACCGCCAAGGCTCCCCAAAATTTTCAAACCTGTAGTTCTAGCTCGGTGCTCGTACGGATTGCAATTTTTGAAAATGCCTACGTTCGATGCGTTTCTACCTTCAAGATCGGTGTTACTTCGATGTCAGTACGGCGTATGCATTTCCATTACGCTCTCACTTCTATGCCAGTTCGGTATCATCTTGGTTTTAATACGATTTGGAGGGCTACCGCGGCCTTGATACTATGCTACTGCGAGATCAACTCGGTGCTATTACGGTAACAATTCGGTGCTACTATGGTGACTTAGATTATCACTTCGATGCATGCGTTGTTAGTTTTATCCCACTTCGCGTAATGCTTTTTAATCTTGATAACACTTCTATTTCAATTCGTTCTGGAACATAGAATTGGCCACGAGGCGAGTTCTAAATTTTAAGTGGGTTTGAAATTTTTTTGTAGCCTTGATGGTCGATCCGTTTGACCTTGCATTTCTCTGACATCGCACAGTGTTTTCTCGATGTTTTCTCGGTATTAGTTCGACCCATGCATTTCTAGTACGATAGGACGTACTTACACCGAAGTAACATCGAAGTAAAAACGTACAGGTGAAACGCGTTGGTGTGAGCGGGGCTCACCGATCTGGAGGGTAGAAATACATCGAACGCAGCCATATAATTTGCAATCCGTGCTGACACCGAGCTAGAACTGCGCTGGTGTGAGTTAGCTAAGGCTACAACCCAGAAGTTATTGACTGTAGTCTTCCTCATTATGAAGAAATTAGTTTTAGTTCTGCTATTCATAGGAAAAGGAGTAACAGTACATCGCGCAATTAGGCTGAAGGTAAAAACTGTTTTGGTGTACTTCTATTAAAAATCAACCTTTTTTGCATACACCGTACCTGATAAAGTATATTACTCATTCAACAAAGCTATTCTAATCTCATATAAAGTATTTTCAGGAATGTGGTCAACCAGTTTTGTTCTATAAAAAAGAGGTATACAGTCATTATACAGATATTTACTTGCTGTCTTATAAGAAATATAATTCTGCATTAACAGGATGCTGTCGCATTATTATAGGGAGGGCTTAAACAAAGAGGATGGAGATTTCCACTACTTTTATTCGGATTCATATGGAAATAAATAGTTCACGTGTAACGGCCATGTTTCCCTGGTCTTAGTGGTAGGGGGCAGGGGTTGGGTGGTAGGGAGCAGGGGTAGGGCGGTAGGGGGCGGGGGTAGGGTGGTAGGGGGCGGGCTGGTGTGCCGGGTACTGGGCCTCCCCTTCATAGGTGACCTCGGCGATGTAGCCCTCGTCTCCGTTGACGGTGTAGGTGACCCTCTGGAGGCGTCCGTCGGGGAGGAGGACGGAGTAGCCTCCTTGGGCGTTGTATCCGTCACGGTTCTCCTGGTGTCCGAAGTCGTTGTTGGAGTAGTCGTCCTTGACGGCGTAGTTGAAGTCGTACCTGGGAGAATCCTGGAATTTAAGGAGAGCATGATGATATGGGCGACATGTGGGCCTTCTCGAATACTTTTAGATAGAAATCAGTCATTTATCCCCTGAGGGGGTAATACGTACATCATAAGCGGGTGTTGGAGGGGAATATCCGTACGGTGGGTTAGAGGGGGCCGCCAGAACGACGACCAGGAGGGAAAGAGCGAGGGTGACCTGAAGGAGAGGTGTTTGCATTAATGGAAACCAACGCCCCTTGATGGAAAATTATAAGATAAGGCAACACATAAGTGTGTATATATTTTTGTATACATATGTGTGTGTATTTACATACACACACACACACACATACACGCACACACATGTACGCAATACCAGTTACCCTAACTAATAGTTTATATTAAGGTTATGATATGAGCAGTTTCTCACTATACAGCTGCGAGTGACTACCAGATTTTTCGCTTAGGTGCTGTCAACATCCTATCTCATGGAACAATAGAATATCTTATACAAATTATTTCGGATCACTTGAGACGTTGTGTCCCTTTATCCGACACGCGAGGACCCTAGCGGGACTCACACCAAGACGCTGATCCCCTAGTCCGCTGGTCAGGTTCGGTCACGTATTCACCAGCTGCACTTAATACAATTTCGTGGTGAGTCTGATAGTTGGATTATCACGTACCTTAACAAACATGGTACTTGATGGGGCTACTGTAGATGACGGTGATAGAGCACAGTAAAGATTGGTGCTGGATCTTGGCGGCAGGAATATATATATAAGTCAGCCGGTGGGTGTGGCTTTGTAGAGAGGTGAGTGGGCGGGGGAGAGAGGCTGTAGCCTGAAGAAGGCCGTTGGCGAAAAGGCGTTACTTGTCTGACAGTCAAGTTTCAAAATTCGTCCCCTACTTGATTTCATGGAACATAGTATCCAGAAGGTTGGGGCGATTCAATGTAATGAAGCTCGTAATGCTAAAGTTTACTTAATATACAAAATAATGTAATAACTGTCAATCTGTTATTTTGTTTTGTTTGCTTGATTTCGCCGTTTGGGTTTTTATCTATTTCTTAGTTATCTATTTTTTTTTCTTCGGTATCAGAACTCCTCATGGACCAAAAGGTCCACAAGATAGGTATATTTTGCTACTGTAAAGAATTTTCATTGTAAATCATTCTTCATCCAGAGCATATTTTCCTAAAGAGGCTCTTAAGTATAGCTGCTTGACTTCATTTTAGATTTACTAATATAAGCTGTTTTTGATCTGATTAAGATCTCTTTATTTGATTACCTTCGCAGTTTCATCGTCGACCAAAGTCTCCTGCTGAGTCATATTTTCATTGCACTCCACTGGGCAGAGCGGTTACCTAATAGATACCGTTCTGAACTCATGAACAGGTGGTCATGAGTTCATTTCTCAGGACACGCTGTGGGCTTGAAGAGCTGGCTCCCGACGGCCCTAGCCAGGCGGGTAGGCGACCTGACGCTGGCCTAAAGAAGAAGGAATATATATATATATATATATATATATATATATATATATATATGTGTGTGTGTGTGTGTGTGTGTGTGTGTGTGTGTGTGTGTGTGTGTTCGTGTGTGTGTGTGTGTGTGTGTGTGTGTGTGTGTGTGTGTATGTGTGTGTGTATGTGTGTGTGTGCGTGCGTGTGCGTATGTGCGTGTGTGCGTGTGCGTATGTGTGTGTGTGTGTGTGTGTGTGTGTGTGTGTGTGTGTGTGTGTGTGTGTGTGTGTGTGTGTGTGTGTGTGTGTGTGTGTGTGTGTGTGTGTGTGTGTGTGTGTGTGTGTGTGTGTGTGTGTGTGTGTGTGTGTGTGTGTGTGTGTGTGTGTGTGTGTGTGTGTGTGTGTGTGTGTGTGTGTGTGTGTGTGTGTGTGTGTGTGTGAAAAAACAGCAGCCCCGCAACTGAGACGGCTTTGCCCTACCAAAGGTTTCTCACTTTCCACTGCATGGGAGTGGAGTGGTGAGTTTGACTACTTTACTAATGAGGAGGTTTCACGGAGATGAATGAAATTGTTTTGCAGATGGCAACTGCCAACAGTTTTGGCATCGTAAACAACATTTGAGTTCAAAAGCTTTATTGAATGTTCAATGTTTCGCTCATTAGAAATTGTTTCAACAAGCGTGGTCCTCAAATAGCGTTTCCTCTGCCACGAATGAAATTGCTTGCCAGTTGTATATGGTATGAGAAGTGAGAGATAGAAGAATAAAACAAAAATATTGATGATGATATGATATACTCATAGTACTGAGCGTAAGCAAAAAAGTATATATGGGAGTAATAGGAGAATAAGAGAAATATACTTTGTTCGGTACTGTGTATAAAAAAAGGAAAGAAAGAAAAAGAAAGAAAGAGCTGGAGAGGTAAAGTTGTTTTTAATAGAAGCACACCATAACAGCATTTACGTGCAGCCTAATTGCGTGATGCACTATTACTCCTTTGCCTGTGAATAGCAGAACTAAATCTAATTTCTTCTTGATGAGAAAGACTACAGTCAATAACTTCTGGGTTGTAGCCTTAAAGCCAACTCACATCAACGCAGTTCTAGCTCGGTGCCAGCACGGATTGCAAATTATATGGCTGCGTTCGATGCATTTCTACCTTCCAGATCGGTGAACCCCGCTCACACCAACGCGTTTCGCCTGTACGCTTTTACTTCGATGTTACTTCGGTGTAAATGCGCACTATCGTACTAGAAATGCATGGGTCGAAGTGATACAGAGAAAACATCGAGATAGATTTGCGCGGTGTCAGAGAAACGCAAGGTCAAACGCATCAACCATCAAGGCTCCCCAAAATTTTCAAATCTGCTTAAAATTTAGAACTCCGCCGCGTTGCCATTCGATGTTCCAGAACGAACTAATATAGCAGTCCTTACTAGCACCGAGCTAGAACTGCAGCTTTGAAAAGTAACATCGAAGTAAAAACGTATAAGTAAAACGCGTTGGTGTGAGTGGGATTTTACTGATAATGAATAGAAGCAAAACTCGTCGGCGTTTCTTATGGTTTTTCGAGAAAACTAGGCTGTGACCTATCGTTGTTAAATAAAAATTTGCAACCAGTGCAGCCACCGACCTAGAACTACGATGGTGTGGGTGGACGTTAGGGCTACAACCTAGAAATATTGACTGTCGTCCTTCTCATCTAGAAGACATTAGTTTTATTTCTGCTATTTATAGGCAAAGGGCTAATAGTGCATCGCGCAATTAGGCTGCACCTAAATGCTGCTTCGGTGTACTTCAATTATAAAACAACTTTACCTCTCCAGCAACAGACACTTATCTTTTCTTGCATATACAGTACCAAATAAAGTATATTACTCACTCGACAAAAGATATTTTAATCTCATATAAAACATTTTCAGGAATGTATTCAACCAGTACAGTTCTATGAAAAAGAGGTATACAATCATTTTAGAGATATTTACTTGTTGTCTTGTAAGAAATACGATTCTTCATCAACAGGATGCTGTCGCAAATATCATAGGGCTTAAACAAAGATTATGGAGGTTTGCATTACTTTTATTCAAGTTCATATGGAAATAAATAGTTCACGTCTAACGGCTACGATTGCCTGGTCTTAGTGGTAGGTGGCAGGGGTTGGGTGGTAAGGAGCAGGGGTAGGGCGGTAGGGGGTGGGGGTAGGGCGGTAGGAGGTGGGCTGGTGTACCGGGTACTGAGCCTCCCCTTCGTAGGTGACCTCGGCGATGTAACCCTCGTCTCCGTTGACGGTGTAGGTGACCCTCTGGAGGCGTCCGTCGGGGAGGAGGACGGAGTAGCCGCCTTGGGCGTTGTATCCGTCACGGTTCTCCTGGTGACCGAAGTCGTTGTTGGAATAGTCGTCCTTGACGGCGTAGTTGAAGTCGTACCTGGGAGGATCCTGGAAATCAAGGAGAACATGATAATATGGGCGACATGTGGGCCTTCTCGAATACTTTTAGATAGAAATCAGTCATTCATCTCCTGAAGGGGTAATACGTACATCATAAGCAGGTGTTGGAGGAGAATATCCGTACGGAGGGTTAGATGGGGCCGCCAGAACGACGACCAGGAGGGAGAGAACGAGAGTGACCTGAAGGAGAGATGTTTGCATTAATGGAAACCAACGCCCCTTGATGGAAAATTACAATATAAGGCAACACATAAACATGTATATATTTGTATATATATGTGTGTGTGTATTCACACACACACACACACACACACACACACACACACACACACACACACACACACACACACACACACACATGCACGCACACATGTACGCTGTACAAGTTACCCTAGCTAATAGGTATGTTAAGGTTGTGATGGAAGCAGTGTCTCACTTTACTACTAGTTAGTTTTTTTTGCTAAGGTACTGTCAACATCCTATCTCAAGGAACAATAGAATATCTTATATAAATTATTTCGGATCACTTGAGACATTGTGCCCCTTTATCCGACACCCGATGACCCTTGCAGGACTCGAACCAAGACGCTGGTCCCTTAGTCCACTGGTCAGGTTTGATCACGTATTCACTAGCTGCACATAATATAATATCGTGGCAAGTCTGATTGTTGGATTATCACGTACCTTAACAAACATGGTACTTGATGGGGCTACTGTAGATGACGGTGATAGAGCACAGTAAAGATTGGTGCTGGACCTTAGCGGCAGGAATATATATATAAGTCAGCCGGTGGGTGTGGCTTTGTAGAGAGGAGAGTGGGTGAGGGAGAGAGGCTGTAGCCTGAAGAAGGCCGTTGGAGAAAAGGCGTTACTTGTCTGACAGTCAAGTTTCAAAAGTCGTCCCCTACTTGGTTTTCATGGAACACAGTATCCAGGAGGTTGGGGCGATCGAATGTAATGCAGCTCGTAATTCTAAAGTTTACTTAGGTTACAAAATAATGTAATAACTGTTAATCTGTTATTCTGTTTTGTTTGCTTGATTTCGCCGCTTGGGTTTTTATCTGTTTCTTAGTTATCTATTTTTTTTTTCGGCATCAGAACTCCTCATGGACCAAAAGGTCCACGAAATAGGTATATTTTGCTACTGTAAAGGATTTCCGTTGTAAATCGTTGTTCATCCACAGTGTATATTTTCCTATAGAGGCTCTTAAGTATAACTGCTTGACTTCATTTTAGATTTACTAATACACGCTGTTTTTGATCTGATTGAGATATATTAATTTTATTACCTTCGCAGTTTCATCATCGACCAAAGTCTCCTGCTGAGTCAGATTTTCATTGCATTCCACTGGGCAGAGCGATAACCTAATAAATACCGTTTTGAGCTCATGAACAGGTGGTCATGAGTTCATTTCTCAGGACACGCTGTGGGCTTGAATAGCTGGCTCCCGACGGCCCTAGCCAGGCGGGTAGGCGACCTGACGCTGGCCTAAAGAAGACATTATATATATATATATATATATATATATATATATATATATATATATATATATATTGGAAATAAACTCATCTGCTGGGATTCGGACCCCCGCCAGAGCGGAATGCTTCGTGTCAAAATGACACAAACAAATATATATATATATATATATATATATATATATATATATATATATATATATATATATACCTATATACATATATATATATGTATATATATACATTTATATTTACATATATATATATATATATATATATATATATATATACATATGAAAAAAACAGCAGCCCCGCAACTGAGACGGCTTTGCCCTTCCAAAGGTTTCTCACTTTCCACTGCATGGGAGTGGAGTGGTGAGTTTGACCACTTTACTAATGAGGAGGTTTCACGGAGATGAATGAAATTATTTTGCAGATGGGAACTGCCAACTGTTTTGGTATCGTAAACAACATTTCAGTTCGGAAGCTTTATTGAATATTTAATGTTTCGCTCATTATAGATTGTTTCACCAAGCGTGGCCCTCAAATAGTGTTTCCTCTGTCATGAAAAAAATTGCTTGCCAGTTGCATATGGCATGAGAGGTGAGAGATAGAAGAGTAAAACAAAAATATTGATGATGATATGATATATTCACAGTACTGAGCGTAAGCAAAAAAGTATATATGGGAGTAATAGGAGAATAGGAGAAATATACTTTGTTCAGTACTGTGTATAAAAAAAAAGGAAAGAAAGAAAAAGAAAGAAAGAGCTGGAGAGGTAAAGTTGTTTTTAATAGAAGCACACCATAACAGCAATTACGTGCAGCCTGTAAATAGCAGAACTAATACTAATTTCTTCTTAATGAGGAAGACTACAGTCAATAACCTCTGGGTTGTAGCCTTAAAGCCAACTCACATCAACGCAGTTCTAGATCGGTGCCAGCACGGATTGCAAATTATATGGCTGCGTTCGATGCATTTCTACCTTCCAGATCGGTGAACCCCAGCTCACACCAACGCCTTTCGCTTGTACGCTTTTACTTCGATGTTACTTCGGTGTAAACGCGTCTATCGTACTAGAAATGCATGGGTCGAAGTGATACAGAGAAAACATCGAGATAAATTTGCGCAGTGTCAAAGAAACGCAAGGTCAAACGCATCAACCATCAAGGCTCCCCAAAATTTTCAAATCGGCTTCAAATTTAGAACTTTCCGCCGCATAGCTATTCGATGTTCCAGAACGAACTAATATAGCAGTGTCCGTACTAGCACCGAGCTAGAACTGCAGATTTGAAATATTTTAACATCGAAGTAAAAACGTATAAGTAAAACGCGTTGGTGTGAGTGGGATTTTACTGATAATGAATAGAAACAAAACTCGTCGGCGATTCCTATGGTTTTGTCGACAAAACTAGCCTGTGATCTATCGTTATCAAATAAAAATTTGCAACCAGTGCTGCCCCCGACCTAGAACTGCGATGATGTGAGCGGGCGTTAGGGCTACAACCTAGAAATTATTGACTGTCGTCCTCCTCATCTAGAAAACATTAGTTTTATTTCTGCTATTTATAGGCAAAGGGGTAATAGTGCATCGCGCAATTAGGCTGCACCTAAATGCTGCTTCGGTGTACTTCAAATATAAAACAACTTTACATCTCCAACAACAGACACTTATCTTTTCTTGCATACACAGTACCAAATAAAGTATATTACTCATTCAACAAAAGATATTTTAATCTCATATAAAGTAATTTCAGTTCTGTTCTATGAAAAAGAGGAATACAATCATTTTAGAGATATTTACTTGTTGTCTTATAAGAAATACGATTCTTCATCAACAGGATGCTGTCGCAAATATCATAGGGCTTAAACAAAGATTATGGAGGTTTGCATTACTTTTATTCAAGTTCATATGGAAATAAATAGTTCACGTCTAACGGCTATGCTTGTCCGGTCTTAATGGTAGGGAGCAGGTGTAGGGCGGTAGGGGGCGGGGGTAGGGCGGTAGGGGGCGGGGGTAGGGCGGTAGGAGGCGGGCTGGTGTACCGGGTACTGGGCCTCCCCTTCGTAGGTGACCTCGGCGATGTAACCTTCGTCTCCGTTGACGGTGTAGGTGACCCTCTGGAGGCGCCCGTCGGGGAGGAGGACGGAGTAGCCTCCTTGGGCGTTGTAGCCGTCACGGTTCTCCTGGTGTCCGAAGTCGTTGTTGGAATAGTCGTCCTTGACGGCGTAGTTGAAGTCGTACCTGGGAGGATCCTGGAAATCAAGGAGAACATGATAATATGGGCGACATGTGGGCCTTCTCGAATACTTTTAGATAGAAATCAGTCATTCATCTCCTGAAGGGGTAATACGTACATCATAAGCAGGTGTTGGAGGAGAATATCCGTACGGAGGGTTAGATGGGGCCGCCAGAACGACGACCAGGAGGGAGAGAACGAGAGTGACCTGAAGGAGAGATGTTTGCATTAATGGAAACCAACGCCCCTTGATGGAAAATTACAATATAAGGCAACACATAAACATGTATATATTTGTATATATATGTGTGTGTGTATTCACACACACACACACACACACACACACACACACACACACACACACACACACACACACACACACACACACACACACACATGCACGCACACATGTACGCTGTACAAGTTACCCTAGTTAATAGGTATGTTAAGGTTGTGATGGAAGCAGTGTCTCACTTTACTACTAGTTAGTTTATTTGCTAAGGTACTGTCAACATCCTATCTCAAGGAACAATAGAATATCTTATATAAATTATTTCGGATCACTTGAGACATTGTGCCTCTTTATCCGACACCCGATGACCCTTGCAGGACTCGAACCAAGACGCTGGTCCCTTAGTCCACTGGTCAGGTTTGATCACGTATTCACTAGCTGCACATAATATAATATCGTGGCAAGTCTGATTGTTGGATTATCACGTACCTTAACAAACATGGTACTTGATGGGACTACTGTAGATGACGGTGATAGAGCACAGTAAAGATTGGTGCTGGATCTTAGCGGCAGGAATATATATATAAGTCAGCCGGTGGGTGTGGCTTTGTAGAGAGGAGAGTGGGTGAGGGAGAGAGGCTGTAGCCTGAAGAAGGCCGTTGGAGAAAAGGCGTTCCTTGTCTGACAGTCAAGTTTCAAAAGTCGTCCCCTACTTGGTTTTCATGGAACACAGTATCCAGGAGGTTGGGGCGATCGAATGTAATGCAGCTCGTAATTCTAAAGTTTACTTAGGTTACAAAATAATGTAATAACTGTTAATCTGTTATTTTGTTTTTTTTTTTTTTTTTTTTTTTTTTTTTTTTTTTTTTTTTTTTTTTTTTTTTTTTTTTTTTTTTTTTTTTTTCTCGAGCTTGATTTCGCCGCTTGGGTTTTTATCTGTTTCTTAGTTATCTATTTTTTTTTTCGGCATCAGAACACCTCATGGACCAAAAGGTCTATGAAATAGGTATATTTTGCTACTGTAAAGGATTTTCGTTGTAAATCGTTGTTCATCCACAGTGTATATTTTCCTATAGAGGCTCTTAAGTATAGCTGCTTGACTTCATTTTAGATTTACTAATACATGCTGTATTTGATCTGATTCAGTTATATTAATTTTATTACCTTCGCAGTTTCATCATCGACCAAAGTCTCCTGCTGAGTCAGATTTTCATTGCATTCCACTGGGCAGAGCGATAACCTAATAAATACCGTTTTGAGCTCATGAACAGGTGGTCATGAGTTCATTTCTCAGGACACGCTGTGGGCTTGAAGAGCTGGCTCCCGACGGCCTTAGCCAGGCGGGTAGGCGACCTGACGCTGGCCTAAAGAAGAAAGAATATATATATATATATATATATATATATATATATATATATATATATATATATATATATATGTATATATATATATACATATATATATATATATATACATATATATATATATATATATATATGTATGTATATATATATATATATATACATATATATATATGTATACATATGAAAAAAGCAACAGCCCCGCAAATGACGTGGCTTTGCCCTACCAAAAGGTTTTTCACTTCCCACTGTGAGTGAGTGGAGTGGTGAGTTTGTTTCACCCCTCTACTAATGAGGGAATGTCACGAATATGAATGAAATTGTTCTGAAGATGACAACTGCCGATGGTTTTGGTATCGTAAACAACATTTGAGTTTGAAACCTTTACTGAATGTTCAATGTTTTGTTCGTTAGATTGTTTCAACAAGCGTAGTCCAAGAATAGTGTTTCCTCTGCCAAGAATGAAATTGTTTACCAGCTGTATATGGTATGAGAAGTGCGGGATAGAAGAGTAGAATAAAAACATTGATGATGATATGATATATTCACAGTACTGAGCGCAAGCAAAAAAGTATATATGGGAGTAATAGGAGAATAGGAGAAATATACTTTGTTCGGTACTTTGTATAAGAAAAAAGGAAAGATAAAAAAGAAAGAAAGTGCTGGAGAGGTAAAGTTGTTTTTAATAGAAGCACACCATAACAGCAATTACGTGCAGCCTAATTGCGTGATGTACTATTACTCCTTTGCCTGTAAATAGCAGAACTAATACTAATTTCTTCTTAATGAGGAAGACTACAGTCAATAACCTCTGGGTTGTAGCCTTAAAGCCAATTCACATCAACGCAGTTCTAGCTCGGTGCCAGCACGGATTGCAAATTATATGGCTGGGTTCGATGCATTTCTACCTTCCAGATCGGTGAACCCCCGCTCACACCAACGCCTTTCACCTGTACGCTTTTACTTCGATGTTACTTCGGTGTAAACGCGTCTATCGTACTAGAAATGCATGGGTCGAAGTGATACAGAGAAAACATCGAGATAAATTTGCGCAGTGTCAAAGAAACGCAAGGTCAAACTCATCAACCATCAAGGCTCCCCAAAATGTTCAAATCGGCTTCAAATTTAGAACTTTCAACCGCATAGCCATTCGATGTTCCAGAACGAACTAATATAGCAGTGGTATCAAAATTAAAACGCATTACCGAAGTAGGATAGAATTAATAACTCATGCATCAAAGTGATAATGAAGTCACCATAGTAGCACCGAATTGTTGCCGTAGTAGCACCATATTGAAACTAAGGTGACACCGAACTGACATAGAAATGAGAACGTAATGGAAATGCCTTCACCGTACTGACACCGAAGTATCACCGATCTTGAGGGTAGAAACACATCGACCGTATGCATTTTCAAAATTTGCAATCCGTACTAGCACCGAGCTAGAACTGCAGATTTGAAATATATGGGGAGCGTTGGCGGTCGATGCGTTTGACTTTACGTTTCTCTGACACCGCGGAGTGTGTTATCTCGATTTTATCTCAGTATCAGTTTGACACATGCATTTCCAGTGCGACTGGGCGTGTTTACACCGAAGTAACATCGAAGTAAAAACGTATAAGTAAAACGCGTTGGTGTGAGTGGGGTTTTACTGACGATGAATAGAAGCAAAACTCGTCGGCGTTTCCTATGGTTTGTCTACAAAACTAGCCTATGATCTATCATTATCAAATCAAAATTTGCAACCACTACTGCCCCCGACCTAGAACTGCGATGATGTGAGCGGGCGTTAAGGCTACAACCTAGAAATTATTGACTGTCGTCCTCCTCATCTAGAAATCATCAGTTATATTTCTGCTATATATAGGCAAAGGGGTAATAGTGCATCGCGCAATTAGGCTGCACATAAATGCTGCTTTGGTGTACTTCAAATGTAAAACAACTTTACCTCTCCAACAACAGACACTTATTTTTTCTTGCATACACAGTACCGAACAAAGTATATTACTCATTCAACAAAATATATTTTAATCTCATATAAAGTAATTTCAGTTCTGTTCTATGAAAAAGAAGAATACAATAATTTTAGAGATATTTACTGGCTGTCTTATATGAAGTATGATTCTTCATCAACAGGATGCTGTTGCAATTATTATAGGGATTAAACAAAGAGTATGGAGGTTTGCGTTCCTTTTATTTAGGTTCATATGGAAATAAATAGTTCACGTCTAACAGCCATGCTTGTCCGGTCTTAATGGTAGGGGGCAGGGGTTGGGTGGTAGGGAGCAGGTGTAGGGCGGTAGGGGGCGGGGGTAGGGTGGTAGGGGGCGGGCCGGTGCTCAGGATACTGGGCCTCCCCTTCATAGGTGACCTCGGCGATGTAACCT
>NC_134796.1:37635226-37640226 GCF_046742065.1 Oratosquilla oratoria
CAAGGCATAGAACGATCCAAAGCATAATGTTAAGATGGGTAGTATGTTACCTTAACAATATTCAAGCAATTTTGTTGAACAACAAAGGAATTATGTTACTTTATGAAGCTTCGTTGAACGTTTAGTAAGGGATATGATTCGGTATACAAACCATTCATAGGAAATAAACACACAGGTTGAAGGTTTCCACTGCATTTGTTTGTTTTTGTAAGAAAATAGACATTCGTCTTCCAATTCGTATGTTAAGCATTCCTGATATTAGTGATAGGGTGCGGGAGTTGGATAATAGGGGGCGGGGGTTGGGTGGTAAGGAGCAGGTGTAGGACGGTAGGGAGCAGGTGTATGACGGTAGGGAGCAGGTGTAGGGCGGTAGGGGGCGGGGGTAGGGTGGTAGGTGGCGGGCTGGTGTGCCGGGTACTGGGCCTCCCCTTCGTAGGTGACTTCGGCGACGTAACCCTCGTCTCCGTTGACGGTGTAGGTGACCCTCTGGAGGCGTCCGTCGGGGAGGAGGACGGAGTAGCCACCGTTAGTGTTGTATCCGTCACGGTTCTCCTGGTGACCGAAGTCGTTGTTGGAGTAGTCCTTGACGGCGTAGTTGAAGTCGTACCTGGGAGGATCCTGGAAACCGAGGAATACGTGATGATATGGGCGACATATGGGCTTTCTGGAATACTTTTAGACAGAGATCAGTCCTTTATCCCCTGAGGGGGTAATACGTACGTCATAAGCGGGTGGTGGAGGCGAATATCCGTACTGGGGAACAGAGGGCGCCGCCATAACGACGACCAGGAGGGAGAAGGCGAAGGCAAACTGGAAAAGAATTGTCTTCACTACTGGAACCAAAAATATTTCGAGGGAAATTATCCTAAATGTGAGAAAATATGTGCGTGAGTCTTTCATCTCAATCTGTCAGCGCAAGAGCAAAGAACAAGTGTAAGTGCAAGAGTGTGTACGTGTGTGTGTGTGTGTGTGTGTGTGTGTGTGTGTGTGTGTGTGTGTGTGTGTGTGTGTGTGTGTGTGTGTGTGTGTGTGTGTGTGTGTGTGTGTGTGTGTGTGTGTGTGTGTGTGTGTGTGTGTGTGTGTGTGTGTGTGTGTGTGTGTGTGTACGTTATGTTTGTAAGGATGCATATATGCGTGTATATGTGCCACATTTGAATGTATAAAAGTTGATACTCTAATGCGAACTATAATGTATCAGTTATGAAAGTATATCTCAAGCTGTTTATCATATTCATTTTTAATTACATCCTATACTCTAAAACTTAGCTTTATTCAACCTTTCTGTACTGATCCAACAAGAGTGGAATACAATTTTGCATCGATCTAATACATGATTCACGTGTAGATGTCCATAACAGTACGCAAAATTTTATGTCTTAATATGCGCTTAAGAACTCAAACTTTGTAATAATAACCAAACACCTATCGTATAAAAAACAATTCACCAGACTTTGTAGTATGTTGCTCAGCACAACAAGAAATGTATATGAACAATCATACGTTATTTAAGAACTGCACAAAATATAACTGGATGGACTGGTGGGTGAAGTACCATCTACCTTGAGAAACATGTCGATGTGGTTGTTCTTCCGTAGATGACAGTGATCAAACGCAGTGGATAATGTCTGGTCATGACACTAAGAACCTATATATACGTCGCCGGGTTGGGTGTGGCGTTGTGGTTTGGGGAGGTGAGTTGGCGAGGATGAAGAGCATGGAGCCTGAAGAAGGCCGCTGGAGAAAAGGCGTTGTTGATTTAATACTCAATTACCAGCGATCGTTTCCGCCAAAAATTCCGTAAGCTTTGGTAGGGTGGGGTTATATTCTTTTTTCTTACTACATAATAATTCATATTGAGAAAAAATCAAGACTTAAATAAAGGGAGAGATACGTTGGCGCTTAGGACGACAAAGATAAAGGGAGTGGCAACAATTATGGTTGACCGTGTCGACATTACAGCAATGATAAAAGGTGAGGGAAAGAAAGTATATATGGAGGTAATATCCAGCTCAGATTTTTTTTTTTTTTTTTTTTTTTTTTTTTTTTTTTTTTTTTTTTTTTTTTTTTTTTTTTTTTTTTTTTTTTTTTTTTTTTTTTACCAGCCTCAGATTTTTTACAACTTAGATACAATGCTTCTTGCTCGGATTATGAATATTATTTTATTAGAAATTAATGAGAGAGCATACACCCGGACCGAGTATGAAGAGTTTAATTTTTTAAGTACCTAATTCGATATGTATTCTAATATTATCTATTTATTCACTTCTATGTTCATTTATTTCATTTTATCTATTTATTTATCTATATATTCTATTTATCTATATATTCATATATCCATTTATCTTATTTATTTATTTATTTATTTGTGTATTTATTTATATATATATATATATTATATATATATATATATGTATATATATATATATATATATATATATGAATATATGTATATTTATATATATATATATATATGTATATATATATATATATATATATATATATATATATATATTTCCCACTAGACAACTTTATTCAACTTTGTGGATAAAAAGAGACTACCGATATAATGAGAAATTTTTTACCCATCTTGCTTGGGGTAAGCTTGAGTAAAAAAAATGCTAAAAAAAATAGAAGAAATGGAAGAGAAGGGTAGTAAAAATAGTAAAAATGCAAACGTGACAGTATGAGAGACATTGAAGGTATAACTGAAAAGGAAGTGCAAGCTGAAGAATCTGGAAACAGTTTGAATAAATGGAGAAAATAAGGAAAAATATAGAGATATAGAAAATAGACAAAAAATAACGGAATGGTACATATAGATAGTATGAGAGATTTTGAATATCAAGAAAAAAAAATCAGCCCAGGATGATTTGTATAAGCCATTCAGTGGTACTCCACAAACTATTGTTTACAATGGCCTTCGATTTTTTTTTTTTTTCAGTGGGATTGATAACATCATATAAAAACTCAAAATAATATTAATTTGGAATTTCACAATGAATCAGGCTATTTCTTATTTATTACATCAGCAAGTAAGTGAGTTTCCATTGGAGTTCCTCCATGGCTTGATTCTTTTGTTTCAGTTGGTATAAACACCTAAAGGTAATTCTTTTATTTCTTTTGTATTTATGTTTTTTCCACTTATTATTTATTCTAATGTTGTTTTACCCACTTCTCTCCTCAGTAGACACACATTCAGTAGTCTTCATTTCAATTATTTTATCAAGTAAAACAGTCAAACAGGGATCTAATTATTCCATGAGACAACGTAACATTGACGAGTTAAACACCATATGAGGACGGAGCCTTTATTTGTACGACGTTTCGCTTATTACAGCTTTTTCAAGTACGCCGTATAAAGGTTCCATTCTGTCCTCGGTGTTGTGACAATTTTCATGAAAGTGGCAGTTGCCGACAAGACTGACGAGTTAAACACTATATGAGGACGGAGCCTTTATTTGTACGACGTTTCGCTTATTACAGCTTTTTCAAGTACGAAAAAACAACGTAACATTAGAAAATGTGGAAAGTATTATCCTTTGTCTCTTCAAGCACAGTACTTTTTTTACATAAGAACATAAGAATAAGAACATAAGAATAAAGGAGACTGCAAGAGACCATAAGGCCTACACTAGGCAGCTTCGTATCCATCACCATCTGTCATCCCCATCCTTAAAGTTGTCTAATCGTTTTTTAAAACAACTGATAGTTTCAGCGCTTACTACATGGTTACCAAGTTTATTCCATTCATCGACCACCCTATTAGTAAACCAATTCTTGTCTATTTCCTTCTTAAATCTATATTTGTCCAGTTTATACCCAGTACTGCGAGTCCTACCCTGTTGTTTTATTATGATGACCTTGTTTGCATCACCCTTGTTATAACCACCTTTTCAGGAATAAAAACAATATACCTACTGTATTCCATAATCAGAATCTCTGAAATTCTCTCCCTCCAGCTATCTTTCCACCTACCTTAACTTAAAGTGTTTTTTGATAAGGACAGAGACATTAGTTGTCTATCCAGATTTTTTTTTTTTTTTTTTTTTTTTTTTTGTGTGTGAATGATGTTTCCAGTCCTTCACTCTTTGCTAGGAGAAAGGACCTTTACTATTTTGCTATATTTGGAGAAGAAAAAAGATTTTTTGAAGGGAAATGCCAAGTAAATAGTATGTTTAGTAGTTCTTCCCTCTGGGTATAGATGTGACTACTGCTGTGCCAAAGTTTGAGTATTATGAAAACTCGATAGGTTATGCTCAATATATAGAACATCAGAAGAGCCTTAAAAAAGAGTATCAACACTATTCAAACCCTTCCAATTTGACCAGCTTGGTAGGGGTACGCTTCCTAATAAATCAGACCAAACACAAAATAACAACAGCCATTCCTGTTAAATCAGCAGATTTTAATCAAGGTCTAACCGCTGTGTCTGCAAAGCGTGGAGATGCTGCGCACATAATGATGACGTGTACATAAACAAGAGCAATAAATACTGAATCATACAAGGAAAGCCTTTACATTGCAACATAAAATGTACGAATATTGTCAAAAGTATATTTGACAATCCTTATGGAAGAAAAAAGTGCACATAATGGGACTCAATGAACAAAAAAAAGAATCTATAAACTACACATATATATATGAAAAACGGCATCAAGCAGAGTAATGTCAAATTTCTATTCAATAAAGAGCTTCAAGGAAATACTAAATAGTTAAGTAGCAAACGTGTAGCCAGTTTGGCTAGGAAGATAAGCAAACGTTATGATCTAATTGTAATTCAGGTCTATGTTCCTTTATTAAAATGTATCTTTAATCACTGGAACCCATTCATTGCTGTACATATATGTGTACATATATATATATATATATATATATATATACATATATATATACATATATATATATATATATATATATGTATATATATATACATATATATATACATATACATATATATATAACTATATATATTATATGTATGTATATGTGTATGTATATAT
>NC_134796.1:37645226-37650226 GCF_046742065.1 Oratosquilla oratoria
ATAAATAAATAGATAACTAAATAACTGAATAAATAGATAAATAAATAAATAAGTAAATATATAAATAGATAAATAAATAAATAAATGAATGAATAAATAAATAAATAAAATTGCATTAGTGTAAACTAAAACTTTCGAGAGAAATTATCGCAAATGTAAACCCGTACAAGATTGTGATTTTGTGCTTTATTTGTGTAAATTCCAGTGACTTATAAGTATGGCCATATACACAACACGAAATGTGTGTGTGTGTGTGTGTGTGTGTGTGTGTGTGTGTGTGTGTGTGTGTGTGTGTGTGTGTGTGTGTGTGTGTGTGTGTGTGTGTGTGTGTGTGTGTGTGTGTGTGTGTGTGTGTGTGTGTGTGTGTGTGCGTACGCGCGCGCGTGCGTGTATGTGTGTGTGTGTGTACATATACATATACATACGAAAAATCTACGTTTATGTACGCATAAAAACTCTGCAGTAAGTTTTCGACAAAACTTTAAATGTATATGAACAATCATACGTTACTTAACAACTGCACAAAATATGATTTTCAGTAGATCTCTTAATATAAAACTTATTCATCCATACTGTACAGATATAATAAGAATGAAATTTATTTTTGCATAGAATTGATTTTCAGTTCACATGTGGGTAATCACAATGATTCGAAAAAATCTACGTTTATATACGCATAAAAACTTTAAATGTATATAAACAATCATACGTTATTTAACAACTGCACAAAATATAATAATGATGGATTTGTGGGTGAAGCGCCTCCTACCTTGACAAACATGTTGGTACGGTTGGATTCCCTTAGATCACGGCGATAGACCACAGAGGGCGATAGTGTTGGGTCATAACAGCAAGATCCAATATATACGTCGCTAGGGCGGGTGTGGAGTGGGAGGGTGAGGAGGTTGTCCCCTGAGGAAGGCCGTTGAAGATGTGACGTTACATACAGTTGTCAGTGAACGCTTCTATTATATGTGGTATACAGGGGATACATAAATACACACACACACACACACACACACACACACACACACACACACACACACACACACACACACACACACACACACACACACACACACACACACACACACGAACACACACACACACACACACACGCACACACACACACACACACACACACATATATATATTATATATATATATATATATATGTATATATATACATATATATATATACATATTAATATACATATATGATATAATATAATATAATATATATATATATGTGTGTGTGTGTGTGTGTGTGTGTGTGTGTGTGTGTGTGTGTGTGTGTGTGTGTGTGTGTGTGTGTGTGTGTGTGTGTGTGTGTGTGTGTGTGTGTGTGTGTGTGTGTGTGTGTGTGGGTGTGTGTGTGTGATTGTGTGTGTGTGTAAACACACACACACACACACACACACACACACACACACACACACACACACATGTATATATATATGTATATATATATATATATATATATATATATATATATATATATATATATATATATATATATATATATATACTATATCAAGGACTATTATTACACAGGACGTGCGTACCTAGATCCCTGGGTCCGCTAGCGGAGGCCATTGCTTTCTTTGTAATCTAACATTTTATATTGGACAAATATATCAAAACTAGAAACCTAACATTGTATATAGGACAAATATATCAGCTATTGATTTATTCATTGCAGTATAAGTTAATATAAACTTTTATAGTGAAATAAGAAACTATTTTTAAGGCACTGTTATGCTTTGAAATGCCAATTTTAGCTAGACTTAACAGGTATTATTGTATGAGGTTAGTGGACACCAGGGTTGATTTTTTTTTTTTTTTTTTTAATCAGATTTATTTGATTTAAACAATTTTTTTATAGATTTTAGATATTGTGGGATTGCTATCTGATATGGGATCTGATTGCTAAAGGACATTTTTAGCATATCAATAGAAGGAGCAGTGTTATATAGACTTGCCACAAGTATACAAGGAACGGTATAAGCCGTATGTGAGGACGGTATGCTCAGGTTCACTCGATTCCTCCAAGAGTTTTCCCATCTTGGTGACATTTGCTGCATTGTCTGTCACAACACTTCCAATATGACAACCAAAATATTGTTCAGTACACAAGATCCAAGTTCATACACAAGATCCAAGTACTTATCAGCAATAACTTTTCTGGATGGAGGAATATAACCTGGCCTCAGGTTCTGAACCATCTTGAGAAACTGAGGATGCTGAACAAGACGAAATGTTGAATTTGTAGCAAATATAATTCTTGCAACTTCTTTGTCGAGATTTTCCTTTTGAGAGGCTGGAGGTTTTATGATAAATCTGTCCAGAGATGTTGATGACTTTCTTTTAGATGAAAATGATTTAGCAGAAGTGACGCCTGTGGAGGAGTCTGATAGTGACCTTTTTAATGGTGGAGTCAGGTTTGCAGATAATTCAAGTGGAGCCGATGAAGAAGGGATTGAAGTTGTTAATACAGATGCTGAAATGGAAACAGACAATTTTAGCATATTGCATAATTTATAAATGAATAGATAAATGAATGAATACAGTATGATTTAGGCTATTTTTGACTAGAGTAGTTATTTTTTTAGATAATGATCATATTCACACAAGCTACTAAATTATTTGGAAATAATTAACAGGATATGAAATAGTTGGGCTTGGAATTCAGCCCACACAGGATTCAGTCCACTTTTAAATTCACTAAAAATAATGAGTTAGTTGGATTAGGTTAGGCTAAATCCCTTTGGGCTGAATTCCATGTGGGCTGAATTCCAGTGGAACCTATGAAATATATTACACAATGTTGAATGAAATAGATAACAATCATCTAGGCCCCAAAGTTGAGCGGATACAGTATATTATAGTGATATAGTCATTACCCAAATTTAAAAGTAAGGAAGTTGAAATATCATCTCTTTAGGCCTTCACATTTTTATTGCACATGCTCTCCATTGTTCACCAAATGTATATAGTTGCGTATGAAAAGGGAGAAATGCACACAATATAAGTAAAATCATTTACCTGGGTCATTAATTTCTTCTTCTGTATGCTCTGGCTGACCTTGGCATTTATCTCTGTGAGATTTTAATATTGACACAATTCCCTGTAGTTCCTGGCTGCAGTCTTTGCATTTAGCTCGGTACCCTTTGGCAGAAGTTGTTGGTAGTTTTTCAAAATAATTCCAGACAGGATAAATTTTTTCTGCCTGAAGGAACCACTCTGCCAGGTCCAGAAGACATCCTTCCTGCTTGATTCCAAAGTAGCAACTGAGTAAATGAGAAGCTGCTTACCTAGAACAAGTTTCAACAAGAATCTTGTTGCAACGTGTTGTGGGCTGCACAGTGATATATATATTACATGTAGGCTTATACCGTTCCTTGTATACTTGTAGCAAGTCTATATAACACTGCTCCTTATACTGACATGCTAAAAATGTCCTTTAGCAATCAGATCGCATACCAGATAGCAATCCCACAATATTTGAAACCTATATAAAAAATCTATTTAAATCAAATAAATCTGATTTAAATAAAAAATCGATTTCTTGTATTTTCTAAAAAGATAAAAAAAAAATCGCCAACCCTGGTGTCCACTAACCTCATACAATAATACCTGTTAAGTCCGGCTAGAATTGGCATTTCAAAGCATAACAGTGCCTTGAAAATAGTTTCTTATTTCACTATAAAAGTTTATATTAACTTATACTGCATTGAATAAGTCAATAGAGATATATTTGTCCAATATACAATGTTAGGTTTCTGTTTTTGATATATTTATCCAATATAAAATGTTAGGTTACAAAGAAAGCGATGTCCCTCGCTAGCGGGCCCAGGGATCTGGGCGCGCACGTCCTGTGTAATAGTAGTCCTTGATATGTATATATATGTATATCTATATATATATATATATGTATGTATGTATGTATATATATATATATATGTATATGTGCATATGTATATATATATATATGTATGCATATATAGATATGTATATATATGCGTGCATATGTATGTATATGTGTATATATGTAATATATACATATGTATATATATGTATATATAATATATATATATATATATTTGACAAAAATATAAACTTAAGCTATGGTCATTTCAAATGTGATAAATTGATAACCCAAATGGTCACTGAGATCTTTCCGCCAGATTGACCTTTATGTGTTGGTCAGGTCGATAGGGGTAAGGTCATCCCCCCTCCTCACATTGTATTGTCTCCCCCCTTCCCCCCTATGGTTGCCACCTGATACTTATATTTCAACCCAACTCTGTATCTCTGTCAATTAGTCTGAAGATGTAATATACGAAAGTACTTACTGTCTACAAGTTTCACTTCTCCTGAGGTTATTTTGCATATATATATATATATATATATATATATTATATATATATATGTATATATATATACATATATATATGTACATATATATATATATATATATATATATATATATATATATACATATATATAGATATATGTACATCTATACATAGATGTATATATATATATATACATCTATATATATATGTATATATATACATCTATATATATGTATATATATATATATATGTATATATATACATATATATATATGTACATATATATATATATGTACATATATATATATGTGTGTACATATATATATAGATGTATATATATATACATCTATATATATATATGTATATATATATACATCTATGTATATATATATATATATATATATATATATATATACAGTATATATATATATGCAAACATAAACGTGGAGATTTGGAGTCTGGGATTACATTCGTGAAAAGTGTAAAGCACCAGACTTAATTTAAAGGGTTTATTAAGCCCGACGTTTCGATTCCCGTCCAACAATCAACGTCGGGGGTTTAATGGGTCACGAACAGTGCCCTTGTTTTTATGTGGTCCGGGATACAACAAGGAGGGGACCTAGGTGATGTCCTCGCCCCGTT
>NC_134796.1:37660226-37662726 GCF_046742065.1 Oratosquilla oratoria
GGATCCAGGTGAAACTTGGAAAGGAGATGTAGGTTTTTGTAAGTGCACATGGGCCTGGTAGTGAGAAGAGTTTAGAGGAAAGGGAGTCTTTTTAGATATATTTAAATGATTGCATAGAGGGTTTAGGGAGAAATGTCAATGTAGTGATATTGAAAGACCTTAATGCTAGGGTAGGAAGGAAACCAATAGACAAAATGGTTGGGAAGTGTGGAGTTCCAGGAAAAAGTCGTAGTTGAGAGTTAATGGTAATGTGTCTACAAAGATAGTTGATAATAGCAAATACAGTGTTTAGGGAAAACTTCAAGCACAAGTACATATGGGAGAGGGTGGTGGATGGAAGGGTGGTAGATAGGGGGTTAATGGACTATATAATAGTAACCAGGAGAATAGTGTGAAAAGTTAAGGCTGTACATGTTCTAAGGGAAGAGTGGGGGAATATCAGATAGTCTTTTGGTGGAAGGTAAGTTGAGAGTGGAGGATAGACGGAGAAAGAGGAAAAGGACAGAAGGTAGGGAGGTGCTTAAAGTAAACTGTTTAAATGAGAAAGAAAAGGAGGAGTACAAGAAGAACTTGAGAGGGGAGTGGGAGGGAGTCGAGGAATGAAGATAATTCAAGGAGGGAGTCACAAGGTGTGCAAAGATGGTGTGTGGAAAAAAGAGGACGGAAAGAAATAAAAGGAAGGGTAATGGGTTGTGAGATGAGGAAGCAAAGAAGTTTGTAGAAGAGAAGAAGGAAGCATCCACAGATTGGTTACAAAATAGGACGAAAGTATTATATGAGAGGTACAAAGAAAATAGAAACATAAAGTAAAGCAATAGATAAAGTAGGCAAAGAGGAGAACAGATGTGAAATTGGGTATGAGTACGACAGAAAATGTTGAAAGGAATAAAATTATATTTTGGAAAGAAATTAATAGTGGAAGAGTAGGTGAATCAAGTAGAGAAGGAAAGGTAAAATGTGCAGATGGAGAGATGATAATGGAAGAGACGGCAAAATGAGGAAAGTGGGCAGATTATTTTAGGGAGTTGCTAAATGTAAAGGAGGATAGGGAGGGAAAGGTAGTTACAGTGCGTAGCGCTAAGAAAATGACCGTGATGAGTGATAAAACTGGAGGAGAAATAAGGAAAGATGAGGTGAAGGCAGTTGTTAAGATGATGAGAACAGGGTTGGATGGGTGTCATCCAGAACGTCTAAAAAAAATGAGGTACAGTGATGGTGGACTAGCTGGTGAGGTGTTTAATATTTAAAGTTTCTTTAAGAGAGGGTAGAGTGCCAGAGGACTGCAGGAGTGCCTGTATAGTTCCACTTTACAGTGGAAAAGGGGACAAATGTGAGTGTAATAGTTTTAGAGGGATCAGTTTGTTAAGTGTAGTTGGGAATCCTTATGGGAGGATTTTGGTTTAGAGGATTAGGAGAGGAACGGAGGGGGTTAATTGGTGAGGAACATTGTGGGTTTAGGAGAGGTAGGGGTTGCGTGGATCAAATTTTTGTGGTAAGACAGGTATGTGAGAAAGTTAGAGGAAAAGGTAAGGATGTTTTTTTTTTGGGGGGTCTTTATGTGTTTGGAAAAGACTTATGACAAGGTAGACAGGAAGGCACTGTGGGAGGTATTACAGATATCTAGAATAGGAGAAAAGCTGTTAAGAGCAGTCAAGAGTTTTTACGAGAGTAATAGTGCTTGTGTTAGAATTAGAAATGGAGATAGTGAGTAGTTTGAGGTAAAGGTGGGACTTCATCAGTGATGTGTTATGTCTCCTTGGCTGTTCAATTTATACATGGATTTGGTGGTACGAGAGGTAAATGCAAGGGTAATGACTTGGGAATTGGAGATAGTTAAAGAAAATGGAGAAAAATGGGAGATAAGTCAGTTGTTGTTTACTAACGACACTGCGCTTGTGGCAGGATCAGAGAAGAGATTGAGGAAGTTAGTGACAGAGTTTGGGAAGGTGTGCGAAACAAGGAAGCCGAAGATGAATGTGGTTAAAAGTAAGGTGATGAGATGTACAAGGGGAGAAAGTGGCAGCAGACTGGAAGTGAGTATTAAGGGAGAGAGACTGGATAGTTTTTGATACTTAGGTGCGAATGTGGCGGGAAAGGGATAAATGGAGGTGAAGGTAGAATGTAGGTTGAGAGAAGCAAGTAAATGCCTTGGAGGATTAAAGGGTGTAATAGAAATAGACATTTGGGAATAGATGCTAAGAGAAGATTGTATGGAGTGATTATGCCGACAGCACTATATGGGGCAGAAACACGGAATATAAGAGAGGAAGAGAGAAGTTTGAATGTGTTTGAGATGAGGTGCCTCAGATGTATAATAGGGGCTACTAGGCTGGATAGAGTGAGAAACGAAGAGGTGAGGAGGAGAACAGGGGCAGAAAGGGAGTTGGGAGATGGGGTTGATGAAAGAATATTGGGATGGCTTGAACACATGGAAAGAATGAGTGAAGAAAGATTAGTAAAAGAGGTGTATAAGGCAGATGTGGTGGGAATGAACATGAGG
>NC_134796.1:37667726-37742726 GCF_046742065.1 Oratosquilla oratoria
ACCAGGAGGCCCGGGACGGATACAACACTAACGGTGGCTACTCCGTCCTCCTCCCCGACGGACGCCTCCAGAGGGTCACCTACACCGTCAACGGAGACGAGGGCTACATCGCCGAGGTCACCTACGATGGAGAGGCACAGTACCCTGAGCACCAGCCCGCTCCCTACCACCCTACCCCAGCCCCATACCGCCCTACACCTGCTCCCTACCGCCCTACACCTGCTCCCTACCACCCAACCCCTGCTCCCTACCACCCAACCCCCGCTCCCTATCAACCAACCCCTGCCTCCTACCAGCCATTGTATTCACGAAAGTAGTCATGTTTGAGGAAAGTGCTCAGAATGGATTATTTATCAGAAACAAAAACGAATAAATGTATTACGAACTAACATAGTGTTTAGTACCTCTAATAGATCCATCTTTTGAATCACGTCTTTAGAAATATGAGACGTTTTTATTTGTACTTGAGGTAGAACCAAATCAAAGAACTGATGTTGTAGAAATGGAAAATAATTACTTTTATTGGAGTGAACAAATTAGGAACCTCATTACATACATAAACATGAATCACAGCTAAAACTGCAATCGGGGAAAAAAGAGCTGAATTCGAGAGTCAATATATTTCGAATTCTAACTGCAACCCTCTTCGTACTACTGAAGAGGATTGCAGTTACTAATCGAAATATATAGAATCTTGTATGCGCCTCTTTCTTTTACTCCGACTTTGGTGTTCTTTGCGATTTACAAATATGTTACTACATTTTTCACCAGTGATAAACATATATATATGCCGTCACGAAGCTTTGAACGCGGGTCCTTTTGAGTGGAAGTCCCATATCACTGCTATTAGCAATTTGCTCCATAATAACTACAACGGCACAGAGAATAAAAGCTTCGTACATAAGTTTTTGCAGCAAGGCGCATGCGAGAATTCTTCATCAAAAGGTAAGAATGCCTTTTAGGCTTATATGGACTTGGGGAAGGCGTATATAAAGCTTAATAGAGAAACGTTTTGGAGTGTGGTACGGATATATGAGACAGAAGTAAGTCTGCTGAAGGGAGTAAAAAGCTAAAGCTAAAGCAGATATTGTGTAAAGGTTTTGAATTTCAAGAATAAATCGATTGTGCTGAAGGACACCTTAGACAGTGCTACATATACATATACCATACATACATATACCAAGTTTTTTTTTTCCCTTACAAGGGAGGTAGCCAAAAAGGAAAAGGCATAAAATCATTCCCACCCATTCCATCCCTGAATTTCTCCACACCCCTCCACCCTCCCTCAAATCAGTGCTAAAGATTTAAAAGAATAGAAAAATCGATGACGATCAAAGGGAAGATCCTTGTAGCTTTCGTTTTTCCTACGTCCTAATTCAGACTATATACCAGTTGTGGAATCGAATATAATCTTTGCTTTTCCTGCCATAAAAGTTATCAATGATATATAAATCACTAGATTGTGACGTGAGCTGCTGGTCAATACAAAGTATCTATATGTCCAGGAGACTAACCTGTGACTTTAGAATTAAAGTTTATGTCTATAAACTTAGATAGAGAAGTTCTAAAAGGCTTTGAGTTCCTAGCCTGAATGTATTCATCTATAACATTATCCAGATTAAAGAATTACAAAGAGTTTAGGAGTAACTTTAAATTTCTCAAAAATATTACGATCTTTATTTTTGCCTAATGCCAAATGATTTCATTCAGATGAGAACAGAAACACGTGCTGAAAGGGCTGAAGCTATCACTTTTGATACTCGATCAGTCTCCTGGACATGACAGTTATGTGAAGTTGATAAGACGTCGGTGTGCTGAAGAGGTGGAAGACTTATGATTAGAATATCATTCTTAAGACTAAATGGTCACAAATTTATAATTAACCACCTTGCAACAGTTACAGCTCCTTAACTGAATGAAAAGGCCTGGTGGTAACTAAAATAAAGCTTGGAGATAAGGTTACGATACCGAAGACGGCTAAGGACGAGGATAAGGACTAACAACATCACAGGGGTTACATCTCCTTAGCTGAATGAAAATGTCTGGTGGTAACTGGAATGAAACTTGAAGAGGAGGTCACAGTACTGGAAATGATTATGGTTAAGGACGAAGATGAGGAAAATAATGCAAATAACATTGGGTTACGAATCCAGGCCAAAGGGTGTTAGACTGGAAATTTAGGCCTAAAACTATGGATTCAACATTTATCTTTAACCTATAGAAACCATAAGCTCATCTAAGTTTACATATATAAACTTTATATGCATGGATTGGTAAGAAACCCACGCTGTTTGACCTGCTCACTTATATTAACATATTTTCTTACTTTGAATAACCCATCTATTTAGAATGAAGTAATATACTTATGATTTCTACCGAATAAAAAGCATCTTTGCGAAGAAATTAGTTCAATATTTTTTAATCTATTATTCAACTAATGTGAGTCAAATTATCTCACTGTATATTTACCCTTAAAGGAGAAAGGTGTTTCCTTTATCTACTAACAGTTAAGAACAATTATAGAATAACGATAGGCATTGATTGCTAGTTAATCTAATGAATAAAAAGGTTAAGAACGACTGCGTTCATCAATGAATGAAGGACTCTGATTGCTTCCTATTTGTTTGTTATATCATATGAAGGTTAGATCAAGGGTACAAATTTACTTGAGAAAAAAAACACTGTGCATGGAAGTTCGTATTGCGTTTATTCACTTTTCAAAAGTAATCAATAATCCACCACTGCGCTCCTATCAAACATAATTATTTTCTAGAATACAGAGGCTGATATGGGGCTGGTGTTGGATGGTAGGGGGCAGGGGTTGGGTGGTAGGGGGCAGGTGTAGGGCGGTAGGGAGCAGGTGTAGGGCGGTAGGGGGCTGGGGTAGGCTGGTACTGTGCCTCTCCATCGTAGGTGACCTCAGCGATGTAGCCCTCGTCTCCGTTGACGGTGTAGGTGACCCTCTGGAAGCGGCCGTCGGGGAGGAGGACGGAGTAGCCGCCGTTAGTGTTGTAGCCGTCCCGGGCCTCCTGGTGACCGAAGTCGTTGCCTGAGTAGTCGTGCTTCACAGCATAGTTGAAGTCGTACTTCGGAGCGTCCTGGAAGTCAAAGAACACAGTGATATGACTGGAATGATATTTGTGTCGTCTCGTATACTTCTTGTTCCAAGACATACATGTATTCCAGAAACTATATGATAATAATAAGATAAAAAATTACTTGATAGGTGGGTGCTGGAGGGGTGTATCCGTATTGGGGTGTAGAGGGGGCCGACAGGACAGCACCCACAAGGGTGAGGGTGAGAGTGGCCTGGAAATTGAAACATTTGTGATAAAGATCACTAAAACCTTGTGTTGTTACATTTGTAAAAGCAAAAATATATGTATACTTGCTCGTGCGTATACATATTTCAACTTATATGTTTGTGGGTCTAGATATACTTATGTCATGAAATAAATCCCCATCTTCAGAAATTACTAAAGAAACGCTGAAACATTAATTTACAGTTACACGTAAAACGTCACCCAGGAACTTGGCAAAGATCTAATCGAGCTAAGTACCTTAACAAACATGTTTCAGGGAGTGGAGCTGGACAGTAGTGATCGGTTACAAAATGAGAAACTTATATATAAGTGTCCGGGTTGGGTGTGGTGACTGAGGATCTAGTGAGTGGGTGGGGGAAGACCACCACTGGTTGAAGAAGGTCATCGGAGGAAAGCCGATGCAGGTCAGCGTCATTCGGAGTAATATTTTTTATAGATATATAGATAACAAAATGTTTCTCATAGTATTCATATATATTTGTAAATATAGTTAATCCTGGGAAGCAAATATTCCTCATAGAATTGACATGAGGAGTAAAAATCGTATGATATCAGTTCATTCTCACCAAGTAACACGTGTGATGAGAATTCTGTCTTGTTTAAAACAGCAGTTCTTCAACATTTATCACACTGGGCACGCTAGTTAAGACCCTTTTTTATACAACTTTCCCATATAAAAGGCTTAAATTACTATGAGTACCTGTCTCGTTGACACAATTTTTTACTCAATTGAAAAAAATAGTCTATTATCGAGGGTCTTTAGAATCAGTTAAAGAAATGAAAAAAGTATATTTCTAAAATAAATATTGTTTGCTTATGAAATGAGAGCGACTGGTGTACCCACTGAAAGTCGCGCGTGTACCCTCGGGGTTTCTTGTACCAGTTTGAGGCTGCTGTTGGACTTCAGAATACAACATTCATTTCTCAGACTCATTGTTTTCTGCACTACATGGAATATAATTATAGCCATCTCCTACGATGCCATTACCTCTTAAAAAGAAAAAGAAAGAAAACGCAATTAGTCTAATTATATTGTCTTATATTTGACAGCAGGTGAAATGTCAAGGAGACAATCCTGGAAGACGAAAAGTGGGAGAAGATACGATTCAAGTGGAGAAAAGAAGGCAGAATAAGAAAACTAGAAAGTTTATATATCTCACTCATGAAATTTTATTGTACCTTGTTTATATCCATTTTGGATTTGTTATGTCTTTATTTCTGATTGTCAAACACAGAGCAAGTAGTAGATGGAAACACTTTGACCAAATGAGGAAGTCAGCAAACGGACGAGATTTCGTGCAGGATGCAGTAAAGTCTTGAATTTTAAAATTCATCAGGATAAACACCAAAGCAATATACTGTAATGTTTATGATTCTAAGGCTCCTTAAAGTAAACCTTTATCTGTACACCTACTATGTAACAGGCAGCACATAGACATACATACATACATACATACATACATATACCAAGGCTTTTTTCCCCCTTACAAGGGAGGTAGCCAAAAAGGAAAAGGCATAAAATCATTCCCACCCATTCCATCCCTGAATACACTCCACACCCCTCCACCCTCCCTCTTATCTTAGCACCTCCTGGATGACGGTCATCCCTGTACCTTGCCCAATGCCCATAGACACGAACATGAAATATATGAAGAGGATATTTGGTAAATAACAAAAACAACAAGAATAATAAAAACAACAACAGTAACAACAAAAACAAAAACAAGACCAACAAAAAATAATAAGAACAACAAAAGTAACAAGAACAAAAAACAACAAGAACAACAAAAACAACAGACAATAAAAACAAGAACATGAACAGCAACAGCAAAAACAACAGGAACAACATCAGTAACAACATCAACAACAAGGACAACAACAACAACAACAGCAACAACAAACAAGCAAACAACAACAACAACAAACAACAACAACAACAACAACAACAACAACAACAACAACCAGCAACAACAACAACAACAACAACAACAATATTTAGTTCTCCTTCAAGGGAGATGTTCAATTTACCATCCGTGCCTAGCCTTTATTCTAATGTATATGTTACTGTCTACTTAACTATTTCTCGACAAGCATAGTGTTTATTTCAGCAACGCACTTTCCCAATGAACACTTTTGTCCTCACTATTTCCTATGCCTGATCCATTAATTCACACTCACCGCTTTATCTTCCGTTTTAAAATATACTGGTAATATTTTCAAATACATGTACATTAATTGCTTCTTCTTGTGTACTTAAACATTTCCCCCTATGTCATTTCTCATTGTGACATTCGACACGATCATCCATTGACGCTCCCACTGTACCTTTCATCATAGTCACCCGAATCACAAACACAATCACCTTACTTTCTTTGAAAACCCCGGCAATCATAATGTCTTTCTTCATGTTTTACATCCTAGGATACTTCATCCCCACAGTATTTTTTTTTTTTTTTTTTTTAGTTTAATATTTTCCTTATATGATATGCTACAAATACTTTCCATTGGGGATTACTACAACTTAGAAATCTCCTATAGTTGGAACTGAAAAAAAAAATGAAGTTTAGAAAATTCCAAATAACAGAAGCCCATTTCTGTTTGTTTTGTATTTTCACATTGAAATCCTATATTTCTAAATACCTCCAGCAGAAAAATTTATCTAAATAAACATACAATAACGAACACTTTTATGCCTGCTTACTATGGCTCAAGAGTGCTGGAGGCTCTAAAAAAAAAAAAAAAAATGATAATATGACCAGCAGCGCCTTTTCTTCGGCGGCCTCGTTGGCAGCAACCTCCTTGCCTCACCCCTTCACCTCCCCACCCCACGGTGTCACACCCAACTAGGCGAGTTATACATATATATACAGATACCTGCTTTCATCACCAGACTCCGCTATCCATCGTTGTATCACCATCTCGAACTGACTCGCTGAAGCGATATGTTTGTCAAGGTGGGAAAACTCCTTAGCCAACTTACACAATACTTTTATTCATATAATTTTAAGAATGATTTGATCTATATGAAGTATTGATCTAAACAAGACTGAATAATTTTTGCTAAAGCATTCAGTATAAATGACATATATATTTGAAATCGTCGTTTATCTAAACAAATGATCATTTTATATATGTAACTAAATGTATATGTAAGTTTCAAACGTGTACAAGTAAAAGAATTTGCATAAGTAAGTAGCACGCTCTTCTGCAAACATGTAAATCTACATCTTATATAGGAAATGTAAGCTTGTGTACGTATTTCATGAATACTCACATTTGCGCTCGCAGGAACAAATACTCTTGAGTAAAAGAAACAAAAAATTGTGTAATGTTTTATAATAAACACAATTTATTAATAAAACTAAGCAAAAAATCCTAAAGTTCACGCTTATATAAATATATGTAAACACACAGACACACACACACACACACACACACACACACACACACACACACACACACACACACACACACACACACACACACACACACACACACACACACACACAGACGGGACGCCACGAGCATAGGTCCCGTTCCCGTAAGATACAACTAGGTAAATACACACACACAATAACACACTAACACATACACACACACACACACACACACACACACACACACACACACACACACACACACACACACACACACACACACACACACACACACACACACAGGCATACATACGCATGGGCACAATCCCATATTCACATGCTACCTTGCATTGATTTTATCCCAAATATTTTTGGTTGTCATTAATACATTTCTCCCTCAGATCATCCTCACCCTCGCCACCATGAGAGCTGTCATGGCGGCTCCTTCTGTCCCCCAATATGGTTACACCCCTCCACCCACTTATCAAGTAGGTGTTAACTCTTTATGGAAAATATAAAGGTCTTAGAAAAAGGCGCTTCTAAAACAATCGTCCTTTTTCCTGCTAAAAGCGTTCTCAGTAACCCCATGGATGTTCTTTAGTTATCCCTTAACCCCTGTTATTCAAGAACATTGTGTTCTACACTTACTACAGCGTCTACAGCCAGCAACTTGAATGTATTTTTAAAACATCAGTGCAATAGATGCTTTTCGGTCATCGACTAATTTGAGTTTGAATCACTGATAAGTGTTTATACATCTTCTCCTTTGAAATACCTCCATGAGGAGCCCCAAATATAAGAATCAGTGTCTCGGACCAAGAAACCGAACGCATCGCGAAGAGAACGAAAAAACGTAGAGACTAAACAACTTCACACCAGGCTTAATGACCCCTTTATGGGTCAATAGCCTTAAAAAAAAAATACTCAAGATTGTTTAAGTATTAACTATGTCAACATATATTTTACTTGACCCCCAGGATTCTCCCAAGTACGACTTCAACTACGCAGTCAAGCACGACTACTCTGGCAACGACTTCGGTCACCAGGAAGCCCGTGATGGCTACAACACACAGGGATCCTACTCCGTCCTCCTCCCCGACGGTCGTCTCCAGACGGTCACCTACACCGTCAATGGAGACTCTGGTTATGTAGCTCAAGTCTCCTACGAAGGGGAGGCCCAGTACCCTCACTACGAGCCTGCATCCTACCACCCTACCCCCGCCCCCTACCGCCCTACTCCACCCCCATACCATTAATGGCAAACAATGGCTTAATAGACATAAACAATTATTTTTATATGAAAGCGAATAAAAGATATCACGAACTTTAATATTGTATGTTTGATCCTAATGCCAACTAGCGAAATGTCAGTGAAGAATTAGATGATTTATAAGATATTCATCGAATCTTCCTGAAACAATTTTATTTCTCTTTTTTTTTTTTAACGAGATCAATCGACTATCCTCATTGTAGTAAAGCCAGTCTAAATAAGGATCAGAAAAAATCATATTCTGAGTAGTTTGAATAGTGTTGTGTTTATCTCTTATAGATACACGAACACTTTTGGAATAACACTGCCAACCTTTATTAGTTGATTAAAGAAAAGGAAAATGAAGATCAAGTGTTTCGGAGTTAACAAGGAAGCACTAGAATTTTACGAAAAACGAATCATATGGCGACAATTGGAAACTACACGAATGAGCTAATAGTAATAAGCATGGCATGATAAATAAGCAAAAGAGTGGAGTGAATGGAAACTGGGGAGGGGCGTAGAGAACATAGGCACACTAGCCAACACTAACCACCTCGCCGATACTAAATCTCTTCATTATGATGTCCAGCAACTTTTAGATAAACTCTGATCAGGCCAGAGCGTCCATACAGTCACTCCTTGTGTCAGCTTTCATTCTCACCCACGATTTTTCCTTTTATCAGCTACCCTTCTCACTTGGTGCCCTGTACTCTGAATACATTCTTGATTCACCAACATGTAGTGCTTATTCAGCATTTGAAATAATAATGAATTCATCAACATCATTAATTGAAAGCATATGCCGGTAGCGCCTCGCTTCACTCACATACCGACGATGTTCACCACTTTTTTTCTTTCTTTCTTTCTTTCTCCGTCTCTTTGTTTTTTATCAAGACACTGTGCAACCACCCTTCCTATTCCAAATAGTTCTCGTTAAAAATTATTGACTTACCACAGCTATGGGTTCTGTGGACGTCTCGTTTGTCTCCTTGTGTGTCTAATCAAATTCAAGGAAATGTGCCATATGCCCACACAAAGTTGACGTTCACGAATTATAATGGTAGCAAGCCTTGACCAAGTCTCATGGAGCAGTTTTACAAAATGATTCTTAGAGGTCACTTGGTCCCAAAGATGTTGAGACGCCTCTTCAAGTCTGCATTCACTGTCCATGCCTCACAGCCTTACAAGAAAGGGGTCACAAACGACTTGATGATTCGAATCTTAGTTCTCCTGAATAAAAATATTTGAAAAAACTACCCAACATGACCCATCACTGATATGTTTTACAATAATGAGATGTGTGAAGCCTTGGAAAACATCAATGTCCTCACCACTTGTATGGGTAGACTGATTTCAGTAAGCCACGATACGCCTGGATCTTGGTCTTGGTCAAGGAGACCTAGAGACCCAAAACTCATTCTTTTTCTGTGGACTAACTCGATGGCGTCAACTAGAGCCTCCAAAAACTCTACAAATGCTCAGCATTATTTGTAAAGACAAAAAGAATTACCTTAGTGTTGGTAATGGGTGCTTCATGATTATATTGACCAACAAGTCTGTTCTCTGCTCAATCCCTCTAAGTGTTCAAAAGTGTCAGAGCAGAGGCACATTCTTTCCTCACTCAATGCATGCAAAAAACCATCTCTGTTGAAACTCACTATGGTGCTCCACAAGGACACAAAGCGATAGAATCCGATCAGTTTCAGAATTTTCAGCTACCTGAAACTAACAGATAGGAGCAAACCCGTGCCTGCAACACATGTCAAGCACCTTGTCCGGCACAATGAGAAACATAACAACTGCCGTTTTCTTTTCTCCTTCCAGAAAGAGACGACTAACATCTTTTTCCAGTCAAAGCAAATGGTACCGCACAGCCATATTGCTGACAGCGCCACGTGCAATCCACGGATCATGGTTTTATGTCCACGTCTCAATATCTCCGCGCTGAGGTTGTAGATCCCAGCCGCTTCTGTGCATTTCACCTTACAATCTCTCTAACTTCAAACACAGGTGACGGAGTTTTATCTATCGGTGAATCAGTATCCGTCACCCAAACACCAGCTAGAGCAGGGGTTCTCAACCTTTTTCCTTATGTAAACCCTGTGCTTATGTCTTGCTGTTCTTCTTCCTCCTAGAACTCCCATCACTAAGTAATAGAACCCGATTGCATCCACAAACTATCACTAGTTTTCAATTCATGGTCCTATTTGTGAACCACTGTGGGCCACAATGGCTCATTGAACCATAGGTTGGGAACCGCGGAGCTAGAGTGAGCTGGCTGCTTGGAAGGTCAGCCATGCGCAGACCTACAAATTACTCCATCCGGGGAGTTCTACAACCATCCATGTCTGACAGTGAATGTCCATCGATTGTTCGCACAATGCCCATCTGGATCACATATTTGGAGCAGGGATCAGTAAACAGGTCTCAGTTTAGTTGTATTAAAAATACCTTCAACATTCTCCGTCTTTAGTCTAAAATAACCTCTTCATTTGAAATAATACAACTCTTCCATTACTGGTCCCTAACTAAAGAAAAAAATGAAGAGTTTTCGTGACAAGCGGAGATGTATTAAAGAAAATTGTTCAATATCCATGTAGAAGGACAATATATCTACCTTGTGAAACGGTCAAAACTGTTGGACCAGCCATGAAAACTTATATTCTTGATACATAATGAAGTATGGCAGCCAGGATGAGTCTCAGTCAGTCATATAGCCAATCTACACATGAAAAAACGAACCGTCAAATCCCAAAAATGATCGCGGGACCTCACTGGCGAGTCACATTGCAAAATTCTACCAGAAAGAAGACTAGCAGCAAAGGTTGAGCAACTTTACGTGAGACCCAGTTTGACTTTCGACCCAGCAGAGGTACCATTGGCTAATCTCGGCTTTAAGATTACACGTGAAAAATAGTACCACAATATAAAACAAAATACATTTTTTTGGACCAGGAGAAAGCCTTCAGTACCACCTAAACTACTAAGAGCACAAGGAAACGAACTGTTTCACCATCCATATAGGAATAAGATGAGGGGGTATATTTCCACTACCCTTCCTTTTTTATAACTGAATCATGTCCTTAATTGAATGGATCATAAAGACTTTGAAATGGAGACGAAAGTGTTACAGATGATCCTCGGAGTCACCAAATTAAAAAAACTTAGGAACATCAATATCGACACCGACATTTCAATGAATCTAAACTATCATGAAAAATAAAATCAGCTAGTGTGACCATAATATACCAATTGAGCCGCATAGATATGTGAGAAGGTTGCTGGGCTGGCGCCCATATTAAGAATCAATCAGCCATTCAATCAATCAATCAATCAATCAATCAATCAATCAATCAATCAATCAATCAATCAATCAATCAATCAATCAATCAATCAATCAATCAATCAATCAATCAATCAATCAATCAATCAATCAATCAATCAATCAATCAATCAATCGATCAATCAATCAATCAATCAATCAATCAATCGATTATTCAATCAAATTACAACCCAGAGGACAAATCCAAGGACAATACTTCAAGAATTGTTGCAAACTACAGTTAGCCCAAGAGAACGATAATCAGAGACACTTTGACTGAAAGACTGTGAAGACCTACAGGCGTTTGTGTGAACAGGTGAACATGAAATAATATATATAATTCTCTTTACTGATATTTACTAGTTTTTGGAAATCTCCACTATTCGAAAAACTTCAAAATTCAGAAAATCACGGACACCAAAGGCGTTTTCGTTACAACTATTGAGGTTCTTCAAATTTAGTAATTAATAGCCGAAAAAAATGTCTAAAAATGTACAATACGAAACACTTTAATGCCAGTTACTGTGACTCAAGAGTGCTGGAGGCACTCACCAAAAATCTTGTCCGGACCAGCAGAGCCTTTTTACAAATGGCCTTCTTCAGGGTGCAGCATACTCACCCCACCCACTCACCTCCCCTCATCACAACGCCACACCCAGCTCGGTGACATATATATAGATACATGCTGCCGTGATCAAACGCCACTATTCACTGTGTTGGAGCACAAGCCCGAGCAGAACCACCGAATCGACATGTTTCTCAAGGTAACTGGTTTTCCTAAAACTAACTTGAGCGTTATTTTCGCAAATCTTTAATAGCGGTTGATATGATATCAACTATCGGTTTGAACGACATGCAATAGCGTTTGCTTAATCAGAAATATCAAAAATCGAAATATTCTTCATTAGAAAATATATATATATATAAATATTCTTCATTAGAAAACATATATATGTGTGTGTGTGTGTGTGTGTGTGTGTGTGTGTGTGTGTGTGTGTGTGTGTGTGTGTGTGTGTGTGTGTGTGTGTGTGTGTGTGTGTGTGTGTGTGTGTGTGTGTGTGTGTGTGTGTGTGTGTGTGTGTGTGTGTGTGTGTGTGTGTGTGTGTGTGTGTGTGTGTGTGTGTGTGTGTGTGTGTGTATGTGTGTGTGTGTGTGTTCACGCTCACATCCACATGCATTAACACTCCACTCTATGTTTATCTTCCTCACATTGTTTTCTCAAAGCTTTATCGTTGTCATTGATACAAACATCTCTCTTTCAGATCTCCCTCACCCTCGCCCTCGTGGGCACTGCCCTGGCGGCTCCTTCCAATCCTCAGTACGGATACACTCCCCCACCGACCTATCAAGTAGGTTATATATCTCCATGGAAACCATGAATGTCTTTGAATAGTGTTTCTTAAACGTCTTTGTTTTTCTCCACTTGAGGTGATCTTGATATTGCCAAGCCATCTCCTTCATTTCTTTCTCAATTCCCTTACAAATAATGACCAAAACAAAACTTTTTGATGTTCTTCCTTTATTCATTTATCTATCTATTTATTTATTTCTATTTATTTGTTTAATTATTTTTTATTTATCTATTTATTGATTTATTTATTTATCTATTTATTTATTTATTAATTTATGTATTCGTTTATCTATTTATTCATTTATTTATATATCTATTTATTTATCTATTTATCTATTTATTTATGTTTAGTAGCTGGAATACTTTTTTGATAGCCATCCCTAGGGCAGGTGAGATTTTCCTTTCATTCTTCGAATGATTCGATGATGATTTACCAATAACATTTCACATCCACTCCTTCCCAACCTAAAACCCTTCCGTGGCCCCAACACAGAAACCTTTGTCTAAGATCAATAAATCCGCAAGACTTCTTAAATGTTAACCATGTCATCACATACAGGATTCTCCCAAGTACGACTTCAACTACGCTGTCAAGCACGACTACTCCGGCAACGACTTCGGTCACCAGGAAACCCGTGATGGCTACAACACACAGGGCTCTTACTCCGTCCTCCTCCCCGACGGTCGTCTCCAGACGGTCACCTACACCGTCAATGGAGACTCTGGTTATGTAGCTCAAGTCACCTACGAAGGGGAGGCTCAGTACCCTCACTATGAGCCTGCCCCTTACCACCCTACCCCCGCCCCCTACCGCCCTACACCTGCTCCCTACCACCCAACACCCGCTCCCTATCACCCTACCCCTGCCCCTTACCACTAATGACAAACATGTCCGGGATGCATCCGAAACATAAATTATTTATTTTTTGTACGAACGAAAATAAAAGCATATTTCGAACTTACTTTGTGTGTATCTAATTCCTATGACAATAATATTAAAATCTAGCAAAAAATCGGTACGTGATCAAATCTGTTATAAGACGTTCAGAAATGATCCTTTGAACAGCTTTAATTCTTTCTTTTTACAAGAAGAAAACACTGAAATATATTTATTGAATTAATATCAGGAAAAATTTTCAGTCATTAGATTAAGTCGTTTTTATATATTATTGAAACATAAGTTTACATCAAACTCTCAGAATATCAAGATAAATGCAAAATACATTGATTATGATAAAAATAATATTTAGAGGTTAACAAAGAAATTCCAGAAATCTTACAAAAAACAAATCATTCGTCAACAAGAAAAAGTTTGATTATGATAGAAGAAATAGGGTTAACAAAGGAACTTCAGTAACTTACGAAAAATAAATAATTCAACAACAAAGGAAATCTGAATACACTATACTCGATGCATCGAAAACTGGCCGTTAAGGCGGAGCACGGTGATTCTCCCTGTGTTGCCACATATAATTACTTTATCATTTTATTCTATAATTTTATAATGTTGCCACATATAATTATATTATAATTTTTTGTCACACACAACCACTGAGGTAAAATCAAAGCAATGTTTTCTATACAAAGGTTTCGTTTCTTCGAGTCGTGGACATGGCATATGAGCAAAAGAGAGCGACGTTGCCACTCCAACCCTTCTCTGGCCACGCCCCCACACTGCATTCAGAAAGCATTGCATCCACACGCACGTTTTCGCCGTGGATAAATACATTATATATATATATATATATATATATATATATATATATATATATATATATATATATATATATATATATATATATATATATATATGTAGAGAGAGAGAGAGAGAGAGAGAGAGAGAGAGAGAGAGAGAGAGAGAGAGAGAGAGAGAGAGCGGGCGCGTGAGCCGTGTGGGCCGTGTTATCTGTGGAGATGTGGCATCATCGGGAAATTCCCTAACCCCGCCTTAGCGGCCAGTTCTCGTTGCGTTTAGTATAGTGGAATGAAATTACATACTAATAGCAGTAATATACATACTACAATAAACAAGCAAGGAGGGGAAAATAAACAGAAATTGGGGAAGAACGCAGAGAACATGGGCACACCAACGCTACCGAATCTACTCCTTATGTGGTTCAGCAAGCAATAGACATCCTCTGACCATACTCTGGTGTACAAGCAGCCAATAACCAAGGAACGCATACGGGCACTCCGGATGATCAGCTTAAACTAGCACCTATAGTTCCCCCTTTTATTGACTTTCCTCTCATTGGGCATTCTAGTCTCTGAATATATCTGATTCTCCTGTATACAACGAATACTCTTTACCCTTCCCTCCTCCAAAATAACATGATGAATGATTCATACTCTAAGAATTGCCATCATCATCATCAATAACTAGCACCTACATTTTCCTCTTTTATTGACTAGCTTCTCGTTGGGCATTCTAGTCTCTAAATATATCTGTTTCTCCTGTATGCAACGAATACTCCTTACTCTTCCCTTTTCCAACATAACATGATGAATTATTCATATTATAAGAATTGCCATCATCATCATCATCATCAATAACTAGCACCTACATTTTCCTCTTTTATTGACTACCCTCTCATTTGGCATTCTAGTCTCTAAATATACCTGATTCTCCTATATGCAACGAATAATCTTTACCCTTTCTTTTTCCAACATAACATGATGAATGATTCATATTCTAAGAATTGCCATCATCATCAATAACTAGGAGCATCAACCGGGAGTGCGTTGCTTCAGTCACATGCCCCACGGTTTCTTCGACCGATTCCCCAAGCAGCCGCCTTTCCCATTCCAAACAAATCTTGGCAGAAACGGTCGACTCCCCTGAGCCATGAATAGTTTGAGCATCCCTTTTGTCTCCATCACCCAGCGTTGTCTCTTACGGTGATAACCCTGTGAGACGGATCATTATCAGGAAAATTAGCCACATACTCATACAGCCGGAATTGTCCTTCATGAATTATGCTGATAACAGGTCTTGGTTTAATCTCATAGAGAGAGCGATTCATTGATATATAGTGATATAAACGATACTCACTAATTCTCCGAAGGAACTTGCTACCAAAATTGTTGAGAAGCCTAATATAGTCAGTATCTAATGCTTATGTCTCAGCCATACCACAAACGACTTGAATATTTGGATTTTAGTTTTCAAACATAAACATTAACAACGCCATATCCTCCAGTTCAGCGAGTCCATAAATTATGGCCATGGCAATCCTTCAAATAATTTTGTGGCATGACTTGCCACTCTCATGCACGACACTACCAAGATATATTGATATTTCTAAGACCTCAAAATACTCGTTCTTTGCCTCGCTGCCTGGACCTTGGTCTTGAACAAAGAGGCCTGTAGTTCCATCTGCATTTGTCTCCGTTGGCAGTGATTTGAGAGCTGCAGCCAGGACTCCCGGCAACTTCGTAAGAAGTACAGTATATTCGGCAAAGACAAGAACGATGACTTTAGTGCCATCAATGGTTGCTTTTCCAATGACATCGACAAATGTGTCCATCGCCCGGTCCGTACAGGCGTTGAAAAGTGTTTAGGCGAGGGCACATTACTGCCTCACACATGAATCAACAGGAAAATATCGGACACTTCTCCACACTTACTATCAATCTCTATTCTAGAGTACATGATAAATGCCAGGTCTATAAACATTGCAGAAATGCCATGGATTCGCATAAGATTCCAGGGTATGTCACAACGCAGTGAATATGGCATTTTCTTAAAACCAACATAGACTTCAAGCAATTCCTGTTAAGACTTACGTTGGCGCTCCACAAGAACACAAAGCGCTAAGATCCGATCAGTGTAATATTTGCTGAGTATAAAACCAGAATATCCAAGCATCTGAAACTTTAGATTGTGAAAGCAAACCTGTGCCAGCAAAATGGCATGAACGTCTTGTACGACTTGTGTAATACTTCAGTAACTTTTCCACTATTGTCGTTCTCCTTTCAGAGAAGAACGACCAATGTCCCTTTACAGTCAAATGTAATGCCAACAAACTGCCAAACGACAGAAAGCACGGAGTTTAATCCACGATTCATGATCTCACCTCCAGCTCTCAGCAACTCCACCCTGACGTTACAGATGCAAACTGCCTTCATATATTTCAGTTTATAGCCTCTATAACCTAACTCAGAGAGGACGAAATATTTTGTATCGATAGATCAGTAACCGACATCCAGAAAAACCTGGTCGTTCAGAGGGTCGGCCATGTACAGAGGTTCATCCAGAAAGCTCTACATCTATCCATGTGTGACACTCGATGTTCATCTAATACTCGAACAGTCCTCATCTGGCTCACAAATATGTAGCAGAGTTTCTTCAGTGCTCAGTAAGTAGAGCTAATGTCATTTGAATATAGATTACCCGAAAATGTCCATTTTCCCTCACAAACTTTATTTCTAGCTTAAGATGTCTTTTACATGGCATTCTATATACACTTCTCTACTGAATATTGCTAAATTTGAGAAGCTCTAATATCTGAAAAGAAACTTTTCGAAAGGCAGAAAATCACGAATATCAGAGGCATATTGTAATATTCCACTACACATGCGAAAATGAATTTAGTAACAATTACTAGGTACCTCCAAATTCTAGAGATTCCCGATAAAGAGAACTATTTATGAATATGCAAAATCGAACACTTTAACATCTGGCTACTAAGGCTCAGGAAAGTCGGAGGCGCCCATCGAAATCTAAATGTGGACCAGTGACGCCTTTTCTTCGATGGCCTCCTTCGATGGCCTCCTTCTCGCCCCTCCCACTCACCTCCCCACATCACAACGCCACGCCCATCATCCAGATTCGTATATATAGAGAGGTTTCTGTTTCCATGACCAAAGACCAATAACCGCTGTGTTCGACCACCACCACCTCGAGCAGACCAACCTAAGCGACATGTTTGTCAAGGTAGGTAATGCTTTTTAACTAAACTCATGAGTATTATTCTATCTATATATTTATTTACTCTATCAAAATAATATGTTCTTGTAATTATTCAATAGTAACTGACTTATACTAATTATTGATTTGAATGACACGAAACATCTGAAGTATTCAGTAGAAATGACACAAAACTTCGAAATCATCGTTCATCACACACACACACGCACACACATACACACACAAACACGCACACACATACACACACACACACACACTCACACAGACACAAACACACACACAAACACACACAGACACAAACACACACAGACACAAACACACACACACACAAACACACACATAAACAAACACACACATACACACATATACATAGACATACGCACATACGCACGAGTGATCAAATACAAACATAAACCTACAATCCCACCTTCATATATTAGTTTGATTTTTTTTTTCTTCATAGAACTTGGGTTTTTGCTAATATAGTACCTCTACCTCAGATCACCTTCACCCTCGCCCTTGTGGGCGCTGTCCTAGGGGCTCCTTCTGTTCCCCAGTACGGGTACACTCCTCCACCCAGCTATCAGGTAGGTATCATCTCTTTATGGAAACCATGAATGTCTTAGGACTGTTTGTCAACTTTGTCATTTCCTTCCACCAATTGAGGTATTCATAATAACTCCCGAGACTTCTCTTTAGTTCCCTCTTTAGCCACCTGCATTCTTTACAGCCACCAATTGGAATCCCCTTTTGTTATATATCAGTGGGACAAATAATGCTTGCTTTTCAATCATTGACTGATTCGAGGCAAACCTTGCCCGTATAAGAATCATTTTCCAAAATATCAAGGAAATCACAAGACAGGTTAAATGTTAAGCATATCATTATTTTATTTACTTGACCCCCAGGATTCTCCCAAGTACGACTTCAACTACGCTGTCAAGCACGACTACTCCGGCAACGACTTCGGTCACCAGGAAACCCGTGATGGCTACAACACACAGGGCTCCTACTCCGTCCTCCTTCCCGACGGGCGTCTACAGACGGTCACCTACACCGTCAACGGAGACTCTGGTTATGTAGCTCAAGTCACCTACGAAGGGGAGCCCCAGTACCCTCACTATGAGCCAGCCCCTTACCACCCTACCCCCGCCCCCTACCGCCCTACACCTGCTCCTTACCACCCAACACCCGCTCCCTATCACCCTACCCCTGCCCCATACCATTAATGACAAACATGTCCGATATGCATCTTAAACATAAATTATCTATTTTTGTACGAACGAAAATATAAGCATTTCGAACTTACTTTGTGTGTATCTAATCCCTATGACAATAATATAAAAAATCTAGCAAATATCAGTGCATGATAAAATCTGTTATAAGACGTTCAAAAGTGATCCTTTGAACAGCTTTAATTCTTTCTTTTTACAAGAAGAAATCATTGAAATATATTTACTGTATTAGTATCAGGAAAAATTATCGGTCATCAGATTAAGTCGCTTTTATATATCATTGAAACATAAGTTTACATAAAACTCTCAGAATATTAAGATAAATATAAAATACATTGATTATGATAAAAATAATATTTAGAGGTTAACAAAGAAATTCCAGAAATCTTACATAAAACAAATCATTCGTCAACAAGAAAAAGTTTGATTATGATAGAAGAAATGGGGTTAACAAAGGACCTTCAGTAACCTTACGAAAAATAAATAATTCAACAACAAAGTAAATCTGCATACACTATACTCGATGCATCGAAAACTGGCCGTTAAGGCGGAGCACGGGGATTCTCCCTGTGTTGCCGCATATAATTACTTTATAATTCTATTTCATTTTAAATTTTATTCTATAATTTTATAGTGTTGCCATATATAATTATATAATAATTTTTTGTCACACACCACCACTGAGGTAAAAATCAAAGCAATGTTTTCTATACAAAGGTCTCGTTTCCTCGAGTCGTGGACATGGCATATGAGCAAAAGAGAGCGACGTTGCCACTCCATCCCTTCTCTGGTCACGCCCTCACACTGCATTCAGAAAGCATTGCATCCACACGCACGTTCTCGCCATGGATAAATACATTATATATATATATGTATATATATATATATATATATATATATATAGAGAGAGAGAGAGAGAGAGAGAGAGAGAGAGAGAGAGAGAGCGGGCGGGTGAGCCGTGCGGGCCGTGTTATCTGTGGAGATGTGGCATCATCGGGATATTCCCTAACCCCGCCTTAGCGGCCAGTTCTCGTTGCGTTTAGTATAGTGGAATGAAATTACACAATAATAGCAGTAATATTCATACTACAATAAACAAGCAAGGAGGGGAAAATAAACAGAAATTGGGGAAGAACGCAGAGAACATGGGCACACCAACGCTACCGAATCTACTCCTTATGTGGTTCAGCAAGCAATAGACATCCTCTGACCATACCATGGTGTACAAGCAGCCAATAACCAAGGAACGCATACGAGCACTCCGGATGATCAGCTTAAACTAGCACCTATACTGTAGTTCCCCCTTTTATTGACTTTCCTCTCATTGGGCATTCTAGTCTCTGAATATATCTGATTCTCCTGTATGCAACGAATACTCTTTACCTTTCCCTTTTCCAAAATAACATGATGAATGATTCATATTCTAAGAATTGCCATCATCATCATCAATAACTAGCACCTACATCTTCCTCTTTTATTGACCACCCTCTCATTGGGCATTCTAGTCTCTAAATATATCTGATTCTCCTATATGCAACGAATAATCTTTACCCTTTCCTTCTCCAACATAACATGATGAATGATTCATATTCTAAGAATTGCCATCATCAACAATAACTAGGAGCATCAACCGGGAGTGTGTTGCTTCACTCACATGCCCCACGGTTTCTTCGAGCGATTCCCCAAGCAGCCGCCTTTCCCATTCCAAACAAATCTCGGCAGAAACGATCGACTCGTCTCAGCCATGAATACTCTTTGAACCTTCATTTTGTCTCCATCACCCAGCGTTGTCTCTTACGGTGATAACCCTGTGAGACGGATCATTATCAGGAAAATTAGCCACATACTCATACAGCCGGAATTTTCGTTCACGAATTATGCTGATAACAGGTTTTGGTTTAATCTCATAGAGAGAGCGATTCATTGATATATAGTGATATAAACGATACTCACTAATTCTCCGAAGGAACTTGCTACCAAAATTGTTGAGAAGCCTAACATAGTCAGTATCTAATGCTTATGTCTCAGCCATACCACAAACGACTTGAATATTTGGATTTTAGTTTTCAAACACAAACATTAACAACGCCATATCCTCCAGTTCATCGAGTCCATAAATTATGGCCATGGCAATCCTTCAAATAATTTTGTGGCATGACTTGCCACTCTCATGCACGACACTACCAAGATATATTGATATTTCTAAGACCTCAAAATGCTCGTTCTTTGCCTCGCTGCCTGGACCTTGGTCTTGAACAAAGAGGCTTGTAGTTCCATCTGCATTTGTCTCTCTGGGCAGTGATTTGAGGGCTGCAGCCAGGACTCCCGGCAACTTCGTAGGAAGTACAGTATATTCGGCAAAGACAAGAACGATGACTTTAGTGCCACCAATGGTTGCTTTTTCAATGACATCGACAAATGTGTCTATCACCCGGCCGATACAGGAGTTGAAAAGTGTTTAGGCGAGGGTACATTACTGCCTCACACCTGAATTAACAGGAAAATATCGGACACTTCTCCATACTTACTATCAATCTCTGTTCTCGAGTACATGATAGATACCAGGTCTAAAAACCTTGCAGAAATGCCATGGATTCGCATAAGATTCCCGGGTATGTCGCCACGCAGTGAATATGGCGTTTTCTTAAAACCATCATAGACTTCAAGCAATCCCTGTTAAGACTTACGTTGGCGCTCCACAAGAACACAAAGCACTAAGATCCGATCAGTGTAATTTTTGCTGAGTATAAAACCAGAATATCCAAGCATCTGAAACTTTAGATTGTGAAAGCAAACCTGTGCCAGCAAAATGGCATGAACGTCTTGTACGACTTGTGTAATACTTCAGTAACTGTTGCACTATTGTCGTTTTCCTTTCAGAGAATGACGACCAATACCCCTTTATAGTCAAAGGAAATGTCATCAAACTGCCAAACGACAGAACGGAGTTTAATCCACGATTCATGATCTCACCTTCAGCTCTCAGCAACTCTACCCTGATGTTACAGATGCAAACTGCCTTCATATATTTCAATTTATAGCCTCTATAACCTAACTCAGAGAGAACGAAATATTTTGTATCGATAGATCAGTAACCGACATCCAGAAAAAGCTGGTCGTTCAGAGGATCAACCATGTACAGAGGGTCATCCAGAAAGCTCTACATCCATCCATATGTGACGCTCGATGTTCATCTAATGTTCGAACAGTCCTCATCTGGCTCACAAATATGTAGCAGAGTTTCTTCAGTGCTCAGTAAGTAGAGCTAATGTCATTTGATTCTACATTACCCGTAAATGTCTATTTTCCCTCACAAACTTTATTTCTAGCTTAAGGTACCTTTTACATGGCATTCTATATACACTTCTCTACTGAAATTGCTAAATTTGAGAAGCTCTAATATCTGAAAAGAATATTTTCGAAAGGCAGAAAATCACGAATATCAGAGGCATATTGTAATATTCCACTACACATGCGAAAATGAATTTAATAACAATTACTAGGTACCTCCAAATTCTAAAGATTCCCAATAAAGAAAACTATTTATGAATATGCAACATCGAACGCTTTAACATCTGGCTACTAAGGCTCAGGAATGTCGGAGGCGCCCATCGAAATCTAAATGTGGACCAGTGACGCCTTTTCTTCGATGGCCTCCTTCGATGGCCTCCTTCTCGCCCCTCCCACTCACCTCCCCACATCACAACGCCACGCCCATACTCCAGATTCGTATATATAGAGAGATTTCTGTTTCCATGACCAAAGACCAATAACCGCTGTGTTCGACCACCACCATTTCGAGCAGACCAACCTAAGCGACATGTTTGTCAAGGTAGGTAATGCTTTTTAACTAAACTCATGAGTATTATTCTATCTATATATTTATTTACTCTATCAAAATAATATGTTCTTGTAATTATTCAATAGTAACTGACTTATACTAATTATTGATTTGAATGACACGAAACATCTGAAGTATTCAGTAGAAATGACACAAAACTTCGAAATCATCGTTCATCACACACATACACACACAAACACGCACACACATACACACACACACACACTCACACAGACACACACACACACAAACACACACAGACACAAACACACACAGACACAAACACACACACACAAACACACACATAAACACACACACACATACACACATATACATAGACATACGCACATACGCACGAGTGATCAAATACGAACATAAACCTACAATCCCACCTTCATATATTAGTTTGATTTTTTTTTCATAGAATTTGGGTTTTTGCTAATATAGTACCTCTACCTCAGATCACCTTCACCCTCGCCCTTGTGGGCGCTGTCCTAGGGGCTCCTTCTGTTCCCCAGTACGGGTACACTCCTCCACCCAGCTATCAGGTCGGTATCATCTCTTTATGGAAACCATGAATGTCTTAGGACTGTTTGTCAACTTTGTCATTTCCTTCCACCAATTGAGGTATTCATAATAACTCCCGAGACTTCTCTTTAGTTCCCTCTTTAGCCACTTGCATTCCTTACAGCCACCAATTGGAATGCCCTTTTGTAATATATCAGTGGGACAGATAATGTTTGCTTTCCAATCATTGACTGATTCGAGGCAAATCTTGCCCGTAAAAGAATCATTTTCCAAGATATCAAGGAAATCACAAAACAGGTTAAATGTTAAGCATAACATTATTTCATTTACTTGACCCCCAGGATTCTCCCAAGTACGACTTCAACTACGCTGTCAAGCACGACTACTCCGGCAACGACTTCGGTCACCAGGAAACCCGTGATGGCTACAACACACAGGGCTCCTACTCCGTCCTCCTTCCCGACGGGCGTCTACAGACGGTCACCTACACCGTCAACGGAGACTCTGGTTATGTAGCTCAAGTCACCTACGAAGGGGAGCCCCAGTACCCTCACTATGAGCCTGCCCCTTACCACCCTACCCCCGCCCCCTACCGCCCTACACCTGCTCCCTACCACCCAACACCCGCTCCCTATCACCCTACCCCTGCCCCATACCATTAATGACAAACATGTCCGATATGCATCTTAAACATAAATTATCTATTTTTGTACGAACGAAAATAAAAGCATTTCGAACTTACTTTGTGTGTATCTAATCCCTATGACAATAATATAAAAAATCTAGCAAATATCAGTGCATGATAAAATCTGTTATAAGACGTTCAAAAGTGATCCGTCGAACAGTTTTAATTCTTTCTTTTTACAAGAAGAAATCATTGAAATATATTTACTGTATTAGTATCAGGAAAAATTATCGGTCATCAGATTAAGTCGTTTTTATATATCATTGAAACATAAGTTTACATAAAACTCTCAGAATATTAAGATAAATATAAAATACATTGATTATGATAAAAATAATATTTAGAGGTTAACAAAGAAATTCCAGAAATCTTACATAAAACAAATCATTCGTCAACAAGAAAAAGTTTGATTATGATAGAAGAAATAGGGTTAACCTTACGAAAAATAAATAAGTCAACAACAAAGGAAATCTGCGCACACTATACTCGATGCATCGAAAACTGGCCGTTAAGGCGGAGCACGGGGATTCTCCCTGTGTTGCCGCATATAATTACTTTATAATTCTATTTCATTTTAAATTTTATTCTATAATTTTATAGTGTTGCCATATATAATTATATAAAAAAATTGTCACACACCACCACTGAGGTAAAAATCAAAGCAATGTTTTCTATACAAAGGTCTCGTTTCCTCGAGTCGTGGACATGGCATATGAGCAAAAGAGAGCGACGTTGCCACTCCATCCCTTCTCTGGTCACGCCCTCACACTGCATTCAGAAAGCATTGCATCCACACGCACGTTCTCGCCATGGATAAATACATTATATATATATATATATATATATATATATATATATATAGAGAGAGAGAGAGAGAGAGAGAGAGAGAGAGAGAGAGAGAGAGAGAGAGAGAGAGAGAGAGCGGTGTGGCATCATCGGGATATTCCCTAACCCCGCCTTAGCGGCCAGTTCTCGTTGCGTTTAGTATAGTGGAATGAAATTACACAATAATAGCAGTAATATTCATACTACAATAAACAAGCAAGGAGGGAAAAATAAACAGAAATTGGGGAAGAACGCAGAGAACATGGGCACACCAACGCTACCGAATCTACTCCTTATGTGGTTCAGCAAGCAATAGACATCCTCTGACCATACCCTGGTGTACAAGCAGCCAATAACCAAGGAACGCATACGAGCACTCCGGATGATCAGCTTAAACTAGCACCTATACAGTAGTTCCCCCTTTTATTAACTTTCCTCTCATTGGGCATTCTAGTCTCTGAATATATCTGATTCTCCTGTATGCAACGAATACTCTTTACTCTTCCCTTTTCCAAAATAACATGATAAATGATTCATATTCTAAGAATTGCCATCATCATCATCAATAACTAGCACCTACATTTTCCTCTTTTATTGACCACCCTTTCATTGGGCATTCTAGTCTCTAAATATATCTGTTTCTCGTATATGCAACGAATAATCTTTACCCTTTCCTTCTCCAACATAACATGATGAATGATTCATATTCTAAGAATTGCCATCATCATCAATAACTAGGAGCATCAACCGGGAGTGTGTTGCTTCACTCACATGCCCCACGGTTTCTTCGAGCGATTCCCCAAGCAGCCGCCTTTCCCATTCCAAACAAACCTCGTCAGAAACGATATTCTTGTCTCAGCCATGAATACTCTTTGAGCCTTTATTTTGTCTCCATCACCCAGCGTTGTCTCTTACGGTGATAACCCTGTGAGACGGGTCATTATCAGGAAAATTAGCCACATACTCATACAGCCGGAATTGTCGTTCACGAATTATGCTGATAACAAGTCTTGGTTTAATCTCATAGAGAGAGCGATTCATTGATATATAGTGATATAAACGATACTCACTAATTCTCCGAAGGAACTTGCTACGAAAATTGTTGAGAAGCCTAATATAGTCAGTATCTAATGCTCATGTCTCACAGCCATGCCACAAACGACTTGAATATTTGGATTTTAGTTTTCAAACATAAACATTAACAACGCCATATCCTCCAGTTCAGCGAGTCCATAAATTATGGCCATGGTAATTCTTCAAATAATTTTGTGGCATGACTTGCCACTCTCATGCACGACACTACCAAGATATATTGATATTTCTAAGACCTCAAAATACTCGTTCTTTGCCTCGCTGCCTGGACCTTGGTCTTGAACAAAGAGGCCTGTAGTTCCATCTGCATTTGTCTCCGTTAGCAGTGATTTGAGGGTTGCAGCCAGGACTCCCGGCAACTTCGTAGGAAGTACAGTATATTCGGCAAAGACAAGAACGATGACTTTAGTGCCACCAATGGTTGCTTTTTCAATGACATCGACAAATGTGTCCATCACCCGGCCTATACAGGAGTTGAAAAGTGTTTAGGCGAGGGTACATTACTGCCTCACACCTGAATTAACAGGAAAATATCGGACACTTCTCCATACTTACTATCAATCTCTGTTCTCGAGTACATGATAGATACCAGGTCTAAAAACCTTGCAGAAATGCCATGGATTCGCATAAGATTCCAGGGTATGTCGCAACGCAGTGAATATGGCGTTTTAAACCATCATAGACTTCAAGCAAACCCTGTTAAGACTTACGTTGGCGCTCCACAAGAACACAAAGCGCTAAGATCCGATCAGTGTAATTTTTGCTGAGTATAAAATCAGAATATCCAAGCATCTAAAAATTTAGATTGTGAAAGCAAACCTGTGCCAGCAAAATGGGATGAAAGTCTTGAGCGATTTATGTAATACTTCAGTAACTGTTGCACTATTGTCGTACTCCTTTCAGAGAAGGACGACCAATACCCCTTTACAGTCATTTGAAATGCCATCAAACTGCCAAACGACAGAAAGCACGGAGTTTAATCCACGATTCATGATCTCACCTACAGCTCTCAGCAACTACACCCTGACGTTGCAGATGTAAACTGCCTTCACATATTTCAAGTTATAGCCTATACAACTAAACTCAGAGAGGAAGAAATTTTATGTATCGATAGATCAGTAACCGACATCTAGGAAAAGCTGGTCGCTCAGAGGGTCAGCTATGTACAGCCACTCAAAGTACTCTGTCATCCATCCATGTTTGACGTTAGATGCTCATCAATTCTTCGAACAGTCCTCATCTGGCTCACAAATTTGAAGCAGAGTTTATTCAGGTCTCGGTAAGTAGAGCTAAAGTCATTTGAATTTAAATTACCCTCAATTTTTTCTGGTAGACTTTATTTCTACCCGATATCTGTTAAATGACATTCTATATACACTTCCCTTAATTGAAAGATGCCAAATTCGAGAATCTCTAATATTTGAAAAGAAACTTTTCGAAAGGGAGAAAATCACGAATAACAGAGGCATATTGTATTATTCCACTACACATACGAAAATAGATTTAGTAACAATTACTAGGTACCTCCAAATTCTAGAGATTCCCAATAAGACAACTATTTATGAATATGCAACATCTAACGCTTTAACATCTGGCTACTAAGGCTCAGGAATGTCGGAGGCGCCCATCGAAATCTAAATGTGGACCAGTGACGCCTGTTCTTCGATGGCCTCCTTCGATGGCCTCCTTCTCGCCCCTCCCACTCACCTCCCCACATCACAACGCCACGCCCATACTCCAGATTCGTATATATAGAGAGATTTCTGTTTCCATGACCAAAGACCAATAACCGCTGTGTTCGACAACCACCATTTCGAGCAGACTAACCTAAGCGACATGTTTGTCAAGGTAGGTAGTGCTCTTTAACCAAACTCATGAGTATTATTCTATCTATATATATATTTATTTATCTATCAAAATAATATATTCTTGTAATTATTCATTGGTAACTGACTTATACTAATTATTGATTTGAATGACACGAAGCATCTTCTGAAGTATTCAGTAGAAATGACACAAAACTTCGAAATCACACACACACATACACACACACACCACAAACACACACTCACACACACACTCACACACACATAAACACACACATGCACAAACACACACACATAAACACACACAGACACAAACACACACACACATATACACACACACACACACACATACACACATATACATAGAGTGAGCACACACAAACATAAACCTACAATCCTACCTTCATATATTAGTTTGAATTGTTTTTCCATAGAATTTGGGTTTTTGCTAATATAGTACCTCTACCTCAGATCACCTTCACCCTTGCCCTCGTGGGCGCTGTCCTGGCGGCTCCTTCTGTTCCTCAGTACGGGTACACTCCTCCACCACCCACCTATCAGGTAGGTATTATCTCTTTATGGAAACCATGAATGTCTTAGGACTGTTTGTCAACTTTGTCATTTCCTTCCACCAATTGAGGTGTTCATAATAACTCCGAGAATTCTCTTTAGTTTCCTCTTTAGCCACTTGCATTCCTTACAGCCACCAATTGGAATGCCCTTTTATAATATATCAGTGGGACAAATAATGCTTGCTTTTCAATCATTGACTGATTCGAGGCAAATCTTGCCCGTAAAAGAATCATTTTCCAAGATATCAAGGAAATCACAAAACAGGTTAAATGTTAAGCATAACATTATTTCATTTACTTGACCCCCAGGATTCTCCTAAGTACGACTTCAACTACGCTGTCAAGCACGACTACTCCGGCAACGACTTCGGTCACCAGGAAGCCCGTGATGGCTACAACACACAGGGCTCCTACTCCGTCCTCCTCCCCGACGGTCGTCTCCAGACGGTCACCTACACCGTCAATGGAGACTCTGGTTATGTAGCTCAAGTCACCTACGAAGGGGAGCCCCAGTACCCTCACTATGAGCCAGCCCCCTACCACCCTACCCCCGCCCCCTACCGCCCTACACCTGCTCCCTACCACCCAACACCCGCTCCCTATCACCCTACCCCTGCCCCATATCATTAATGACAAACATGTCCGGTATGCATCTTAAAAATAAATTATCTATTTTTGTACGAACGAAAATAAAAACATTTCGAACTTACTTCGTGTGTATTTAATCCCTATGACAATAACATAACAAATCTAGCAAAACATCAGTTCGTGATTAAATCTCTTATAAGAAATTCAACGATGATCCCTCAAACAGCTTTAATTCTTCCTTTTTACAAGACGAAACAATTTAAATATATTTGCTATATTAAGAAAAACTACCAGCCATTAGATTAAGTCAATTTTTATATATTATTGAAACATAAGTTTACATAAGACTCTCAAAATATTAAAGTAAATATGAAATACTTTGATTACTATGAAAATAATATTATGGGTTAATAAAAAACATCAACAAGGAAATATTTGATTATGATAAAAAAAAATTGGGGGTTAACAAAGTTCAGTAATCTTACAAAACAAAATCATCAGCAAAGGAAATCTGCATACACCAATAGAATGAAATTACACAAAAATATGCAACAATAAACAACTAAGGAGGGGGAAGTAAGCAGAAATTGGGGAGGAACGCAGAGAACATGGGCACACTAACATCAACCCTCCCAACGCAACTGAATCTACCCCTTACGTAGTTTAGCACGCAATAGACACCCTCTGGCCATACCCTGGTGTACAAGCAGCCAACGACCAAGGCACGAATACAAGTACTCCGAATGTCAGCTTAAACTACCACATATAGTTTCCCCTTTTATTGACTACCCTCTCATTGGGCATTTTAGTCTCTGAATACATCTGATTCTCTTGTATGCAACGAATACTCTTTACTCTTCCCTTTTCCAACATAATATGATGAATGTTCCATATTCTAAGTATTGCTATCATCATCATCATCAATAACTAGCACCTACATTTTCCTCTTTTATTGACTACCCTCTCATTGGGCATATTAGTTTCTGAATACATCTGATTCTCCTGTGTACAACGAATACTCTTTGCCCTTCCCTTTTTCCAACATAACATGATGAATGTTCCATGTTCTAAGAATTGCCATCATCATCATCGATAAGTATGAGCATCAGCCGAGAGTGCGTTGCTTCACTCACATGCCAACGCCACTCCCCACGGTTTCTTCGAGCGATTCCCCAAGCAGCCGCCTTTCTCATTCCAAACGAATCTTGGGTGAAACGGTCGACTCGCCCCAGCCATGAATATGAGTACTATGAGCATTCCTTTTGTTTCCATCACCCAGTGTTGTCTCTTATGGAGATAACCCTGTGAGATGGATAATCATCAGGGAAATTGGCCACATGCTCATAGAGTCTGAGCTGACGTTCACGAATTATGCTTGTAATAGGTCTTTATTTAGTCTGACAGAGAGAACGATTCATTGATATGAAGTCATATCAACGATACTCGCTAATTCTCCGAAGGTACTTCTCACAGCCATACAGCAAGACAGGTATCACAAGGGACTTGAATATTTGGATTTTAGTTTTCATGCAAAAACATTAAACACGCCATATCCTCCAGTTGCACGAGTCCATAAATCATGGCAATGACAATCTTTCAAATGATTTTCTGGCATGACTTGCCACTGTCATGCACGGCACTGCGAAGATATATTGATATTTATAAGACATCAAATTCCTTTTTGTTTGTCTAAGCAAATTTTTATTTGTCACACAGTTAACCCGAAGCCCCTGGATCTTGGTCTTGGACAAAGATGCCTGTAGTTGCATCTGCATTTGTCTCCATGGGCATTGATTTGAGGGCTGCAATTAGGACTTGCAGCAACTTCGTAAGAAGTACGGTATATTCGGCAAAGACAAGAATGATGACTTAATTGCCACCAATGGTTGCTTTGCAATGAAATAGACAAATATGTCCATCACCAAGTCTATGCAGGCGTAGAAAAGTGTTGAGGCGAGGGCACATTACTGCCTCACACCTGAATTAACAAGAAAATATCAGGCACTTCTCCACACTTACAATCATTCTCTGCCCTAGAGTATATGCTAAACACCAGGTCTATAAAACTCGCAGATATGCCATGCATTCGCATAAAATATAGGGTATCTCACAAAACAGTGAATATGGTATTTTCCTAAAATTAACATAGACTTCAAGCAATCCCTGTTAAAACTTATGTTGGCGTTCCACAAGAACACAAAGCGTTAGGATTCGATCAGTGTAATATCTATTTAGTATAAACCCAGACTGTCCAAGCATCTGGAACTTTAGATTACGAAAGCAAACCTGTGCCAACAAAATGGGATGAGTGTCTTGTCCGACTTATACAATACTCAGTAACTGTTGCACTACTGTCGTTCTCCTTTCAGAGGGACGACCAATATCCCGTTACATTCATATGAAATCCCATCAAACTGCCAAACGACAGAAAGCACAGACTTTAATCCACGATTCATTATCTCATCTCCAGCTCTCAGCAACTCCACCCTGACGTTTCAGATGCAAACTGCTTTCACATATTTCAATTTATAGCCTTTACAACCTAACTCAGAGAGGACGAAATTTTATACCGATAGATCAGTAACCGAAATACAGGAAAAAGCTGGTCGCTCAGAGAGTCAGCCATGTACAGCCACTTAAAAAAATCTGTCAACCAGAAAGCTCTACATCTATCCATGTGTGACACTCGATACTCATCAATTGTTCGAACAGTCCTCATCTGGCTCACAAAATTAAAATAGAGCTTATTCAAGGCTCGGTAAGTGGAGCTATTGTTATTTGAATTTAGATTACCCACAAATGTCGATTTTCCCTCACAAACTTTGTTTCTGGCATAAGATATATTTTACATGGCATTCTCTTTACTGAAAATTGCTAAATTCGAAAATCTCTAATATCTGAAAAGAATATTTTCGAAAGGCAGAAAATCACGGATACCACAGGTATCATGTAATATTCCACTACACAAGCGAAAATCGATTTTGTTACGATTACTAGGTACCTTCGGATCCTAGATATTCTCAAAAAAGAGAGCTATTTACAAATATGTAACATCGAACGCTTTAACATATGGCTAGTAAGGCTCAACAGTGTCGGAGGCGCCCATCGAAATCTAAATGTGTACCAGCGACGCCTTTTCTCCGATGGCCTCCTTCGATGGCCTCCTTCTCGCCCCTCCCACTCACCTCCCCACATCACAACGCCACGCCCATCCTCCAGATTCGTATATATAGAGAGATTTCTACTTCCATGACCAAAGAACAATAACCGCTGTGTTCGATCACCATCATTTCGAACAGATCCGCCCAAGCGACATGTTTGTCAAGGTAGGTAGTACTCCTTAACCAAACTCATCACTATTATTCCGTTCATTTATCTATTTATTCATTTATATATTCATCAAAATAATATTATTTTGTAATTGTTCAAGTGTAACTGATTTAAACTGATTATTGATTTGACCAGCACGAATCAGCTTCTGAAATATTCAGTAGAAATAGCACAAAACTTCGAAATCATCGTTTGTCATTAACACAAACACAAACACACACACACACACACACACACACACACACACACACACACACACACACACACACACACACACACACACACACACACACACACACACACACACACACACACACACACACACACACACACACACATACACACACAAACACATACACACACATACACAAAAAAACAACACCACAACCTTAGCTCCCTTTCCCGTAAGGTACAAATAAATACACACACGCACACACATACAAACATACGCACGAGCAAGCAAACACAAACATGAACATATAACAATTTGCATTGGTTTTTTTTCCATAGAGTTTGGGACTTTATCAATATGGTACCTCTATTTCAGATCACCTTTACCCTCGCCCTCGTGGGCGCTGTCCTGGCGGCTCCTTCTGTTCCCCAGTACGGCTACACTCCTCCACCCAGTTATCAGGTTTGTATTATCTCTTTATGGAAACCATGAATGTCTTAGAACAGTGTTTATAAAAAAAATTCATATCCTTCCATTAATTGAAGTGTTTTTAATAAACCATTTCCAATGTTTACAGCCAGCAATTGGAATTCACTTTTGTTATATGTCAGTGGGATAGATAATGCTTGCTTTCAATTATTGACTGATTCGAGGTGAAGTCACTGGTAACACTACTCATGGTCCCCGTATAAGAATCATTTTACAAAATATCAACAAACTCACATGACAGATTAAATACTAAGCATATCATCATGTGATTTACTTGACCACCAGGATTCCCCCAAGTACGATTTCAACTACGCTGTCAAACACGACTACTCCGGCAACGACTTCGGTCACCAGGAAACCCGTGATGGCTACAACACACAGGGCTCCTACTCCGTCCTCCTCCCCGACGGTCGTCTCCAGACGGTCACCTACACCGTCAATGGAGACTCTGGTTATGTAGCTCAAGTCTCCTACGAAGGGGAGGCTCAGTATCCTCACTATGAGCCAGCCCCCTACCACCCTACCCCCGCCCCCTACCGCCCTACACCTGCTCCCTACCACCCAACACCCGCTCCCTATCACCCTACCCCCTCCCGATACCATTAATGACAAACATGTCCGGTATGCATCTTAGAAATAAATTATCTATTTTTGTACGAACGAAAATATAAGCATTTTGAACTTACTTCGTGTGTATCTAATCCCTATGACAATTATATAATATATCTAGCAAAACATCATTGCATGATTAAATCTCTTAAAAGAAGTTCAACGCAGATCCTTCGAACAGCTTTAATTCTTCCTTTATACAAGACAAAATCATTTAATTAAGTCGTTTTTATATATTATTGAAACGTGAAATACTTTGATTATCATAACAATTATTGTTAGGTGTTAACAAAAAATCATCAACAAGGAAATATTTGATTATTATAGGGAAAAAAACACATTTAGGGGTTAAGAAAGTCCAGTAATCTTAAAAGAATAAATAATTCACCAACAAAGAAAATGCGTATACATCAATGGAATGAAATTACACAAAAAATAGCAGTAATATACCGTACATACTACAATAAACAACCAAGATAGGGGAAGTAAACGGAAACTGGGGAGGAACGCAGAGAACATGGGCACACTAACACCAACGCTATTGAATCTACCCCTTACGTGGTTCAGCATCCAATAGACACCCTCTGACCATACCCAGGTGCACAGACAAACAACGACCAAGACACGCATAAAAGCACTCCGAACGTCACCTTAAACTAGCACCTACAATTTCCCCTTTTATTGACCTTCCTCTCGGTGTTAATTCTAGTCTCTGAATACATCTGATTCTCCTGTATGCAACGATTACTCTTTACCCTTCCCTTTTCCAACATAACAAGATGAATGTTCCATATTCTAAGACTTGTCATCATCATCATAGATAACTATGAGCATCAGCCGAGAGTCCGTTGCTTCACTCACATGCCAACGCCATTCCCCACAGTTTCTTCGAGCGAATCCCCAAGCAGTCGCCTTTCTCATTCCAAACAAATCTCGGCAAAAACGGGCGACTCGCCCCAGCCATGAATACTATGAGCATTCCTTTTTGTCTCCATCACCCAGTGTTGTCTCTTACAGTGATAACCTTGTGAGACGGATCATCATCAGGGAAATTGGCCATATGCTCATAGAGCCGGAATTGACGTTCACAAATTATGCTAGTAATAGGTCTTGGTTTAATCTCATAGATAGAGCAATTCATTGATATGAAATTATATCAACGATACCAACTAATTCTCCGAAGGTACTTGCTCCCAAAATTGTTGAGAAGGCTAATATAGTCAGTATCTAATGCTCATTTCTCACAGCCATACAGCAAGACAGGGATCACAAACTACTGTACTTGAATATTTGGATCTTAGCTTTCATGCATAAACATTAATAACACCATATCCTCCAGTTGAGCGAGTCCATATATTATTGCCATGGCAATCCTTCAAATGATTTTCTGACATGACTCGGCACTGTTATGCACAACACTTCCAAGATATATTGATATTTCTAAGACATCAAAGTACTCGTTCTTTGATTAAACAGATTTATATTTACCACACATTTAACCCGAAACCCCTGGACCTTGGTCTTAGGCAAAGAGGCATGTAGTTTCATCTGCATTTGACTCCAGCAACTTCGTAAGAAGTACATTATATACGGCAAAGACAAGAACGATAACTTTAGTGCCACCAATGGTTGCTTTTTCAATGACATCGACAAATGTGTCCATCATCATGTCTATGCAGTCCTTGAATTAACAGGAAAATATCAAACACTTCTACATACTGACAATCATTTTCTGTCCTAGAGTATATACTAAATACCAGGTCTATAAACGTCGCAGAAACACCATGGGTTAGCATAAGATCCAGGGTATCTCACAGAGCAGTGAATATGGAATTTTCTTAAAATCAACATAGACTTCAAGCAATCCCTGTTAAGACTTACGTTGGCGCTCCACAAGAACCCAGTGCGTTAGGATCCGATCACTGTAATATTTACTGAGAATAAATCCAGACTGTCCAGGATCTGAAACTTTAGACTGTGAAAGCAAACCTGTGCCAGCAAAATGAAATGAGTATCTTGCCCGACTTATATAGTACTTCAGTAACTAATCCACTACTGTCGTTCTTCTTTCCGAGAGGCACGACCAATACTCCTTTACAGTCAAATGAAATGTCATCAAACGGCCAAACTACAGAATACATTGAATTTAATCCATGATTCATGATCTCACCTCCAGCTCTCAGCAACTCCACCCTGACGTTGCAGATGCAAACTGCCTTTACGCCTTCCAATTTATAGCCTCTATAACCTAATCAGAGATAACAGGATTTCTTCTGTTGGTAGATTATTAACCAACCGACATCGAGGAGAAGCTGGTTGCTCAGAGGGTCAGTAATGTACAGCCATTCAAAGCACTCTATCATCCATGTGTGACGCTCGATGCTCATCAAATGTTCGAACAGTCCTCGTCTGGCTCACGAATTTCAAGTAGAGGATATTCAGGGCTTGGTAAGTAGGGCTAATATCATCTGAATTTAGATTATCCGAAAATGTTAATTTTCCCTCACAAACTTTATTTCTAGTGTAAGATATATATTTACTTGGCATTCTCTTTAAAGAAAATTGCTAAATTCGAGAATCTCTAATATCTGAAAAGAATGTTTTTGAAAGGTAGAAAATCACGGATACCAGAGGCGTCATGTAATATTCCACTACACATGCGAAAATGGATTTTGTTACGATTATTAGGTACCTTCGGATCCTAGAGATTCCCGATAAAAAGAACTACTTATGAATATGCAACATCAAACGCTTTAACATCTGGCTACTCTGAATCAAAAGTGCCGGAGGCACCCATCGATATCTAAATGTAGACCAGCGACACCTTTTCTTCGATGGCCTCCTTCGATGGCCTCCTTCTCGCCCCTCCCACTCACCTCCCCACATCACAACGCCACGCCCATCCTCCAGATTCGTATATATAGAGAGATTTCTGTTTCCATGACCAAAGAACAATAACCGCTGTGTTCGATTACCACCATCTCGAACAGACCTACCGAAGCGACATGTTTGTCAAGGTAGGTAGTGCTCTTTAACCAAACTCATCTGTATTATTCTGTTTGTTTATATATTTATTTATCTATCAAAATTATATATTTTGGTAATTGTTCAATAGTAATTGATTTAAACTGATTATTGATTTGAACGACACGAAACAGCTTTTACTGAAGTATTCAGTAGAAATACCACAAAACTTTGAAATCATCTTTATCACATACACACACACACACATCTACACACAAACACACACACACAAACATACAAGCATACACACATATGCACGAGTGAGCAAACATAAACATATAATCCCATCTTCATTGTTTTTTCCATAGAATTTGGGTTTTTATTAATATAGTACCTCTACTTCAGATCACCTTCGCCCTCGCCCTCGTGGGCGCTGTCCTGGCGGCTCCTTCTGTTCCCCAGTACGGGTACACTCCTCCACCCACCTATCAGGTAGGTATTATCTCTTTATGGAAACCATAAATGTCTTAGAACAGTGCTTGTCAAAATTTGTCATACCCTTCACCCAAATGAAGTGTTCTTAATAATCCCAAGGCTTCTCTTTTAATTTATTCTTAAGCCAATCAACTTTTCCAGCCAGCGATTGGAATGCACTTTTGTTATATCTCAATGGGATAGATAATGCTTGCTATCAAATATTAACTGATTCGAGGCGAAGTCACTGTTAACACTACCCATGGTCCCCGTACAAGAATCATTTTCCAAGATATCAACAAATTCACATGAGACACCAAATGTTAGGCATATTATCATATGATTTACTTGACCACCAGGATTCTCCCAAGTACGACTTCAACTACGCTGTCAAGCACGACTACTCCGGTAACGATTTCGGTCACCAGGAAACCCGTGATGGCTACAACACACAGGGCTCCTACTCCGTCCTCCTCCCCGACGGTCGTCTCCAGACGGTCACCTACACCGTCAACGGAGACTCTGGTTATGTAGCTCAAGTCTCCTACGAAGGGGAGGCCCAGTACCCTCACTATGAGCCAGCCCCCTACCACCCGACGCCTGCTCCCTACCGCCCTACACCTGCTCCCTACCACCCAACTCCTGCCCCTTACCACCCTACACCTGCTCCTTACCACCCGACTCCCGCTCCCTATCACCCTACCCCTTCCCGATACCATTAATGACAAACATGTCCGCTATGCGTGTTAGACATAAACGATTTATTTTTGTATGAACACGATTAAAAGCATTGCGACCTTCCTTCCTGTATATTTAATTCCTATGTCCAATATAGCAAAACAAAGGATTACAAAGGATTACAAAGGCGGAGCATGCCGACAGGAGACCTTTTGATCCATATCTAGGTCGGATGCGAAAAAAAAATCATATTAATAATAAAACAATAAATAAAAACTATAATAATGTAAATAACAAATAAAATACATAAATAAATGCATAGGTATAGTTAAATAATAAACAAACAGGTAAATATCAAATAATAATAAATTGACATATAACAAATAATAAATGAAAATCAGACAGACAAATGATAACAAAATAAAAACAAATAATATAAGATAAATTATAATCATTACAGCATCTTACTTAGGTATTTATCTAACTGATTCTTAAAGCTTCGAACTGAACTACATTGCACTACCTGTGCAGGAAGTTTATTCCATTCATTTACTACACGGTTGGCAAAGTTGTTTCTACCTACTTCCAAATTGAATCTATTTCCGGATAGTTTGAGACCATTGTTTCTTGTCTGATTCTCATTCAATGTGAAAATTTGATCACTTTTGATGTTGTCAATTCCCTTTAAAATCTTAAAGACCTGTATCAAGTCACCTCTGAGTCTACGTTTTTTTAGGGAAACCCCTATTATGCTTCTCAGACACCTCATCTCAAACATAGTACCAATATACAAAGGAGGAAACAGGGAAGATCCTACACACTTTAGACCGGTGTCCTTCACAAGTACAGAAGCAAAAATATGCGAAAAGATTATCAGGAGCAGATGGACCAAACACTTGAAAGAAAATAAAATAATAAACCCCAAACAATTTGGTTTTAGAAGTGGAAGATCATGCACCACAAATCTGCTTTTACTTGAGACCAATTGAGATAATACAAGAAAGGGATGGATGGGCAGACTGAGCCTTCCTGGATTTGCAGAAAGCTTTTGACATGGTACCTGACAAAATGTTAATAAGTAAAATAGAAAAAAAGGAGGAATTCAAGTAGACTATTGGAATGGGTGAAGGACTTCTTAACTGGGAGAAAAATGAGAGTGGTACTTAAAGACAAAAGTTCGAAATGGGAAGATGTAAAAAGTGGCATCCCACAAAGCTCTGTTTTGGCTCCTTTAATATTTGCCATATACATAAATGATATGGATAAAGGAGTAATTTGTTACATAATTTTTTTGCCGACGATGCCAAACTACTCAAGAGAGTGAAAACAGAAGATAGCAGATCGCTACAAGATGACCTGGATAAAGTATGGGAATGGACCCAGAAATACAAGATGAACTTCAACATCAAGAAATGTAGCATCAATGAAGGATTCATTATGTGGTAAAAAAAAAATGGGAAGGAAATCAGAGAACATGAGCACACTAATTAGGCCTGACCATTCCAATTCATTCAATATCCTCGTCACGTGGCCCAACATGTACTCTAGTTGGACCCGAGTAGATGCGGGTAACAGCCATAGCTTCATCATCTAACTCCAAGTGTCAGCTTCTCGCTTAGCTCCCTGCTCTCTGAAGGCATCCGCTTTCCACCATAACATGATATATTCTCTCTGAAGACATCCCCGATTCGCAGCATATAGCATGTCTCCATCTCCTATCAAAAATGATCTTCTTATTTTCCTGTTGACGTTTCCCATTTTCATATGGGGTCGCCGTTCCTCGCTAGTCGTTTCCACCTGTTTTGGTCCATCACCTGCTCCTCCTCCAGATGTTTCTCTTTAAGGTCCTCTCCTTAAGGTCCTCTCCTTAAGGTCCTCTCCTTAAGGTCCTCTCCTTAAGGTCCTCTCCTTAAGGTCCTCTCCTTAAGGTCCTATCAAAAATGATATATACTCCATATCTTAAATGTCATGGCTAAGTGGAAAAAATTAGAGACCAAAGCTAGCTGATCTCTTCATGGTTAGCTTTTCTTTCTTTTGTAATTCATGGAATACAGTCTCTACGTAACCCTTTCATAGTTTACATATTTGTATCCTATTTATCAGTCAATTCATCCGTTCTATTTCTTCTCTCTTCTATGAGACTCGCATCCACCTAGAACAGGCCATCAACACCGATTCAATACAAAAGTCTCTCAATGAAATGATTTTGTGCTGCAGTCTGGAAATTGTGAACGTAGAACTGTATAGTATAAGGTGCTCTGCCTCTTCTGTTTAGTGGTTGCATCTGTGGCAATTATGTCTGTTACCAAGACTATTCAATTTTGATGCTGTTTAACTGCGGAGTGGTGACCTGTGCGCAGGTGTGCCAGTTCAGTTCTTGTTTGCCTTAGGAGTGATTTTTTTTTTTTTTTTTTTTTTGAGATCCCTAGTGAAATATAGAACTTTTCAGTCTGTTTTGGAATGCTTGTTATATTATCTGAATGAGTATACACTTATGTATGTACATATTGTTTGGTTACTGGGAACAGATTGTTATAGATGTTTGAGTTGACTACTACTGGGATTATTATTATGTGTTTGGTGGACTACGTGTGATGTGACGTAAAGGGTGAGTGAGGTTAAGCACTTTTGAGTGCCTATCATTCCCCCGTGCTGTTCTATAGAGATGGTTTCTGAGTACATTCAGTTATTATTTCCATTATTTTTATTGTGTTCATTGTTTTCGTAATTTTTGGGAATCATGTTGCGAATATATAGTTAAGTGTATTTCTTATGAATTGTTTTTATAGAGTGATAACTGTTTTGTTTTTCAAAATCCTGTGCCTGCAACTCATCTAAGTATGTTCTGTTTCTTATTTGTCTACACTGTATTGGGTGAAGTTCATTTGTATATCACATGTAGGATCGAATCTTTAAGGTTTTTGGCCAGTCAGAGACGTTTTTGAAAGGTGAGGTTTGTAAACAACGTGTGGTGGAGGGCCATTCTTTGATTTAATGTTAATTCAGTAAGGTAGGTATATGTGTTAAGATCCTTTCTAGGCCAAATCTTTCCACCACCTTAGTTATGGTAGAGATAAGAGATCGGTCTGCAGGATGTTAAGTTCATACTAGTAAACTAATAGAGATCATGGGAAGATCTATCTAACTTAATATCCTGTGGTACTGTAACATGTCCAGTAACTCCTCTCATGATATCTGACTTATCACAAGTACCCGGGAAATTCTTTAACGATTTCTTCTGACTTATCGCTTGTGTTTAGTAAAACCTCCAAAAATGTTTTTCTGACTTCTCACTCTTGACCGGCAAATCCTCCTGTGATCTCCTCATACTTGCTTAAGAAAGGATCTACTGGACACGACAGTAAGTCAGAAGAGATTATGGAAAGATTTTCCAGACTCAAACGATAAATCATAAGAGTTACCGGACAAAAATGATAAGGGATGTTCTATTTCATTATGTATCGACTTTTCACCAGAAACTTTTATGCATTCAATTTATTTTTTATACAATGATAATCAAGAAATCCTATTGAAAAAAATCTGCATACGCATTCAAAATACCCAACCTAGAAACTAATTAATATCTTGAAACAATCCATTATCGAAAATGTTTAGTAGTTTCAATTAACTTAAAAACGTTTATGATAATGTCTCACCTTGTATAGACACGGTAAAGGAAACATGGACTGGAGGTGAAGCTTTTTTTCCTGACGTTTCGTCTATCGACTTTCTCAAAGGAATGAGCATACTAGATACATACAGAGTTTATATACACGCCTTACGGCTCAAGGGGGTATGCGAGCGTATAACGCTGTGTTCTGTGTTCACATGGATTTTCAAATGTCTCACCTCCATCTCTCAGCAACCCGATCCTGACGCTGCAGATACAAGCTGCCTTTAAACCTTTCAATTCACAGCCTCTATATCCTTACTGTTAAAAGACGAGATTCCATCTATTGGTAGATCAGTATCCGACATCTGGGGAAAATTGGTCGCTCAGAGAGTCAGCCATGTACAGCCACTCAAAGTACTCTGCCCTCCAGAAAGTTCTACATCCATCCATGTGTGACGGTAGATGCTCATCAACTGTTCGAACAGTCCTAATCTTGTTCACAAAATTGGAGCAAAGTTTCTACAGGGCTCGGTAAGTAGGGCAAATGTCATACGAATTTGGATTACCCGAAAATTCCGATTTCACAGACAGACTTTATTTCTAGCCTCAGATATCTTTCGTATGACACTCTACATACACTTCTTTTTGTTGAATTACTAAATACGAGAATCTCTGATATTTGAGAAGAAAAGTTTCGAAATGCAGACAGTCATCGTATACCAGAAGAATCATGTTTCATTCCACTCCACATACGAAAATATATTTCGTTACGATTACTGGGGACCTTCGGATCCTAGAGATTCTCGATGAAGAGAACTAATAATAAATATGCAATATCGAACGCTTTAACATCTGGCTACTAAGAATCAAAAGTGCCGGAGGCGCCCATCTAAATATGGACAACCAGCGCCTTTTCTTCGATGGCCTCCTTCACGTTGTAACCTTCTTGCCCCACCTACTCACCTCCTCACATCACAACGCCACGCCCATCCTCCAGATAAGTATATATATAGGTAGGTTTCTTTTTTCATTACCAAAGAACAATAACCGCTGTGTTCGAACACCACCATCTCGAACAGACCTGCCGAAGCGACATGTTTGTCAAGGTAGGTAGTGCTCTAACAAAACTCGTCAGTATTATTCTATTTGTTTATATATTTGTTTATCTATCAAAGTAACATATTTTTGAAATTCTTCAATAGTAATTGATTTATGTTAATTCTTGATCTGAATGACACGAAACATCTTCTGAAGTATTCAGGAGAAATGGCACAAAACCTCGAAATCATCGTTTATCACATGTGCACACACACATACATACATACGCACACATAAACACACACACACACACACACACACACACACACACACACACACAGGCATACGCACATACGAACGAGCGAGCAAACACAAACATAAACATATAATCCTACCTTTATATATCAGTTTGGATTGCTTTTTCCATAGATTTTGGGTTTTCATCAATATAATACTTCTACTTCAGATCACCTTTACCCTCGCCCTCATGGGCGCTGTCCTGGCGGCTCCTTCTATTCCCCAGTACGGGTACACTCCTCCACCCACCTATCAGGTAGGTATTATCACTTTATGGAAACAATGAATGTCTTAGAACAGTGTCTGTCAAACTTTGTCATTTCCTTCCATCAACTGAAGTGTTCTTAACAACCCCTTGACTTCTCTTTTAGTTTCCTCTTTTGCCACTTACAATGTTTACAGTCAACAATTGGAATGCACTTTTGTTACATCTCATTGGGACTGATAATGCTTGCTTTCAATTATTGACTGATTCGAGGCGAATTCACTGGTAACACTACCCATGGTCCCAGTATAAGAATCATTTTCCAAGATATCAACAAATTAAAAAGACAGGTTAAAGGTTAAACATATAATCATATGATTTACTTGACCACCAGGATTCTCCCAAGTACGACTTCAACTACGCTGTCAAGCACGACTACTCCGGTAACGACTTCGGTCACCAGGAAACCCGTGATGGCTACAACACACAGGGCTCCTACTCCGTCCTCCTCCCCGACGGTCGTCTCCAGACGGTCACCTACACAGTCAATGGAGACTCTGGTTATGTAGCTCAAGTCACCTACGAAGGGGAGGCCCAGTACCCTCACTATGAGCCAGCCCCCTACCACCCGACGCCTGCTCCTTACCGCCCTACACCTGCTCCCTACCACCCAACTCCTGCCCCTTACCGCCCTACACCTGCTCCTTACCACCCGACTCCCGCTCCCTATCACCCTACCCCTTCCCGATACCATTAACGACAAACATGTCCACTATGCGTGTTAGACATAAACGATTTATTTTTGTATGAACACGAATAAAAGCATTGCGACCTTCTTTCCTGTATATCTAATTCCTATGCCCAATATAGCAAAACATCAATGAAGGATTCAATATAAAAAAGAAAAAATGGAAAGGGACTCAGAGAATGTGGGCACACTAATAAGGGCTGACCATCCCAATCCTACTAAATGTCCTTATTACTTGGTCCTACATGTACTTTGGTTGGACCCAAGTACATGGGGGTAGCAAGCATAGCTTGATCATGTAACTCCAAGTGTCAACTTCTCACTTGGTGTGTTGTTCTTTGAAGACATCCCTGATTCATCAGCATATAACATGTACTCTATCTTCTATCGCTTTCCACCATAACATGAAACATGTTTTCTGAAGATATCCCCGATTCACCAGCACATAACATGTACTCCATCTAATATCGCTTTTCATCACAACATGATACATACTCCGTATCTGAAATGTTGTGGCTAGGTGGAAAAAGAGCCCAAAGCTAACTGGTAGCTTATTGGTTAGCTTTTCTTTGTATTCTAATTCATGAGGTACAGTATCTACATAACCCTTTCATAGTCTACATATTTGTTTTTTATTTATCAGCCAATCCATCTGCTCCCTCTCTCCTCTTTTCTAGGAGACTCGCGTCTCTCTAGAACCGCCCATCACCACCGATTGCCTTGGAAGGGATTTTTTAGTTGAATTTGATGTTCGGAGATCCCTGGTGAAATATAGAATTTTGCAGTCTATTTTGGAATGCTTCTTTTTATTTATTATCTGATTGAGTACACACTTATGTATGTACATATTGTTTGGTTACTGGGAATAGATAGTTGTAGATGTCTGAGTAGACTATTACTGGGATTATTTTTATGTTGTGTTTGGTGGACTATGTGTGATGTGAAGTAAAGAGTGGGTGAGGTCAGGGACTTTTGAGTGCCTATCATTCTCTTGTACTATTCTATAGTTATTTTCTGAGTGCATCCAGCTATTGTTTCTATTTTGATATAATTTGCTTTCGTAGTTTTTGGAATCATGGTGCGAATGTATAGTTAAGTGTTGTTCTTATGAATTGTTTATATAAATTGATAACTGGTTCTCTCTACTTTCAAAATCCTATGCATACAACTGTTCTAAGTATGTTCTGTATCTTATTGTCTTCACTGTATTAGATAAAGGTCATTTGTGTATCACATGTAAAGCCAAATCTTTAAGTTTTTTCACAAGCGAGGTTTGTGGACAGTGTGTGATGGAGTGCCTTTGATTCAACGCTGATTCAGTAAGGGAGATATATCATTTCTAGGACAAATCTTTCTACCAGCTTGGGTATGGTAGAGAAAAGATCGGCCTACAGGGCATTAGGATCTTACTAGTAAACTAAGAACAGATCATGGTGAAGATTTATCTGACTTAATCCCCTGTGATACTGCGACATATCCAATAAATCTTCTCATAATACCTGACTTGTCACACATGCCCGGGAAATTCTTTAACGATTATTTCTGACTTACCGCTTGTGTTCAGATGTTCTTCTGATTTATCGTTCTTGACCGGCAAATCCTCCTGTGATCTTCTCATGCTTGCTTAAGGAGGGATCTACCGACCACGACAATAAGTCAGAAGAGATACCGGGAAGATTTGCCGGACTCAAACGATAAGTCATAAGAATTACCAGACAAGAATGATAAGGAATATTCTATTTTATTATGTATCGACTTTTCACCAGAATTTTTTATGCATTTAGTTTATATCTCATACAATGATAATCAATCAAATCTGTTGAAAAAAATGATCTGCATATGCATTCAGAATACCCAACAATCCATTATCGAAAATGATTAGTTGTTTCAATTAATTCTAAGACGTTTATGATAATGCCTTACATCCATCTCTCAGCAACTCAAACCGGATGTTACAGATGCAAACTACCTTCACATCTTTCAAATGAGAGAGGAAGGAATTTAATATATCGATAGATCAGTAACCGACATCCAGGGAAAGATGGTCGCTCAGAGCGTCAACCATGTACAGCCACTCAAAGTACTCTGACCTCCAGAAAGCTCTACACCCATTGAAAACTAAATGTTTACCAGCGGCGCCTTTTCTTCGATGGCCTCCTTTGAGCTGCAACCTTCTCGCCCCTCCCACTCACCTCCCCACATCACAACGCCACGCCCATCATGCAGATTCGAATATATATAGAGAGGTTTCTGTTTCCATGACCAAAGACAATAACCGCTGTGTTCGAACACCACCATCTCGAGCAGACCTGCCGAAGCGACATGTTTGTCAAGGTAGGTAATGCTCTTTAACCAAACTCATCAGTATTATTCCATTTATTTATTTATTTATTTTTATTTATTTATTTATCAAAATAATGTGCTTTTGTAATTTTTCAATAGTAATTCACTAACACTAATTACTGATCTAAATGACACGAAACAGTTTCTCCTGAAGTATTCACTAGAAATGGCACAAATCTTCGATTTCATCGTTTATCATACACAAACACACACACACACATACACACACACAAACACACACACACACATACACACACACACACACACACACAACTACACACATACATACACAAACGCAAACATAAACACACACACACACACACACAACTACACACATACATACACAAACGCAAACATAAACACACACACACACACACACACACATATATATATAGGTATACGCACATACGCATGAGCGAGCAAACACAAACATAAACCTGCAATCCCACCTTAATATATCAGTTTGCATTTTTTTCTTATACAATTTGGGTTTTTATTAATATAGTACCTCTACTCAGATCACCTTCACCCTCGCCCTCGTGGGCGCTGTACTGGCGGCTCCTTCTGTTCCCCAGTACGGTTACACTCCTCCACCCACCTATCAGGTAGGTATTATCTCTTTATGGAAACCATGAATGTCTTAGGACAGTCTTTGTCAAACTTTGTCGTTTCTTTCCCCCCACTTTAAATGTTCGTAATAACCCTACTACTTATCTTTTAGTTCACTCTTTAGCCACTTGCATTGTTTACAGCCAGCAATTGGAATACATTTTTGCTATATGTCACTGGGATAGATAATACTTTCTTTCAATTACTGACTGATTCGAGGCTAAGTTATCGATAACACTACCCATGGTCCCCGTATAAGAATCATTTTCCACTATATGAAGAAATTCACATGACAGTTTAAATGTTAAGCATATAATCATATGATTTACTTGACCACCAGGATTCTCCCAAGTACGACTTCAACTACGCTGTCAAACACGACTACTCCGGTAACGACTTCGGTCACCAGGAAACCCGTGATGGCTACAACACACAGGGCTCCTACTCCGTCCTCCTCCCCGACGGTCGTCTCCAGACGGTCACCTACACCGTCAATGGAGACTCTGGTTATGTAGCTCAAGTCACCTACGAAGGGGAGGCCCAGTACCCTCACTATGAGCCAGCCCCCTACCACCCGACGCCTGCTCCCTACCGCCCTACACCTGCTCCCTACCACCCAACTCCCGCTCCTTACCACCCTACACCTGCTACTTATCATCCAACTCCCGCTCCCTATCACCCTACCCCTTCCCGATACCATTAACGACAAATATGTCCACTATGCGTGTTAGACATAAACGAATTATTTTTGTATGAACACGAATAAAAGCATTGCGACCTTCCTTCCTGTATATTTAATTCCTATGCCCAATATAGCAAAACATCAATGAAGGATTCAATATGTGGTAAAAAAAAAAATGGGAAGGAAATCAGAGAACATGAGCACACTAATTAAGGCTAACCATTCCAATTTGTTCAATATCCTCGTTACGTGGCCCAAAATGTACTCTAGTTGGACCCGAGTAGATGTGGGTAACAGCCATAGCTTCATCATGTAACTCCAAGTGTCAGGTTCTCACTTAGTTCCCTGCTCTCTGAAGACATCCGCTTTCCACCATAACATGATACATTCTCTCTGAAGACATCCCCGATTCGCAGCATATAACATGTCTCCATCTATCACAACATGATACATACTCCATATCTTAAATGTCATGGCTAAGTGGAAAAAATTAGAGACCAAAGCTAGCTGATCTCTTCATGGTTAGCTTTTCTTTCTATTGTAATTCATGGAGTACAGTCTCTACGTAACCCTTTTATAGTTTACTTATTTGTACTTTATATATCAGTCAATTCATCCGTTCCATTTCTTCTCTCTTCTATGAGACTCGCATCCACCTAGAACCGGCCATCAACACCGATTCAATATAAAAGTCTCTCAATGAAATGATTTTGTGCTGCAGTCTGGAAATAGTGAACGTAGAACTATATAGTATAAGGTGCTCTGCCTCTTCTGTTTAGGGGTTGCATCTGTGGCAATTATGTCTGTCACCAAGACTATTCAATTTTGATGCTGTTTAACTGCGGAGTGGTGACCTGTGCGCAGGTGTGTCAATTCAGTTTCTGTTTGCCTTGGGAGTAATTTTTTTTTTTTTTTTTTTTTTTTTTATGTTTGGAAATCCCTAGTGAAATATAGAACTTTCCAGTCTGTTTTGGAATGCTTGTTATATTATCTGATTCATTATACACTTATGTATGTACATATTGTTTGGTTACTGGGAACAGATTGCTGTAGATGTTTGAGTTCACTACTACTGGAATTATTATCATGTGTTTGGTGGACTATGTGTGATGTAACGTAAAGGGTGGGTGAGGTCAAAGACTTTTGAGTGCCTATCATTCTCCCGTGCTGTTCTACAGACATGGTTTCTGAGTACATTCAGTTATTATTTCCATTGTTTTTATTGTGTTCACTGTTTTCGTAATTTTTGGGAATCATGTTGCGAATATATAGTTAAGTGTATTTCTCATGAATTGTTTATATAGAGTGATAACTGTTTTGTTTTTCAAAATCCTGTGCCTGCAACTCATCTAAGTATGTTCTGTTTCTTATTTGTCTACACTGTATTGGGTGAAGTTCATTTGTATATCACATGTAGGGTCGAATCTTTAAGGTTTTTGGCCAGTCAGAGACGTTTTTGAAAGGTGAGGTTTGTGAACAACGTGTGGTGGACGGCCATTCTTTGATTTAATGTTAATTCAGTAAGGCAGGTATATGTGTTAAGATCCTTTCTAGGCCAAATCTTTCCACCACCTTAGTTATGGTAGAGATAAGAGATCGGTCTGCAGGATGTTAAGTTCTTACTAGTAAACTAATAGAGATCATGGAGAGATCTATCTAACTTAATATCCTGTGGTACTGTGACATGTCCAGTAACTCCTCTCATGATATCTGACTTATCACAAGTACCCGGGTAATTCTTTAACGATTTCTTCTGACTTATCGCTTGTGTTTAGTAAAACCTCCAAATATGTTTTTCTGACTTCTCACTCTTGACCGGCAAATCCTCCTGTGATCTCCTCATATTTGCTTAAGAAAGGATCTACTGGACACGACAGTAAGTCAGAAGAGATTATGGAAAGATTTGCCAAACTCAAACGATAAATCATAAGAGTTACCGGACAAAAATGATAAGGGATGTTCTATTTTATTATGTATCGACTTTTCACCAGAAACAATAATAATCAAGAAATCCTATTGAAATCCTATTGAAACAAAATCTGCATATGCATTCAGAATACCCAACCTAGAAACTAATTAATGTCTTGAAACAATCCATTATCGAAAATGTTTTGTAGTTTCAATTAACTTAAAAACGTTTATGATAATGTCTCACCTTGTATAGACACGGTAAATGAAACATGGACTGGAGGTGAAGCTTTTATTCCTGACGTTTCGTCTATCGACTTTCTCAAAGGAATGAGCATACTAGATACATACAGAGTTTATATACACGCCTTACGGCTCAAGGGGGTATGCGAGCGTATAACGCTGTGTTCTGTGTTCACATGGATTTTCAAATGTCTCACCTCCATCTCTCAGCAACCCGATCCTGACGCTTCAGATACAAGCTGCCTTTAAACCTTTCAATTCACAGCCTCTATATCCTTACTGTTAAAAGACGAGATTTCATCTATTGGTAGATCAGTATCCGACATCTGGGGAAAATTGGTCGCTCAGAGAGTCAGCCATGTACAGCCACTCAAAGTACTCTGCCCTCCAGAAAGTTCTACATCCATCCATGTGTGACGGTAGATGCTTATCAACTGTTCGAACAGTCCTAATCTTGTTCACAAAATTGAAGCGAAGTTTCTACAGGGCTCGGTAAGTAGGGCAAATGTCATACGAATTTAGATTACCCGAAAATTCCGATTTCACAGACAGACTTTATTTCTAGCCTAAGATATCTTTCGTGTGACACTCTACATACACTTATTTTTTTTTATTTTTTTTTATTACTAAATACGAGAATCTCTGATATTTGGGAAGAAAAGTTTCGAAATGCAGACAACCACGTATACCAGAAGCATCATGTTTCATTCCACTCTACATACGAAAATATATTTCGTTACGATTACTGGGGACCTTCGGATCATAGAGATTGTCAATAAAGAGAACTGATAATAAATATGCAACATCGAACGCTTTAACATCTGGCTACTAAGAATCAAAAGTGCCGGAGGCGCCCATCTAAATATGGACAACCAGCGCCTTTTCTTCGATGGCCTCCTTCACGTTGTAACCTTCTCGCCCCACCTACTCACCTCCTCACATCACAACGCCACGCCCATCCTCCGGGAGGTATATATATAGCTAGGTTTCTTTTTTCATTACCAAAGAACAATAACCGCTGTGTTCGAACACCACCATCTCGAGCAGACCTACCGAAGCGACATGTTTGTCAAGGTAGGTAGTGCTCTAACAAAACTCATCAGTATTATTCCACTTGTTTATATATTTATCTATCTATCAAAATAACATATTTTTGAAATTCTTCAATAGTAATTGATTTATGTTAATTCTTGATCTGAATGACACGAAACATCTTCTGAAGTATTCAGTAGAAATGGCACAAAACCTCGAAATCATCGTTTATCACATATGCACACACACATACATACATACGCACGCATAAACACACACACACACACACATACACACAGGCATACGCACATACGAACGAGCGAGCAAACACAAACATAAACATATAATCCTACCTTTATATATCAGTTTGGATTGCTTTTTCCATAGATTTTGGGTTTTTATTAATATAATACTTCTACTTCAGATCACCTTTACCCTCGCCCTCGTGGGCGCTGTCCTGGCGGCTCCTTCTGTTCCCCAATACGGATACACTCCTCCACCCACCTATCAGGTAGGTATTATCATTTTATGGAAACAATGAATGTCTTACAACAGTGTCTGTCAAACTTTGTCATTTCCTTCCATCAACTGAAGTGTTCTTAACAACCCCTTGACTTCTCTTTTAGTTTCCTCTTTAGCCACTTACAATGTTTACAGTCAGCAATTGGAATGCACTTTTGTTACATCTCATTGGGACTGATAATGCTTGCTTTCAATTATTGACTGATTCGAGGCGAATTCACTGGTAACACTACCCATGGTCCCCGTATAAGAACCATTTTCCAAGATATCAACAAATTAAAAAGACAGGTTAAAGGTTAAACATATAATCATATGATTTACTTGACCACCAGGATTCTCCCAAGTACGACTTCAACTACGCTGTCAAGCACGACTACTCCGGTAACGACTTCGGTCACCAGGAAACCCGTGATGGCTACAACACACAGGGCTCCTACTCCGTCCTCCTCCCCGACGGTCGTCTCCAGACGGTCACCTACACCGTCAATGGAGACTCTGGTTATGTAGCTCAAGTCACCTACGAAGGGGAGGCCCAGTACCCTCACTATGAGCCAGCCCCCTACCACCCGACACCAGCCCCTTACCGCCCTACACCTGCTCCCTACCACCCAACTCCCGCTCCTTACCACCCTACACCTGCTCCTTACCACCCAACTCCCGCTCCCTATCACCCTACCCCTTCCCGATACCATTAATGACAAACATGTCCGCTATGCGTGTTAAACATAAACGATTTATTTTTGTATGAACACGAATAAAAGCATTGCGACCTTCCTTCCTGTCTGTTTAATTCCTATGGCCACTGTAGCAAAACATCAATGAAGGATTAAATATAAAATAGAATAAAAAATGGGGAGGGACTCAGAGAATGTGGGCACATTGATCAGGGATTACCATCGCAATCCTAATAAATGTCCTTCTTACATGGTCCAACATGTACTTTCGTTGGATCCAAGTACATGCAGGTAGCAAGCATAGCTTCATCATGTAACTCCAGGTGCCAGCTTCTCACGTCGTGTCTTGACCTCTGAAGACATCCCTGAATCACCAGCATATAGCATGTACTTCATCTCCTATCGCTTTCCACTATAACATGATACATGTTTTCTGAAGACATCCCCGATTCACCAGCACATAACATGTACTCCATCTAATATCGCTTTTCATCACAACATGATACATACTCCGTACCTGAAATGTCTTTACTAAGTGGGAACCGAGTCCAAAGCTAGCTGATCGGTTCTTGGTTAGCTTTCCTTTGTATTGTAATTCATGGGATACAGTAATTACATAACCATTTCATAGTTTACATATTTGTTTTTTATTTATCAGCCAATCCATCTGCCCCCTCTCTCCTCTTTTCTAGGAGACTCGCGTCTCTCTAGCGCCCATCACCACCGATTGCCTTGGGAGGGATTTTTTAGTTGAATTTGATGTTCGGAGATCCCTGGTGAAATATAGAATTTTGCAGTCTATTTTGGAATGCTTCTTTTTATTTATTATCTGATTGAGTACACACTTATGTATGTACATATTGTTTGGTTACTGGGAATAGATAGTTGTAGATGTCTGAGTAGACTATTACTGGGATTATTTTTATGTTGTGTTTGGTGGACTATGTGTGATGTGAAGTAAAGAGTGGGTGAGGTCAGGGACTTTTGAGTGCCTATCATTCTCTTGTACTATTCTATAGTTATTTTCTGAGTGCATCCAGCTATTGTTTCTATTTTAATATAATTTGCTTTCGTATTTTTTGGAATCATGGTGCGAATGTATAGTTAAGTGTTGTTCTTATGAATTGTTTATATAAATTGATAACTGGTTCTCTCTACTTTCAAAATCCTATCCATACAACTGTTCTAAGTATGTTCTGTATCTTATTGTCTTCACTGTATTAGATAAAGGTCATTTGCGTATCACATGTAAAGCCAAATCTTTAAGTTTTTTCACAAGCGAGGTTTGTGAACAGTGTGTGATGGAGTGCCTTTGATTCAACGCTGATTCAGTAAGGGAGATATATCCTTTCTAGGACAAATCTTTCTACCAGTTTGGGTATGGTAGAGAAAAGATCGGCCTACAGGGCATTAGGCTCTTACTAGTAAACTAAGAAGTAACCATGGTGAAGATTTATCTGACTTAATCCCCTGTGATACTGCGACATATCCAGTAAATCCTCTCATAATACCTGACTTGTCACACATGCCCGGGAAATTCTTTAACGATTTCTTCTGACTTACCGCTTGTGTTCAGATGTTCTTCTGATTTATCGTTCTTGACCGCCAAATCCTCCTGTGATCTTCTCATGCTTGCTTAAGGAGGGATCTACCGAACACGACAGTAAGTCAGAGGAGATAATGGGAAGATTTGCCGGACTCAAACGATAAGTCATAAGAATTACCGGACAAGAATGATAAGGAATGTTCTATTTCATTATGTATCGACTTTTCTTCAGAAATCTTTATGCATTTGATCTAATTCTCATACAATGATAATCAATCAAATCTGTTGAAAAAAATAATCTGCATATGCATTCAGAATACCCAAAAATCCATTATCAAAAATTATTAGTTGTTTCAATTAATTCTAAGACGTTTATGATAATGCCTTACATCCATCTCTCAGCAACTCAAACCGGATGTTACAGATGCAAGCTGCCTTCACACCATTCAACTGAGAGAGGAGGGAATTTGATGTATCGATAGATCAGTAACAAGACATCCAGGGAAAGCTGGTCGCTCAGAGCGTCAACCATGTACAGCCACTTAAAGTACTCTGACCTCCAGAAGCTCTACACCTATCGAAACCTAAATGTTTGCCAGCGGCGCCTTTTCTTCGATGATCTCCTTCGAACTGTAACCTTCTCGCCCCTCCCACTCACCTCCCCACATCACAACGCCACGCCCATCCTCCAGATTTGTATATATATAGAGAGGTTTCTGTTTTCATGACCAAAGACAATAACCGCTGTGTTCGAACACCACCATCTCGAGCAGACCTGCCGAAGCGACATGTTTGTCAAGGTAGGTAATGCTCTTTAACCAAACTCATCAGTATTATTCTATTTATTTTATTTATTTGTTTATTTATTTATCTATTTATTCATTTGTTTATTTATTTATTTATTAATTTATCTTTATTTATCTATCTATTTATTTGTTTATTTATTTATTTATTTATTTATTTATTTATTTATTTATTTATTTATTTGTTTATTTATCAAAATAATATATTTTTGTAATTTTTCAATAGTAATTCACTTGCACTAATCACTGATCTGAATGACACGAAACATCTTCTGAAGTATTCAGTAGAAATGGCACAAATCTTCGATTTCATCGTTTATCACACACAAACACACACACACACATACACACACACAAACACACACACACACACAAACACACACACACACACACACACACAACTACACACATACATACACAAACGCAAACATAAACACACACACACAACACACACACACACACACACACAACTACACACATACATACACAAACGCAAACATAAACACACACACACATATATATATAGGCATACGCACATACGCACGAGCGAGCAAACACAAACATAAACCTGCAATCCCACCTTTATACATCAGTTTGCATTTTTTTCTTATAGAATTTAGGTTTTTATTAATATAGTACCTCTACTTTAGATCACCTTCACCCTCGCCCTCGTGGGCGCTGTCCTGGCGGCTCCTTCTGTTCCCCAGTACGGTTACACTCCTCCACCCACCTATCAGGTAGGTATCATCTCTTTATGGAAACCATGAATGTCTTAGGACAGTCTTTGTCAAACTTTGTCGTTTCCTTCCCCCCACTTTAAGTGTTCGTAATAACCCTACTACTTATCTTTTAGTTCACTCTTTAGCCATTTGCATTGTTTACAGCCAGCAATTGGAAAACATTTTTGCTATATGTCACTGGGATAGATAATACTTTCTTTCAATTACTGACTGATTCGAGGCTAAGTTATCGATAACACTACCCATGGTCCCCGTATAAGAATCATTTTCCACTATATGAAGAAATTCACATGACAGTTTAAATGTTAAGCATATAATCATATGATTTACTTGACCACCAGGATTCTCCCAAGTACGACTTCAACTACGCTGTCAAACACGACTACTCCGGTAACGACTTCGGTCACCAGGAAACCCGTGATGGCTACAACACACAGGGCTCCTACTCCGTCCTCCTCCCCGACGGTCGTCTCCAGACGGTCACCTACACCGTCAATGGAGACTCTGGTTATGTAGCTCAAGTCTCCTACGAAGGGGAGGCCCAGTACCCTCACTATGAGCCAGCCCCCTACCACCCGACGCCTGCTCCCTACCGCCCTACACCTGCTCCCTACCACCCAACTCCTGCCCCTTATCACCCTACACCTGCTCCTTATCACCCAACTCCCGCTCCCTATCACCCTACCCCTTCCCGATACCATTAACGACAAACATGTCCACTATGCGTGTTAGACATAAACGATTTATTTTTGTATGAACACGAATAAAAGCATTGCAACCTTCCTTCCTGTATATTTAATTCCTATCCCCAATATAGCAAAACATCAATGAAGGATTCAATATGTGGTAAAAAAAAAAAATGGGAAGGAAATCAGAGAACATGAGCACACTAATTAAGGCTAACCATTCCAATTTCTTCAATATCCTCGTTACGTGGCCCAAAATGTACTCTAGTTGGACCCGAGTAGATGTGGGTAACAGCCAAAGCTTCATCATGTAACTCCAAGTGTCAGGTTCTCACTTAGTTCCCTGCTCTCTGAAGACATCCGCTTTCCACCATAACATGATACATTCTCTCTGAAGACATCCCCGATTCGCAGCAAATAACATGTCTCCATCTATCACAACATGATACATACTCCATATCTTAAATGTCATGGCTAAGTGGAAAAAATAGAGACCAAAGCTAGCTGATCTCTTCATGGTTAGCTTTTCTTTCTATTGTAATTCATGGAGTACAGTCTCTACGTAACCCTTTTATAGTTTACATATTTGTACTTTATATATCAGTCAATTCATCCGTTCCATTTCTTCTCTCTTCTATGAGACTGGCATCCACCTAGAACCGGCCATCAACACCGATTCAATATAAAAGTCTCTCAATGAAATGATTTTGTGCTGCAGTCTGGAAATAGTGAACGTAGAACTATATAGTATAAGGTGTTCTGCCTCTTCTGTTTAGTGGTTGCATCTGTGGCAATTATGTCTGTTACCAAGACTATTCAGTTTTGATGCTGTTTAACTGCGGAGTGGTGACCTGTGCGCAGGTGTGTCAATTCAGTTTCTGTTTGCCTTGGGAGTAATTTTTTTTTTTTTTTTTTTTTTTTTTTTATGTTTGGAAATCCCTAGTGAAATATAAAACTTTCCAGTCTGTTTTGGAATGCTTGTTATATTATCTGATTCTTTATACACTTATGTATGTACATACTGTTTGGTTACTGGGAACAGATTGCTGTAGATGTCTGAGTTACAAAGAATTACAAAGGCGGAGCATGCCGACAGGAGACCTTTTGATCCATATCTAGGTCGGATGCAAAAAAAAAAAAAAAAAAAAAAATCATAATAATAAATTAAAACTATAATAATGTAAAAATAACAAATAAAATACATAAATAAATGCATAGGTATAGTTGAATAACAAACAAAAAGGTAAATAGTAAATGATTATAAATTGACATATAACTAATAATAAATGAAAATCAGACAGACAAATTATAACAAAACAAAAACAAATAATATAACATAAATTATAATCATTACAGCATCTTACTTAGGTATTTATCTAAATGATTCTTAAAGCTTCGAACTGAACTACATTGCACTACCTGTGCAGGAAGTTTATTCCATTCATTAACTACACGGTTGGCAAAGTTGTTTCTACCTACTTCCAAATTGAATCTATTTCCGGATAGTTTGAGACCATTGTTTCTTGTCTGATTCTCATTCAATGATTCACTACTACTGGAATTATTATCATGTGTTTGGTGGACTATGTGGGATGTAACATAAAGGGTGGGTGAGGTCAAAGACTTTTGAGTGCCTATCATTCTCCCGTGCTGTTCTACAGACATGGTTTCTGAGTACATTCAGTTATTATTTCCATTGTTTTTATTGTGTTCACTGTTTTCGTAATTTTTGGGAATCATGTTGCGAATATATAGTTAAGTGTATTTCTCATGAATTGTTTATATAGAGTGATAACTGTTTTGTTTTTCAAAATCCTGTGCCTGCAATACTTCTAGGTATGTTCTGTTTCTTATTTGTCTACACTGTATTGGGTGAAGTTCATTTGTATATCACATGTAGGGTCGAATCTTTAAGGTTTTTGGCCAGTCAGAGACGTTTTTGAAAGGTGAGGTTTGTGAACAGCGTGTGGTGGAGGGCCATTCTTTGATTTAATGTTAATTCAGTAAGGTAGGTATATGTGTTAAGATCCTTTCTAGGCCAAATCTTTCCACCACCTTAGTTATGGTAGAGATAAGAGATCGGTCTGCAGGATGTTAAGTTCTTACTAGTAAACTAATAGAGATCATGGAGAGATCTGACTTAATATCCTGTGGTACTTTGACATGTCCAGTAACTCCTCTCATGATATCTGACTTATCACAAGTACCCGGGTAATTCTTTAACGATTTCTTCTGACTTATCGCTTGTGTTTAGTAAAACCTCCAAAAATGTTTTTCTGACTTCTCACTCTTGACCGGCAAATCCTCCTGTGATCTCCTCATACTTGCTTAAGAAAGGATCTACTGGACACGACAGTAAGTCAGAAGAGATTATGGAAAGATTTGCCAAACTCAAACGATAAATCATAAGAGTTACCGGACAAAAATGATAAGGGATGTTCTATTTTATTATGTATCGACTTTTCACCAGAAACTTTTATACATTCAATTTATTTCTTATACAATAATAATCAAGAAATCCTATTGAAAAAAATCTGCATACGCATTCAGAATACCCAACCTAGAAACTAATTAATATCTTGAAACAATCCATTATCGAAAATGTTTAGTAGTTTCAATTAACTTAAAAACGTTTATGATAATGTCTCACCTTGTATAGACACGGTAAAGGAAACATGGACTGGAGGTGAAGCTTTTTTTCCTGACGTTTCGTCTATCGACTTTCTCAAAGGAATGAGCATACTAGATACATACAGAGTTTATATACACGCCTTACGGCTCAAGGGGGTATGCGAGCGTATAACGCTGTGTTCTGTGTTCACATGGATTTTCAAATGTCTCACCTCCATCTCTCAGCAACCCGATCCTGACGCTGCAGATACAAGCTGCCTTTAAACCTTTCAATTCACAGCCTCTATATCCTTACTGTTAAAAGACGAGATTCCATCTATTGGTAGATCAGTATCCGACATCTGGGGAAAGTTGGTCGCTCAGAGAGTCAGCCATGTACAGCCACTCAAAGTACTCTGCCCTCCAGAAAGTTCTACATCCATCCATGTGTGACGGTAGATGCTCATCAACTGTTCGAACAGTCCTAATCTTGTTCACAAAATTGGAGCAAAGTTTCTACAGGGCTCGGGCAAATGTCATACGCCCGAAAATGCCGATTTAACAGACAGACTTTATTTCTAGCCTAAGATATCTTTCATATGACACTCTACATACACTTCTTTTTGTTGAATTACTAAATACGAGAATCTCTGATATTTGAGAAGAAAAGTTTCGAAATGCAGACAGTCACGTATACCAGAAGAATCATGTTTCATTCCACTCCATATACGAAAATATATTTCGTTACGATTACTGGGGACCTTCGGATCCTAGAGATTCTCGATGAAGAGAACTAATAATAAATATGCAATATCGAACACTTTAACATCTGGCTACTAAGAATCAAAAGTGCCGGAGGCGCCCATCTAAATATGGACAACCAGCGCCTTTTCTTCGATGGCCTCCTTCACACTGTAACCTTCTCGCTCCACCCACTCACCTTCCCACATCACAACGCCACGCCCATCCTCCAGATAAGTATATATATAGAGAGGTTTCTTTCTTCATTACCAAAGACCAATAACCGCTGTGTTCGAACACCACCATCTCGAGCAGACCTGCCGAAGCGACATGTTTGTCAAGGTAGGTAGTGCTCTAACAAAACTCATCAGTATTATTCCATTTGTTTATATATTTATTTATCTATCAAAATAACATATTTTTTTGAAATTCTTCAATAGTAATTGATTTATGTTAATTCTTGATCTGAATTATACGAAACATCTTCTGAAGTATTCAGTAGAAATGGCACAAAACCTCGAAATCCATCGTTTATCACATATGCACACACACATACATACATACGCACACATAAACACACACACACACACACACACACACAAACACACAGGCATACGCACATACGAACGAGCGAGCAAACACAAACATAAACATATAATCCTACATTTATATATCAGTTTGTATTGCTTTTTCCATAGATTTTGGGTTTTTATTAATATAATACTTCTACTTCAGATCACCTTTACCCTCGCCCTCGTGGGCGCTGTCCTGGCGGCTCCTTCTGTTCCCCAGTACGGGTACACTCCTCCACCCACCTATCAGGTAGGTATCATCTCTTTATGGAAACAATGAATGTCTTAGAACAGTGTCTGTCAAACTTTGTCATTACCTTCCATCAACTGAAATGTTCTTAACAACCCCTTGACTTCTCTTTTAGTTTCCTCTTTTGCCACTTACAATGTTTACAGTCAACAATTGGAATGCACTTTTGTTACATCTCATTGGGACTGATAATGCTTGCTTTCAATTATTGACTGATTCGAGGCGAATTCACTGGTAACACTACCCATGGTCCCCGTATAAGAACCATTTTCCAAGATATCAACAAATTAAAAAGACAGGTTAAAGGTTAAACATATAATCATATGATTTACTTGACCACCAGGATTCTCCCAAGTACGACTTCAACTACGCTGTCAAGCACGACTACTCCGGTAACGACTTCGGTCACCAGGAAACCCGTGATGGCTACAACACACAGGGCTCCTACTCCGTCCTCCTCCCCGACGGTCGTCTCCAGACGGTCACCTACACCGTCAATGGAGACTCTGGTTATGTAGCTCAAGTCACCTACGAAGGGGAGGCCCAGTACCCTCACTATGAGCCAGCCCCCTACCACCCGACACCAGCCCCTTACCGCCCTACACCTGCTCCCTACCACCCATCTCCCGCTCCTTACCACCCTACACCTGCTCCTTACCACCCAACTCCCGCTCCCTATCACCCTACCCCTTCCCGATACCATTAATGACAAACATGTCCGCTATGCGTGTTAAATATAAACGATTTATTTTTGTATGAACACGAATAAAAGCATTGCGACCTTCCTTCCTGTCTGTTTAATTCCTATGACCACTATAGCAAAACATCAATGAAGGATTAAATATAAAATAAAATAAAAAATGGGGAGGGACTCAGAGAATGTGGGCACACTGATCAGGGATTACCATCGCAATCCTAATAAATGTCCTTCTTACATGGTCCAACATGTACTTTCGTTGGATCCAAGTACATGCGGGTAGCAAGCATAGCTTCATCATGTAACTCCAGGTGCCAGCTTCTCACTTCGTGTCTTGACCTCTGAAGACATCCCTGAATCACCAGCATATAGCATGTACTTCATCTCCTATCGCTTCCCACTATAACATGATACATGTTTTCTGAAGACATCCCCGATTCACCAGCACATAACATGTACTCCATCTAATATCGCTTTTCATCACAACATGATACATACTCCGTACCTGAAATGTCTTTACTAAGTGGGAACCGAGCCCAAAGCTAGCTGATCGGTTCTTGGTTAGCTTTCCTTTGTATTGTAATTCATGGGATACAGTAATTACATAACCATTTCATAGTTTACATATTTGTTTTTTATTTATCAGCCAATCCATCTGCCCCCTCTCTCCTCTTTTCTAGGAGACTCGCGTCTCTCTAGCGCCCATCACCACCGATTGCCTTGGGAGGGATTTTTTAGTTGAATTTGATATTCGGAGATCCCTGGTGAAATATAGAATTTTGCAGTCTATTTTGGAATGCTTCTTTTTATTTATTATCTGATTGAGTACACACTTATGTATGTACATATTGTTTGGTTACTGGGAATAGATAGTTGTAGATGTCTGAGTAGACTATTACTGGGATTATTTTTATGTTGTGTTTGGTGGACTATGTGTGATGTGAAGTAAAGAGTGGGTGAGGTCAGGGACTTTTGAGTGCCTATCATTCTCTTGTACTATTCTATAGTTATTTTCTGAGTGCATCCAGCTATTGTTTCTATTTTAATATAATTTGCTTTCGTATTTTTTGGAATCATGGTGCGAATGTATAGTTAAGTGTTGTTCTTATGAATTGTTTATATAAATTGATAACTGGTTCTCTCTACTTTCAAAATCCTATGCATACAACTGTTCTAAGTATGTTCTGTATCTTATTGTCTTCACTGTATTAGATAAAGGTCATTTGTGTATTACATGTAAAGCCAAATCTTTAATTTTTTTCACCAGCGAGGTTTGTGAACAGTGTGTGATGGAGTGCCTTTGATTCAACGCTGATTCAGTAAGGGAGATATATCCTTTCTAGGACAAATCTTTCTACCAGTTTGGGTATGGTAGAGAAAAGATCGGCCTACAGGGCATTAGGCTCTTACTAGAAAACTAAGAAGAGATCATGGCGAAGATTTATCTGACTTAATCCCCTGTGATACTGCGACATATCCAGTAAATCCTCTCATAATACCTGACTTGTCACACATGCCCGGGAAATTCTTTAACGATTTCTTCTGACTTACCGCTTGTGTTCAGTAAAGCCTCCAAAGATATTCTTCTGACTTATTAGCTCTTGACCGCCAAATCCTCCTGTGATCTTCTCATGCTTGCTTAAGGAGGGATCTACCGAACACGACAGTAAGTCAGAGGAGATAATGGGAAGATTTGCCGGACTCAAACGATAAGTCATAAGAATTACCGGACAAGAATGATAAGGAATGTTCTATTTCATTATGTATCGACTTTTCTTCAGAAATCTTTATGCATTTAGTTTATATCTCATACAATGATAATCAATCAAATCTGTTGAAAAAAATTATCTGCATATGCATTCAGAATACCCAACAATCCATTTTCGAAAATGATTAGTTGTTTCAATTAATTCTAAGACGTTTATGATAATGCCTTACATCCATCTCTCAGCAACTCAAACCGGATGTTACAGATGCAAACTACCTTCACATCTTTCAAATGAGAGAGGAAGGAATTTAATATATCGATAGATCAGTAACCGACATCCAGGGAAAGATGGTCGCTCAGAGCGTCAACCATGTACAGCCACTCAAAGTACTCTGACCTCCAGAAAGCTCTACACCCATCGAAACCTAAATGTTTACCAGCGGCGCCTTTTCTTCGATGGCCTCCTTTGAGCTGCAACCTTCTCGCCCCTCCCACTCACCTCCCCACATCACAACGCCACGCCCATCATGCAGATTCGAATATATATAGAGAGGTTTCTGTTTCCATGACCAAAGACAATAACCGCTGTGTTCGAACACCACCATCTCGAGCAGACCTGCCGAAGCGACATGTTTGTCAAGGTAGGTAATGCTCTTTAACCAAACTCATCAGTATTATTCCATTTATTTATTTATTTATATTTATTTATTTTTATTTATTTATTTATCAAAATAATGTGCTTTTGTAATTTTTCAATAGTAATTCACTAACACTAATTACTGATCTAAATGACACGAAACAGTTTCTCCTGAAGTATTCACTAGAAATGGCACAAATCTTCGATTTCATCGTTTATCATACACAAACACACACACACACATACACACACACACACACACACACACACACACACACACAAACACACACACACACACAAACACACACACACACACACACACACAACTACACACATACATACACAAACGCAAACATAAACACACACACATATATATATAGGCATACACAAACATAAACACACACACACATATATATATAGGCATACGCACATACGCACGAGCGAGCAAACACAAACATAAACCTGCAATCCCACCTTTATACATCAGTTTGCATTTTTTTCTTATAGAATTTAGGTTTTTATTAATATAGTACCTCTACTTTAGATCACCTTCACCCTCGCCCTCGTGGGCGCTGTCCTGGCGGCTCCTTCTGTTCCCCAGTACGGTTACACTCCTCCACCCACCTATCAGGTAGGTATCATCTCTTTATGGAAACCATGAATGTCTTAGGACAGTCTTTGTCAAACTTTGTCGTTTCCTTCCCCCCACTTTAAGTGTTCGTAATAACACTACTACTTATCTTTTAGTTCACTCTTTAGCCACTTGCATTGTTTACAGCCAGCAATTGGAATACACTTTTGCTATATGTCACTGGGATAGATAATACTTTCTTTCAATTACTGACTGATTCGAGGCTAAGTCATTGGTAACACTACCCATGGTCCCCGTATAAGAATCATTTTCCACTATATGAAGAAATTCACATGACAGGTTAAATGTTAAGCATATAATCATATCATTTACTTGACCACCAGGATTCTCCCAAGTACGACTTCAACTACGCTGTCAAACACGACTATTCTGGCAACGACTTCGGTCACCAGGAAACCCGTGATGGCTACAACACACAGGGCTCCTACTCCGTCCTCCTCCCCGACGGTCGTCTCCAGACGGTCACCTACACCGTCAATGGAGACTCTGGTTATGTAGCTCAAGTCACCTACGAAGGGGAGGCCAAGTACCCTCACTATGAGCCAGCCCCCTACCACCCGACGCCTGCTCCCTACCGCCCTACACCTGCTCCCTACCACCCAACTCCCGCTCCTTACCACCCTACACCTGCTACTTATCATCCAACTCCCGCTCCCTATCACCCTACCCCTTCCCGATACCATTAACGACAAATATGTCCACTATGCGTGTTAGACATAAACGATTTATTTTTGTATGAACACGAATAAAAGCATTGCGACCTTCCTTCCTGTATATTTAATTCCTATGTCCAATATAGCAAAACATCAATGAAGGATTCATTATGTGGTAAAAAAAAAATGGGAAGGAAATCAGAGAACATGAGCACACTAATTAGGCCTGACCATTCCAATTCATTCAATATCCTCGTCACGTGGCCCAAAATGTACTCTAGTTGGACCCGAGTAGATGTGTGTAACAGCCATAGCTTCATCATGTAACTCCAAGTGTCAGGTTCTCACTTAGTTCCCTGCTCTCTGAAGACATCCGCTTTCCACCATAACATGATACATTCTCTCTGAAGACATCCCCGATTCGCAGAATATAACATGTCTCCATCTATCACAACATGATACATACTCCATATCTTAAATGTCATGGCTAAGTGGAAAAAAATAGAGACCAAAGCTAGCTGATCTCTTCATGGTTAGCTTTTCTTTCTATTGTAATTCATGGAGTACAGTCTCTACGTAACCCTTTCATAGTTTACATATTTGTATTCTATATATCAGTCAATTCATCCGTTCCATTTCTTCTCTCTTCTATGAGACTCGCATCCACCTAGAACCGGCCATCAACACCGATTCAATACAAAAGTCTCTCAATGAAATGATTTTGTGCTGCAGTCTGGAAATTGTGAACGTAGAACTATATAGTATAAGGTGTTCTGCCTCTTCTGTTTAGTGGTTGCATCTGTGGCAATTATGTCTGTTACCAAGACTATTCAATTTTGATGCTGTTTAACTGCGGAGTGGTGACCTGTGCGCAGGTGTGTCAATTCAGTTTCTGTTTGCCTTGGGAGTAATTTTTTTTTTTTTTTATGTTTGGAAATCCCTAGTGAAATATAGAACTTTCCAGTCTGTTTTGGAATGCTTGTTATATTATCTGATTCATTATACACTTATGTATGTACATATTGTTTGGTTACTGGGAACAGATTGCTGTAGATGTTTGAGTTCACTACTACTGGGATTATTATCATGTGTTTGGTGGACTATGTGTGATGTAACGTAAAGGGTGGGTGAGGTCAAAGACTTTTGAGTGCCTATCATTCTCCAGTGCTGTTCTACAGACATGGTTTCTGAGTACATTCAGTTATTATTTCCATTGTTTTTATTGTGTTCACTGTTTTCGTAATTTTTGGGAATCATGTTGCGAATATATAGTTAAGTGTATTTCTCATGAATTGTTTATATAGAGTGATAACTGTTTTGTTTTTCAAAATCCTGTGCCTGCAACACTTCTAAGTATGTTCTGTTTCTTATTTGTCTACACTGTATTGGGTGAAGTTCATTTGTATATCACATGTAGGGTCGAATCTTTAAGGTTTTTGGCCAGTGAGAGACGTTTTTGAAAGGTGAGGTTTGTAAACAGCGTGTGGTGGACGGCCATTCTTTGATTTAATGTTGATTCAGTAAGGTAGGTATATGTGTTAAGATCTTTTCTAGGCCAAATCTTTCCACCACCTTAGTTATGGTAGAGATAAGAGATCGGTCTGCAGGATGTTAAGTTCTTACCAGTAAACTAATAGAGATCATGAAGAGATCTATCTGACTTAATATCCTGTGGTACTGTAACATGTCCAGTAACTCCTCTCATGATATCTGACTTATCACAAGTACCTGGGAAATTCTTTAACGATTTCTTCTGACTTATCGCTTGTGTTTAGTAAAACCTCCAAATATGTTTTTCTGACTTCTCACTCTTGACCGGCAAATCCTCCTGTGATCTCCTCATACTTGCTTAAGAAAGGATCTACTGGACACGACAGTAAGTCAGAAGAGATTATGGAAAGATTTGCCAAACTCAAACGATAAATCATAAGAGTTACCGGACAAAAATGATAAGGGATGTTCTATTTTATAATGTATCGAAATTTCACCAGAAACTATTATACATACAATATATTACAAAAACAATAATAATCAAGAAATCCTAATGAAAAAAATCTGCATACGCATTCAGAATACCCAACCTAGAAACTAATTAATATCTTGAAACAATCCATTATCGAAAATGTTTAGTAGTTTCAATTAACTTAAAAACGTTTATGATAATGTCTCACCTTGTATAGACACGGTAAAGGAAACATGGACTAGGGGTAAGGTTTTATTCCTGACGTTTCGTCTATCGACTTTCTCAAAGGAATGAGCATACTAGATACATACAGAGTTTATATACACGCCTTACGGCTCAAGGGGGTATGCGAGCGTATAACGCTGTGTTCTGTGTTCACATGGATTTTCAAATGTCTCACCTCCATCTCTCAGCAACCCGATCCTGACGCTGCAGATACAAGCTGCCTTTAAACCTTTCAATTCACAGCCTCTATATCCTTACTGTTAAAAGACGAGATTTCATCTATTGGTAGATCAGTATCCGACATCTGGGGAAAATTGGTCGCTCAGAGAGTCAGCCATGTACAGCCACTCAAAGTACTCTGCCCTCCAGAAAGTTCTACATCCATCCATGTGTGACGGTAGATGCTCATCAACTGTTTGAACAGTCCTAATCTTGTTCACAAAATTGAAGCGAAGTTTCTACAGGGCTCGGTAAGTAGGGCAAATGTCATACGAATTTAGATTACCCGAAAATTCCGATTTCACAGACAGACTTTATTTCTAGCCTAAGATATCTTTCGTGTGACACTCTACATACACTTCTTTTTTTTGTTGAATTACTAAATACGAGAATCTCTGATATTTGAGAAGAAAAGTTTCGAAATGCAGACAACCACGTATACCAGAAGCATCATGTTTCATTCCACTCTACATACGAAAATATATTTCGTTACGATTACTGGGGACCTTCGGATCATAGAGATTGTCAATAAAGAGAACTGATAATAAATATGCAACATCGAACGCTTTAACATCTGGCTACTAAGAATCAAAAGTGCCGGAGGCGCCCATCTAAATATGGACAACCAGCGCCTTTTCTTCGATGGCCTCCTTCACGCTGTAACCTTCTCGCCCCACCCACTCACCTCCCCACATCACAACGCCACGCCCATCCTCCGGGAGGTATATATATAGAGAGGTTTCTTTTTTCATTACCAAAGAACAATAACCGCTGTGTTCGAACACCACCATCTCGAGCAGACCTGCCGAAGCGACATGTTTGTCAAGGTAGGTAGTGCTCTAACGAAACTCATCAGTATTATTCTATTTGTTTATATATTTATTTATCTATCAAAGTAACATATTTTTGAAATTCTTCAATAGTAATTGATTTATGTTAATTCTTGATCTGAATGACACGAAACATCTTCTGAAGTATTCAGTAGAAATGGCACAAAACCTCGAAATCATCGTTTATCACATATGCACACACACATACATACATACGCACGCATAAACACACACACACACACACATACACACAGGCATACGCACATACGAACGAGCGAGCAAACACAAACATAAACATATAATCCTACCTTTATATATCAGTTTGGATTGCTTTTTCCATAGATTTTGGGTTTTTATTAATATAATACTTCTACTTCAGATCACCTTTACCCTCGCCCTCGTGGGCGCTGTCCTGGCGGCTCCTTCTGTTCCCCAATACGGATACACTCCTCCACCCACCTATCAGGTAGGTATTATCACTTTATGGAAACAATGAATGTCTTAGAACAGTGTCTGTCAAACTTTGTCATTTCCTTCCATCAACTGAAGTGTTCTTAACAACCCCTTGACTTCTCTTTTAGTTTCCTCTTTAGCCACTTACAATGTTTACAGTCAGCAATTGGAATCCACTTTTGTTACATCTCATTGGGACTGATAATGCTTGCTTTCAATTACTGACTGATTCTCGGTGAAGTCACTGGTAACACTACCCATGGTCCCAGTATAAGAATCATTTTCCAAGATATCAACAAATTAAAAAGACAGGTTAAAGGTTAAACATATAATCATATGATTTACTTGACCACCAGGATTCTCCCAAGTACGACTTCAACTACGCTGTCAAACACGACTACTCCGGTAACGACTTCGGTCACCAGGAAACCCGTGATGGCTACAACACACAGGGCTCCTACTCCGTCCTCCTCCCCGACGGTCGTCTCCAGACGGTCACCTACACCGTCAATGGAGACTCTGGTTATGTAGCTCAAGTCACCTACGAAGGGGAGGCCCAGTACCCTCACTATGAGCCAGCCTCCTACCACCCGACACCAGCCCCTTACCGCCCTACACCTACTCCCTACCACCCATCTCCCGCTCCTTACCACCCTAAACCTGCTCCTTACCACCCAACTCCCGCTCCCTATCACCCTACCCCTTCCCGATACCATTAATGACAAACATGTCCGCTATGCGTGTTAAACATAAACGATTTATTTTTGTATGAACACGAATAAAAGCATTGCGACCTTCCTTCCTGTCTGTTTAATTCCTATGGCCACTATAGCAAAACATCAATGAAGGATTAAATATAAAATAAAATAAAAAATGGGGAGGGACTCACAGAATGTGGGCACATTGATCAGGGATTACCATCGCAATCCTAATAAATGTCCTTCTTACATGGTCCAACATGTACTTTCGTTGGATCCAAGTACATGCGGGTAGCAAGCATAGCTTCATCATGTAACTCCAGGTGCCAGCTTCTCACTTCGTGTCTTGACCTCTGAAGACATCCCTGAATCACCAGCATATAGCATGTACTTCATCTCCTATCGCTTCCCACTATAACATGATACATGTTTTCTGAAGACATCCCCGATTCACCAGCACATAACATGTACTCCATCTAATATCGCTTTTCATCACAACATGATACATACTCCGTACCTGAAATGTCTTTACTAAGTGGGAACCGAGCCCAAAGCTAGCTGATCGGTTCTTGGTTAGCTTTCCTTTGTATTGTAATTCATGGGATACAGTAATTACATAACCATTTCATAGTTTACATATTTGTTTTTTATTTATCAGCCAATCCATCTGCCCCCTCTCTCCTCTTTTCTAGGAGACTCGCGTCTCTCTAGCGCCCATCACCACCGATTGCCTTGGGAGGGATTTTTTAGTTGAATTTGATGTTCGGAGATCCCTGGTGAAATATAGAATTTTGCAGTCTATTTTGGAATGCTTCTTTTTATTTATTATCTGATTGAGTACACACTTATGTATGTACATATTGTTTGGTTACTGGGAATAGATAGTTGTAGATGTCTGAGTAGACTATTACTGGGATTATTTTTATGTTGTGTTTGGTGGACTATGTGTGATGTGAAGTAAAGAGTGGGTGAGGTCAGGGACTTTTGAGTGCCTATCATTCTCTTGTACTATTCTATAGTTATTTTCTGAGTGCATCCAGCTATTGTTTCTATTTTTATATAATTTGCTTTCGTAGTTTTTGGAATCATGGTGCGAATGTATAGTTAAGTGTTGTTCTTATGAATTGTTTATATAAATTGATAACTGGTTCTCTCTACTTTCAAAATCCTATCCATACAACTGTTCTAAGTATGTTCTGTATCTTATTGTCTTCACTGTATTAGATAAAGGTCATTTGCGTATCACATGTAAAGCCAAATCTTTAAGTTTTTTCACAAGCGAGGTTTGTGAACAGTGTGTGATGGAGTGCCTTTGATTCAACGCTGATTCAGTAAGGGAGTTATATCATTTCTAGGACAAATCTTTCTACCAGCTTGGGTATGGTAGAGAAAAGATCGGCCTACAGGGCATTAGGATCTTACTAGTAAACTAAGAAGAGATCATGGAGAAGATTTACCTGACTTAATCCCCTGTGATACTGCGACATATCCAATAAATCTTCTCATAATACCTGACTTGTCACACATGCCCGGGAAATTCTTTAACGATTATTTCTGACTTACCGCTTATGTTCAGATGTTCTTCTGATTTATCGTTCTTGACCGGCAAATCCTCCTGTGATCTTCTCATGCTTGCTTAAGGAGGGATCTACCGAACACGACAGTAAGTCAGAGGAGATAATGGGAAGATTTGCCGGACTCAAACGATAAGTCATAAGAATTACCGGACAAGAATGATAAGGAATGTTCTATTTCATTATGTATCGACTTTTCTTCAGAAATCTTTATGCATTTGATCTAATTCTCATACAATGATAATCAATCAAATCTGTTGAAAAAAATAATCTGCATATGCATTCAGAATACCCAAAAATCCATTATCAAAAATTATTAGTTGTTTCAATTAATTCAAAAACGTTTATGATAATGCCTCACATCCATCTTTCAGCAACTCAAACCTGATGCAAACTAGACGCAAGCTGCCTTCACACCATTCAACTGAGAGAGGAGGGAATTTGATGTATCGATAGATCAGTAACAAGACATCCAGGGAAAGCTGGTCGCTCAGAGCGTCAACCATGTACAGCCACTTAAAGTACTCTGACCTCCAGAAGCTCTACACCTATCGAAACCTAAATGTTTACCAGCGGCGCCTTTTCTTCGATGGCCTCCTTTGAGCTGCAACCTTCTCGCCCCTCCCACTCACCTCCCCACATCACAACGCCACGCCCATCATGCAGATTCGAATATATATAGAGAGGTTTCTGTTTCCATGACCAAAGACAATAACCGCTGTGTTCGAACACCACCATCTCGAGCAGACCTGCCGAAGCGACATGTTTGTCAAGGTAGGTAATGCTCTTTAACCAAACTCATCAGTATTATTCCATTTATTTATTTATTTATTTATTTATTTATTTATTTATTTATTTATTTATTTATCAAAATAATGTGCTTCTGTATTTTTTTCAATAGTAATTCACTAACACTAATTACTGATCTAAATGACACGAAACAGTTTCTCCTGAAGTATTCACTAGAAATGGCACAAATCTTCGATTTCATCGTTTATCATACACAAACACACACACACACACACACACACACACACACACACACACACACACACACACACACATACACACACACACACACATACACACACACACATACACACACACAACTACACGCATACATACACAAACGCAAACATAAACACACACACACACACACACACACACACACAACTACACACATACATACACAAACGCAAACATAAACACACACACACATATATATAGGTATACGCACATACGCATGAGCGAGCAAACACAAACATAAACCTGCAATCCCACCTTAATATATCAGTTTGCATTTTTTTCTTATACAATTTGGGTTTTTATTAATATAGTACCTCTACTCAGATCACCTTCACCCTCGCCCTCGTGGGCGCTGTACTGGCGGCTCCTTCTGTTCCCCAGTACGGTTACACTCCTCCACCCACCTATCAGGTAGGTATTATCTCTTGATGGAAACCATGAATGTCTTAGGACAGTCTTTGTCAAACTTTGTCGTTTCTTTCCCCCCACTTTAAGTGTTCGTAATAACCCTACTACTTATCTTTTAGTTCACTCTTTAGCCACTTGCATTGTTTACAGCCAGCAATTGGAATACATTTTTGCTATATGTCACTGGGATAGATAATACTTTCTTTCAATTACTGACTGATTCGAGGCTAAGTTATCGATAACACTACCCATGGTCCCCGTATAAGAATCATTTTCCACTATATGAAGAAATTCACATGACAGTTTAAATGTTAAGCATATAATCATATGATTTACTTGACCACCAGGATTCTCCCAAGTACGACTTCAACTACGCTGTCAAACACGACTACTCCGGTAACGACTTCGGTCACCAGGAAACCCGTGATGGCTACAACACACAGGGCTCCTACTCCGTCCTCCTCCCCGACGGTCGTCTCCAGACGGTCACCTACACCGTCAATGGAGACTCTGGTTATGTAGCTCAAGTCACCTACGAAGGGGAGGCCCAGTACCCTCACTATGAGCCAGCCCCCTACCACCCGACGCCTGCTCCCTACCGCCCTACACCTGCTCCCTACCACCCAACTCCCGCTCCTTACCACCCTACACCTGCTCCTTACCACCCGACTCCCGCTCCCTATCACCCTACCCCTTCCCGATACCATTAATGACAACGATGTCCACTATGCGTGTTAGACATAAACGAATTATTTTTGTATGAACACGAATAAAGGCATTGCGACCTTCCTTCCTGTCTGTTTAATCCCCATGACCACTGTAGCAAAACATCAATGAAGGGTTAAATACGTGATAAAAAAAAATGGGGACGGAATCAGAGAATGTGAGCACACTAATCACAGCTGACCATCTCAGCCCTACTCAATGTCCTCGTTACGTGGTCCTACATGTACTTTGGTTGGACCCGAGTATATGAGGTTACCAACCATATTTTCATCATTGAAACTCCAAGTGTCAGCTTCTCACTTGACGCCCTGCTCTCTGAAGACATCCCTGATTCACCAGCGTATAAAATGTACTCCATCTCTTACGGAGCTGCCTAGTGTAGGCCTCATGGTCTCTTGCAGTCTCCTTTATTCTTATTATGTTCTTATGTTATGTATGTTATGTTTTTATAACATGATACATGCTCTTTGAAGACATCCCGATTCACCAGCACATAACATGTACTCCATCTTCTATCAGAATATGTTACATGTTCCATATCTGAAATTTCGTGGGTAAGTGAAAACAGAGCCCAAAGCTAGCAGGTCGCTTCTTGGTTAGCTTTTCTTTCTATCGTAATTCATGGAGTACAGTCTCTACGTAACCCTTTCATAACTTATAAATGTATATTTTATTTATCAGTCAATCCATCCGTTCCCTTATTATCTCTTCTACGAGACTCGCGTCCCCCTAGAACCGGTCATCACCACCGATTAAATTCAACAGTCTGTCAATGACATGATTTTGTGTTGCAGCCTGAAACTAGTGAACGTAGAACTGTATAGTAAGAGGTGTTTTGCGTCTTCTGCTTAGTGGTTGCATCTGTGGAAATTATGTCTGTTATCAAGACTATTCAACGTTGATGCTGTTTAACTCAGGAGCGGTGACCTGTCCACAGGAGTGCCAGTTCAGTTATTTCTATCCTTAGGAGTGATTTTTTAGTTGGGTTTGATGTTTGGAGATCCCTGGTAAAATATAAAATTGTGCAATCTATCTTGGAATGCTTCTTTTATCATCTGATTGAGTAAACACTTACAAGGTATGTATGTATATATTGTTTGATTATTAGGAATAGATTGTTATAGATGTGTGAGTAGACTACTAATGGAATTATTTTCATGTGTTTGGTGGACTATGTGTGATGTAAAGTAAAGGGTGGGTGAGGACAAGGACTTTTGAGTGCCTATCATTCTCTCGAGCTGTTCTATAGAGATGGTTTCTGAATGCATCCAGTTATTATTTCCAGTACTTTTATTGTGTTCTTTGCTTTCGTAATTTTTGGAAACCATGGTTCGAATGTATAGTTAAGTGTTGTTCTTATAAACTGTTTATATAAAGTGATACGTTTCTTTTTACTTTCAAAATCCTGTGCCTGCAACTCTTCTAGGTATGGTCTGTTTCTTATTTGTGTTCACTGTATTGGGTTGGTCATGTGTGTATCACATGTAGGGTCGAATCTTTAAGGTTTTTGGCCAGCGGGAGAGGTTCCTGTTTTCGTAATTTTTGGGAATCATGTTGCGAATATATAGCTAAGTGCATTTCTTATGAATTGTTTATATAGATAACTGTGTTTTTTTTTAAATCCTGTGCCTGCAACTCCTCTAAGTATGTTCTTTTTCTTATTTGTTCATTTGTATATTACATGTAGGGTGGAATCTTTAAGGTTTTTGGCCAGTGAGAGACGTTTTTGAAATGCGAGGTTTATGAACAGTGCCGTGTTGGTAGAGAGCCTATCTTTGATTCAACATTGAATCATTATGGTAGGTATATGTGCTATGATCCTTTCTAGAACAAATCTTTCCACCAACTTATGTATGGTAGAGAGGAGAGATCAGTCTGCTGGATATTAGGCTCTTACCAGTAAACTAAGAAGAGACCATGGGAAGATTTATCTGATTTAAGCAAGTATGAGGAGATCAATGGAGATTTTGCCGGTCAAGAGCCATAAGTCAGAAGAACGTCTTTGGAGACTTTGCTGAACACAAGCGATAAGTCAGAAGAAATCGTTGAATAGTTTCCCGGGCACGAGTGACAAGTCAGATATCATTAGGGGACTTACTGGACATGTCACAGTATTATAGTAGATCAAGGAGTGATCTACCGGAAATGACGTTAAATCAGAAGAGGTAATGGGAAGATTTGCCGGACTCAGAGTTAAGTCATAGGAGCTACCGGGCAAGAATGATAAGGAATGTTTTATTTTATTATGTATCGACTTTTCACCAGAAACTTTTGTGATTTAATATATTTCTTATACAATGATAATGAACCAAACCTAATGAAAATAACGAATTTGAATACGCATTCAGAATACCCAACCTAGAAAGTAATCAAAATCTTGAAACAATTCATTATCGAAAATGTTTTATAGTATTAATCAATTCAAAAACGTTTATGATAATGTCGACCAACACAACTAACCAAATAGGTTTCCAGAAGCGTGATGTCATTCAAGTGATCATGTCTATTCAATTTACAAAGTGGTTGGCTATCATTGATGAATATGAAACTAAAAGCAAAATTCATAAGAATATAATTATTTGAACTCGTAAGGAAAGAGAAGACAATTCACAGATATTCAGTGTACACCGTATGCATGATCTCAGAAATATGTAAATTCTTGAAATATCATTAGGAGAAAACAAAAGGGATATTGCTTCGTAGTACATTTATTCGCTTTCGTATAAAAAAATATATCATCCGTGTCTACCTTACACATGAAACATCAATGTTCTTTTATGAATAAAGAGGCTGGTAGGGTGCTGGGGATGGATGGTAAGGGGCGCGGGTAGGGTGGTAAGGAGCAGGTGTAGGGTAGTAAGGAGCAGGTGTAGGGCGGTAAGGAGCAGGTGTAGGGTGGTAAGGAGCAGGTGTAGGGCGGTAAGGAGCAGGTGTAGGGTGGTAAGGAGCAGGTGTAGGGTGGTAGGGAGCAGGTGTAGGGCGGTAAGGAGCAGGTGTAGGGTGGTAGGGTGCAGGCTGGTGCTCTGGGTATTTGGCCTCTCCCTCATAGGTGACTTCGGCCACGAAGCCAGAGTCTCCATCGACGTGATAGTTGACCCTCTGGAGGCGCCCGTCGGGAAGCAGGACGTAATAGGACCCCGAGGTGATGTAGCCATCACGTGACTCCTGATGACCGAAGTCGTTGCCAGAGTAGTCATCCTTCACGG
>NC_134796.1:37762726-37770226 GCF_046742065.1 Oratosquilla oratoria
GTGCCTGTTAACTGACGTGCAACGACGCCTCCGGGCAATTCTGTGGTAATGAAGACTATGGGGACGACCAACCCTCTGCCAAGGCTTCCTACGTCCTTGGGATGGACAAAGCTTCCTTCCTTCCTTCCTTCCTGGTATGACCACCCACGCCCTTGGCGTATATAAGTAGCCGCGACCAGAGTCCGATACCGCAGTCTTCTCCAGTCGACATGGTGGCTAAGGTGAATAGGAACATCCTTACCCAAGGATTGTGAAGCTTGATCAGTTTATTTTGCGTAGACACTTTGACCAACAGCGTAAAGAATTATCAAGGAAATAGCAACCCGTTTTTAGTGTCTTCTGGGTTATTCAGTATACTTTGGTTGGGTGCTTCTATGGTTTAAAGGGTACTATGTACTTTTTTTTCAGATTACTATTTCCCTCGTCTTCGCCCTTGTGGGTGTTGCCATGGCGATCCCTCCTCCATCTGACTACAACTACGCTCCTCCAGAACCTTCCTACGAGGTCAGTCTTTCAACAAGAGTCTTTTTGTGCACTTCGAAGGAAACAACAAGACTATTAAAAGCAATATTTGTAATCTTGTTTCTCATGTTCACATATTCCAGATCCCAGCCAAGTACGACTTCAACTACGCCGTCAAGGACGAGTACTCCGGAAACGACTTCGGACACCAGGAGTCCCGCGACGGTTACGACACACAGGGATCCTACTACGTCCTCCTCCCGGACGGTCGCCTCCAGAGGGTCACCTACACCGTCAACGGAGACTCCGGCTTCGTGGCCGAAGTCACTTACGAGGGCGAAGCAAAGTACCCTGAACACAAGCCTGCCCCTTACCATCCAACTCCGGCTCCTTACCATCCAACTCCGGCTCCTTACCATCCAACTCCGGCCCCTTACCATCCACCCCCACCAGCCCCTTACCAACCTCCCGCTCCCTCTTACCAACCTCTGTATGAGTAAGGTAAAGACCTCCTGACGAAGAAAGCCTACTGTGATTTATCTATATTTATACAGGAACGAATAAAGATGTGATACAGAAATGAGATATGTATGATTAGTGTACAGTTACCTTCCCTCGAGTTTACCCATATGCTATAAAAAAGAAAACCTCCTTTTTCTTACACTCTGTCATGGAAGAGGTTATCTAGTGTTCATTATAATCTAGCACTTCGAAAACTAATCTTCTACTTAGTAATCTCTTCAACTAAGAGATGAAGTAAAAAAAAAAAAAATCAAATCGATGACGAAAATCTCAAGGAAGATGAAGAATGTAATTATCTAAGTCAAATTTAAAAACAAACTAAAGGCCATAAAAAAAATACAAAGGCGTATCACAATTGGTTGGAAAGTGACTGATAAATGTAAAAACATCATAAGGGCCTTTGTGTCCGTCTGAAACGAAAATATTGAAAATAATTGTATCATGTCAGACATGATTTGTAGATGCGGGACTCGGAAAATATGGCGGAGACAAAGCTAAAGACTTCACAGAAAGGAATGGAGAGACCACAGCTGGTAACAACGCTGAAAGAAGGGAAGAGCAAGGAAACCAGACCAGAAGCACGTTTTAGACTATCTAGTAGGATTCTACTCATGTCGGTATAGACCCAAACATGGGTCGCGAAGTGTTAAAGAATGGGTCCCGAAGTGTTAAAGAATGGGTCCCGAAGTGTTAAAGAATGGGTCGCGAAGAGTTCAAGAATGGGTCGCGAGACCTTATTAGAAAAAAAAAAATTCAACCATTTTATTTTCATTTCATTGTGTTTTCAATAAAAGAAGACTTTCGAAATTGCTTTTTGATGCTTGGGGGGTCGCCACATCTTCACCAGATCTGGATTTGGGTCGCGGCCAAAAAAAGTTTGGGAACCACTGGTATAGATGATGTTTTGAATTTCTTGGAAACTAAGCTTCTCTCACACCAGAGAAAAAATTCCCACCACAGCTTCTAAAATAATCAAATTAATCCGGTTCTGTGTCTCCAACAGTGTTTTCTTGTTTAAGAATATTTTTTTTACAAACAGATATATGGCTGTAGCATGGGATCCAATCTTTCCCTAGTGTTAGCTAACCTTTATATGGAATACTTCTAGATAGTGTTATTACCTATAACCAAACTAGTTGAGATGTTTTTGTTTAGATATGTCGATGACATTTTCATTATTTGGTAATACAAATGGGAGTCTTTGGATGAATTTTATTAGAACTCAACAAACTAGCTACCAACATCAAATTCAAAGTTGAATGGGAAGAGCACAATCGTTTTTCTTTCCTAGATATAATGATTATCAAAAAAGAAGGACAAATATTTATAATTGTTTATAGAAACCCAGCTCAAACCGGTAGCTCTACATATTTTCAGCTACCACCCAGAACTCACCAAAATCAGTGTAGCTTCAGGTCTTTACTTAGGAACGCTGATAATTTGTAGTTCCCGTTACTAAGACATTAAAATTAACGCCATAACTTCTCAACTACAAAATTTAGGATATCCATCTTGGTTTCTAATTAAAGCTTTCAGCCAAGCTAAATCAAGCTTCTACAAATTATCTCCCAAAAACCAATTTAACTGGAGCAAAAAATCTTTAATAATTCCATACAATGTCTCTGTGCACGCCTCCAATTCTCCTCTCCCTGACAATATCAAAATAATATATAACTACCCTAACAGTATTTAAGAAAACATGAATGCCCACCAAAGGTCTAAGGATATTAGCAGTCCAGGCGTCTATAAAATCCTATTCCGGGACTGCTCTAAAGTGTATAATGGCCAAACGGGAAGAAACCTTCCCCGCTAGGATTAGGAAGCAAAAACATTCAATTAAATATGCCCAGGAAAATTCAGCAGTATTCCTCCATACTGCGGAATCAATTCACTATATGGACTAGGACAAGGCTGATATAAATCACAAATCTCACTGTAACTACAGAAGGAAACTTGTTGAGTCCTCCCTGATCAAACAACTACTTAATTTTAATACTTCAAAAGAACAAGGGTCCCCCGAAGCCATTACCAGTTTGGCCGTCATATACGTCAAGTTGTCCGCCCAGACCTGAACCTACCACATGTCGCACAAACATTTGACCCGGGATCAGTTTGACCTTAGTGTCATCACGATTTGGGCTCAAACGGACCACACATTAGCATGCTTACCTCCCCACGTCCCCTCTATGTATCCCCTCTTAGCATATAGAGTATAAGTCAACCCACCTTTGGTAAAACCACGCTGAAGAGGATCACAGTTAGTGATTGCAATAAACCTATCTTCAAATAACTCTTTTCTCCGGTAGTGGGATAGGGTATTCAGTCTATATATATATATATATCTATATATATATGCAGAAAAACCACCAATGAAAAAAAATATAAAATGATGACCAAGCGCTCTCGTCTATATAGACATCTTCAGGGTACATAAAATGAAAGCGCTTGATCATCAGTTTATTAATTTCCTTGGTGGTTTTTCTGCACATTTAGAATCACGGGTTCATGTGATTTCTCATGCATATATATATATATATATATATATATATATATATAGAGAGAGAGAGAGAGAGAGAGAGAGAGAGAGAGAGAGAGAGAGAGAGAGAGAGAGAGACAGACAGAGAGAGAGAGAGTCGAGATGTGTTGTACAAACAAACTGATAGGTTCACTACAAAAAAAAATAAGATAAAAGCGGATAGGTAGATAGAACTCGATATGAAACAAGGAATGGGAAAGAAAGAAAAAAAATGAAGTACAAAAAGAAGGAAAAGAGAGAGAAATAAAGGAAGGATTCAAGGAAAAATATAATAATTTTAGATAGAAGTAATCGAGGGTGTAAAAGCCTTGACATCTGCTGCACTGTAGTACTGTATTTCTCTCTATTTTCTATATTTATTTTTATGTTTATTTTTCTTTTGAACTTAATACTTGTGTGCTTCCCTTTCTCAGAAGTATACGCATTACTGGACCCTGAAAGATCCCACTACCTCATAATTAAACCTTTTGCTTTGCCGCTACTTTAGGGTCTCAGTGTTACTCAAGTGAAAATGAGAAGAGAAACAGTATGAAAGATAGGAAATTCTATCTGGTTGTATTACCTACTAGGTATATTCCTGTAAAGGATTGGAATACTTGTGTGTTTTTCTGGTGGTTATTAGACAATTTTATTAATTTGAGGAACTCCCATCATTCAAGGGCTAAAATGTTTACCACATACAAACGCACACATACATACGTATACACACACACACACACACATATATATATATATATATATATATATATATATATATACACACATACACACACACGCATACACACACACACACACACGCACACACACACACACACATACGCACGCATACATGGCGCTGTGGTTAGAGCTCTGGCCTGCCACTACGGAGGTCCGGGTTCGACCCTCGCCCGGGGCTGAAATAATATCAGTATCGCAGCGCTGAGGGGTGTTACTCCAACTCTCGTGGGCGGGGAGTTGGGTGTGTGTGTGTGTGCAAGGTCATAGCATTACCCATAGATCGGACTTACGAGCTCTGAGCTCTCTTCCAGGAGGGAAATAGCTGTCGATCACGAGTCCAACACGTGATCCAAAGACCAAGTGAATACACACGCACATGCACACACACACACACACACACACACACGCACGCACGCACACACACACACATACGCACGCATACACACTCACGCACATGGACACACACACACACACACACATACACACACACACACACACACACACACACACACACACACACACACACGCACACACACACACGCACACACACACACATACACACACACACATACACGCACATACACATACACACACACACGCACAACACACATGCACACACACACACACACACACACACACACACACACACACACACACACACACACACACACACACACACACACACACACAACCAACCCCCCTCTTACATACATACACATCCACGGACACACGCACGTATGATCAATTTGTCAAATATTTGGGTTGATTTACGAAGTCGCTGAATAACAGACTTGGAGGGTGTGGCTATAGTAGTTGGTGGTCGGGACCAGGGCAGGGTTACCTTTGTGCTCTCTCTCGTCCTTAGGGGAAGTAGAGATTGTGGAGACACAAAGGTAATTGGGGAAGGGGAAGGGGAGGGGGAGGGGGAGGGATAGGCAGTTCCGGTCAAACTGAGCGACATCAAAATGTAGAATGTCGACATTTTTACAAACCGTTTACGGTGAGACATTGGGTAACCGACATATCTGTAAACCATTTCTCTTTTGACTCAGAACGAGTGTTTGGTCGAGATTCTATTCGTGTTTTTTGTCCATTCTTTTGAAGTTCCTTTCATCTATTCATCTTGTTAATTTTAAGGTTATCTTTAGGCTAACCAGGTATTGTCGTCTACGGTGGAAAAAATCGAAGAGGAACACTTAAAGGTACACTTGCATGAACCTTCAAACTACGGAAGATACGAGTTACTGGCAAGGCCTAATAACAAACTACCTTTCAGTCTATAACGAGGTCAAACGCAGATAATAAATAAACACCCAAACAAAGAATTTAAACAGGCAAACGGAATAGTCAACTGCCAGACAATAATTGCGAAGGCGCTAAGAGCGTGCCCTGAGGGACACCTCTGTTTTGTCGTGCGTGAGTAAAGCTCATCACACCTGAGAACCCCGACGGCAGAGAGACAAAAGGTACAGAGGCGCACTACATAGCAAATAACTTAATGATGTGGGACCAAATCAAACCAGTTTAGGCTCAGTTAGATTAGGTTAGGTTAGATTAAGTTAAGTTAGGTGGCAATGGTGAGTGGTTTCCAATTGGTTGCATTTGTCCCATGTCAGTGTCCCTCGGGCATAGTGGCATTTACCCACTCCAGCGAGAATAATGTCTTTTCCCTCCTCTGCTGTAACCCACCTCGTGAATAGTTACCCGGAGTTCAATACCCAACTGTTATTAGTGTCTGTCATTTACCCAGGCTTAGCTGCGATAAATCTCTTATTATTTCCAGTACTAAGGGTAGAAGTGTCAAGTTCTGGAGACGTTCAGTCGTCTTCATTTCACACCAAATTTCCTTTCAAGAATGTCTTCTCTTTGGAAACAGATGTTTCATTTCAAAAAGGTCTTTCTCCAAGGCCTTCTCTTCCAAGGCAGTCCTTCCTTTCAAGACCTTTCCCTCTGGGTTCTTCCTTTCCGAGAACGTCTTCCGGGGGACGAAGTGTCACTCAAGCGGCACTGAGGGCCAGTAACCCTGGGGAAGGTCGAGGAATCTCAAAGACATTGCGTCCTTTCATCCCATTGCTCAAGGGTCTTTCAAGACATTCGTCCAATTACCCAGACGTTCCTGAGGTTTCAACCCTTCCGTGCTTGGTGACACTTTTTCTCTTTATTCTGGGTGTCGTCAGACAATTTCTTTCATTTCCATGGCACCATAAACCCATCCTTTGGCGTCATAGAGCAGTACTTCTCGAACAGAAGGCCGCAGAAACCTTCCAAGGGGAATTCAACATGTTGCAGTTGATCTTATAAATGAAGCTTATTCTGTTTTCCATTTCGTAAATGTACACAAATTTCTTTCCTTTAACTTTTGCGTCAGGTTTGTACGATAGAAATAATTTGATGATAATCACTAATTCCTCTGGGGGAAAATATTAAAAATTCTTACATACAAATGTAAAATGACTATATCCTATCTACCTATCTAATACCGTATCAAGGAGTCCCATGAATACATTAATCGATGTAATGGATCCACAAAGCTTAAAAGGTTGAGAAACATTGTCTTAGGGGACCATTGCTTGCCTAGTTTGACCCCATCCGTACTGAGTGTTTCTCTCTCTCTCTCTCTCTCTCTCTCTCTCTCTCTCTCTCTCTCTCTCTCTCTCTCTCTCTCTCTCTCTCTCTCTCTCTCTCTCTCTCTCTCTCTCTCTGTATTTTTTTTTTTTTTTTTTTTTTTTTTTTGACCGCCACAATGTGACTTCATCCATTCCCGCGGCCCCTCCCTAAGCGGTGCAGAAGTTAAACGTAAGGCTTACGCCACAGACAAGTTGCCAGGAAATGAATCGAATGTATTGGTGGGAGCCAGACTTTTATGAAAAGTGAGATTCGATACAGAGACGGATCACCGAAGCAAGCTGTAACCCCGATGTTAATGGTGGAGTGCCGCGGGGGGTGAAGAATGCAACTTGTAGATAACATTGTAGGAGAGAGGCCAAACGCAGAGTATGGGATCCAATATATCTAACGTTTCGCCCAGCAGAGCTTCTTCAGAAGAAGCCCTGCTGGGCGAAACGTTAAATACATTGGATCCCATACTCTGCGTTTGGCCTCTCTCCTACAGTGCTGTTGCAGGCGTTGCTGCTTTTATTCATTTGTAGATAACATAACTGGAAGTAAAAATGTCACTCGCCATTAAGGGTGCTAATCGATATAGGACTTACGATGGTATTCTTAAAAAAGAATCTTATATAAATCCTTGGAGGGGGAAGATT
>NC_134796.1:37782726-37828217 GCF_046742065.1 Oratosquilla oratoria
TGCGGATTGTCACTCCAACTCTCGTGGGCGGGGAGTTAAGTGTGTGTGTGCGTGTACGGTCACAGTATTACCCATAGATCTCTCATATACGAGCTCTGAGCTCTCTTTTGGGAGGGAAATAGCTGTCGATCACGAGTTCAACACGTGATCCAAGACCACGGTGAATTATACACACACAGACACACAATCACACATACTCGATAGACAGGATTTGTTAAACTGGGACAAGAGAAACACAAGAGGACATGGAAAGAAAAAAAAACTGCTATGGAAGAGATCTGAAGAAAAAGTTTTCCACAGAGTGGTGGACACTTGGAACAAACAGGACAAAAAAATAGCGTGCGCAAAAACCATTCATGAGTTTAAGAGCTAACTAGACACTGCGATATGCAAAGGCGGGACACCACGAGCGTAGCTCCCCTTCCCGCAAAATACAACCAGGTAAAAACTAGGTAAATACATACGAGTCCTACACGTGATCCTCGACCATGGTGAATCACACAACCAATGAGCATGAGGCAGCTTATGACGTCACATATGTTGAAGATATTTTGTAAATATTTAGTATCATAGATAGCATTCATTGAATTTTCAATTTTATTAGAACATTTGTATATATCTATTTTGTTTGAAAAATATAATCATTGGTGCCTATTTCAAATTTTACATAATTGAATCCATATCTACAATGTGTGTAAACAATCATGGGCAGCATGGGTAAAACCATGGCAGCCCTTGATATACACAATGTCCGCTTTTATGATTTTACCCCGAAAGCTATTCATTGTATGGCATATAATGAAGAAAAGAAGCAGCTAGCCGTTTCGAGGTATGTGATTAGTCAGCAATTGGTATCAATTAATGTGTGAATAGTTCCGTTTCAGTTTCATTCATTCCCACGTTTTATTTTTGAGAAATTCAGACGAGTTTCATTTCATTACCGGCCTTGCACAAAATTATATACTTCAAGTAATATGTATGGTATATTCAGTGAAACACTGCTACAAATGTCTTATGGTATTGTAAAAAATTCATATAATTCGTGAAATTAGCCACGCTTACTGTTTCGTATTTAGTTGCACTTGTTCGATGAACTTATGAAGCCCTACCTGTGATAACGAGGAGTTTTGAACAGTTTCAGTCAACCTTTGATACATCAAGTGGCACATATTCTCTTCTAGCTGCCACCAATCATATTTTATTTAGCTCTTCATTACTTTTTTTTTTTTTTTTTTGAGCCCAGAATTTCCTCAAGACTTTTCTGGGACTGGACTCAGGAGGAAGATTAGCTGGTCGTCTGGGACATCTGGGTTCAACTTCCACCTGTATATTCAGACACTATCAAAACTTTCCTCCAGCTGTTTAACATGAACTTCATTGATTAATTGTCGTATGAAATTTACCCAGCAGTTGGTCAATTCAAATGAAGGTTGGTTTGAATGTGTGCCAGCTTGAGCCAATATCAGTTTGATAGGTTAGGTTGCATGGTAAATTTTTAGCTGTGCACACCTACACAATATACCAATAGAAAATTAGTTATTAATTTTGTAAATTATAATACATCAGCGAAATATGCAATTTTCTTAGCGGGAATCAATAACAAAAAAGTTGCTAAAACCTATATAGGTAGGTCAAACACCAGAGGCGCCACCGTCGATGAGGAGCACAATAGCGCGTCATTTTATGCGCACGCCATGCAAACGGCCAAATTTACATACCGCCGGATATTTCATTCATACAAATGTCATACGAGTGTATTTACTACGATCGTAGTAAATTTCAAACAATTACATCATCAGTTACATGTCGGAACATAAAAACATAAGATAAACATGGCGGCTTGCATTCAGCAGTAAATCGAAAATTGGTTTATGTTTCAGCGTAAAAAATGAGCTAAATAAATTCAGAGTGCGGGCAACTAACCAAAAATAACGAAAACTACAAGTCTCGCGGATTATTCTTATACCAAAATAAAGGCAGCGTGATACGGTAGAGCTGAGAAATCGGTGGTACTAATTAGTTTTTTATTCTATCGGGTCGGATTATCGGATAACAACATCAACATCCATCCCGCCATCTTATCAAACTTCACTCTATTAAGTTTCTTACTATTATGTTATTAGTGTAATAGACTTATAGTTTAATTATTTGAACTATTTTCTTTAAAATGTGTGATTTTCATGTAATTTGATCAAAGAGAAGTTACGTTTTTATCCTCCGTAATATTACGGACCACAGCTACGATTCGTCCTGCCCGCTATGATCACTGGTGGTATGGATCAAACTACACTATTAAGTTTGTTACTATTGTGCTATTAGTGTAATAGCTTGCATATAGTTGAATTATTCAAACTATTTTCTTTAAAATGTGTGATTTTAATGTAATTTGACGGTATTCGTAGCTGTGGTGGGTAATTTTGCAAAGGATAGAAACGTAATTCTATGATCAAATTACATGGAAATCACACATCTTATAGAAAATAGGTCAAATAATGCAACCATATATTAAATATTTATATAAAATTGTGCCTGTCAGTAAAAACCGTCATTGTTTACGTTTGATCGGCGATTAGTCAGACCGCACGTTTCGGCCCGATTTTCTGGGAAAAAATAGGCCCGATTTAATTCCATTCAAAATGCAATATCTCGAGAACTAGGACAGCTAGATGGATAATTCAAATTGCATTATACTCATAGCGACTTTTTGCATCCCATGAGAACTACTTCAGCTCAAATATCAGGAATTTCATTTTCATGTTGACCTAGCTAACCTATTTATTAACGAATGAAGTTGCTGTGGTGGAATGATACACCATGTGTTTTGATAGATGTCGAGGTCATAGAAATTAAAGGATGCTAAATTCATCTATTTTAACCCAACCGACCTAACTGAACCTAACCTACATATGAGTCCTACACGTGATCCTCGACCATGGTGAATCACACAACCAATGAGCATGAGGCAGCTTATGACAGACAGTCTAGGGAACGACAACAACAACACCAACCTCTTTAGTAATTCGGTACCTCAAATTTTAAAGATCATCCGGGTCATTGTTGTCATCACGGATGCTGATGGCCAGATTATTATTGTACCTCGGCAATTAACAGATGATGGCTGAACCCCGTGTTCTCTCATAAAGTCCAAGGAAGTCGCATTGCCTCTGTAACAGTGCTTATTAACGTCACCTGGAATTGGAGAACACCTGGTCCACAACGTGAAAGCCATCATCTAAGAGTGACTGGACTTGACAGACAACAGCATGGCATCTGGACTGTATCTTATCGGCTTCGTTTGTTAGTAGATTTGCTTGTAGCAAGGTTTTTTGTTATTTATTTCTGCCAAGAAAATTGCATACTACATTCATGTATTATAATATTCAAGATTAGTATTTAAATTTTTAATGCTATATTGCATTACATTACCAGGTAAATTATAATACATCAATGTAATGAATCTTTCTTGGCCGGAATCAGTAACGGAAAACATTGCTAAATGCTATGCACAAATGAATGAAGTCAAGTCGACTCAGATGCCATCTTTGTTTTAATCAATTTAGAGGTTGAAGACGACAACCCTGATGACCTCTAGAATTGCAGGTATTTCATTGCTAAATGCAGGTTAGGTAGGTTAGGTTAGAATAGATGAATTAATCATACTTTGAGTTCTTTGACCTCCGCATCTACCAAAACAAAGATGGTGTCTCAAGCAGTTGAAACAGCTATGAATCTTTGTGTGTGGCTTATAGCAACTTTTTCTGTTATTGATTTCTGCCAAGAATAATGCATATTATGTTAATGTATTATAATTTATGAAATTATTATTTAATTTTCTATTGCTATATCATGTTGGTGTACACTTCTAAAAATTTACCTTTGTCTCACCCACTTGCACAGCAATTTGTATATTTTTCCATCTGAATCACGACAACTCCAACAACTTTTAGTTGTCATAGCTTTAGATGGCTCCATCACCACCAGTCTGGGGGACATACCATTTCCACACCTCTACTTCATATTTTGGTATTAGAGCTGATCAACAATGCTGTTGGATACAGCTCCCCTCGAGGTTGGGCCATGTGGGAGTGGAGGCTCCCCTTCCCATAAGATATAACAAAGTGAATACACATACACACACACACTCTGTCTCTCTGTGACTGTGTCTATCTTTATATATATATATATATATATATATATATATATTTATATATATTTATATATATATATATATATATATATATATATATATATATATATATATATATATATTTCGACTTGTAGTCGAAATATCAGGAATATATAAGAAGCTACAAGCAAAACCGGTCAGGAATAAACTGAGAACGAGGCCCATGACTCTCTTTTTCCACCTTTTCAATTTGTCACAATGTCTCAACATATCTGAAGAAGACTTGTAGTCGAAACGTCAGGAATCTAGTGTTCTCGCTCTAACTCGCGTTTCTCTACCACCTTTTCCACACACACACACACACACACACACACACACACACACACATATATATGTAACAGATCTCTGCAATTAACTAACCTTTTCTATTGGGCAAGGGTCATGATCATGGAATCACGAGCGATGGACAGAAGTTCGCCTACAATTGTCCGGGTCAGGGAAAGGCAGGAGTGTCACTTTCTTCACTTTATTCTGACTAACAAATATGAGGATTTTACACGTGTGTTCAACACCAGTTCTAGGCTTGCATTGCATGCTATCCAGGGTATGGCAGGCGACGCTGGGACCCCCCCTGGCGTCCACCCCATGCATTCCCCCACTACATACCCCTTGTTTCCCCTCCGAATCACACATCAATTGCACGTTACAAATCACGTCACATCCATACTAACCATCCAGGCACACTATGCAACATTCATTCATGCTTTCATCACATATATATATATATATATATATATATATATATATATATATATATATATATATATATATATATATATATATATATATATATATATATATATATATACATGCATACATACAATCCCTCCTCATGAATGAAAGTGGCCACCATGGCGTAGGTCTAGTATTACACACCATTTAAGGTCAAGGTCATATGTAAATAGATTCAATAAGAGGCTTAGGTTTGTGTTTGAAGATGAAAGGTGGAGATTGGTTGATGATAAGAAGAGTTAAAGAATGAGCTGTTGTTGGTGAATCTATCTATGGGAGTTGGTTGGTTATAACGGGTATCAGTTTGAGCGGCATCATCTCAAGTGAGTAGTTAGGTTAGGTATACATGTGTCATCCCTATATCAATATAGCTATATCTACTCCACAACCTAAAAATAGTACTGACAGTACAGTATGCTACATGGGGAGTTGGTTACTTATGCCTGCTTGAAATGACCAACATTCTTTCCCATTTACCTCCTATGGTTGTGATGGTGTCACTAAAGGAAGTGTCTAACATTAAAGTAAGGACACTCAAGTTCTTCGCCAGTGGAGGATGTAAAGAGAATGGCTAAGCAATGATAGAAACAGACTCTCATATTTAATACAGACAGCCACCCATTTTTTCCAAGAGAGGTCTATGGGGAAGTCAGAAAACATTTATTGGCTGCAGGTTTCCAGTTAATGTAAGACACTGAGGTAATTTTCTCTGGATTAATGACCTTCACTTGTGTCACTTTCAGTTTTCTTCATTATTAGTGGACATTGTCAACAAAGTGAATTTGGGCTATGTAGAATAATTGAAACTTTTTTTATTAAAATTTCAGAGCGGATAATTCCATAGAATTGTGGAACTGTCATCACAAGCCATGTCGAGAAAGAGTAATACCAGGTGAGTAGCTAAATCCAACTGTTTATACAGAAAGGAAGGGTACTTATCAAATATATTCAGTATTCACACTGATGTAGTGATTGTAGTTTATATTAATTCTAATGAGTGTGTTAGGTATGTTGAATTTAGATTTACAGGGTACATATCCATAGTGTAAGGGTTGCTTAATGTTATGCTTCAGAAAAAAAATGTCCCCCCCCCCCACACACACACACACACACACACACACATACTCACACACTCTTTTGTCTGTTAAATTAAGTAAATTTGAAGAATGTAATTGGGTCAAAAGATTTATAGTCTATCGATTCTAACTTGGACCCTTGGGCGCAGCCTGTGCATATAACCCTGTGTGAAAATAAAAACTATTTACAGGTAACCCAGAGAATTCAGTAGAAGCATTGCTTTGGTGTGGAAAGAAGCTGTTGAGTGCGGGGCTACATGGGTTTGTGACAGAACATAACCTACAGACATATCAAGTGCAGTCTACTGTTGCTGTTACCGGAGGTCCAGTCTGGTGTCTTGCTCTTTCACCAGATAAGAAGAAACTTGCTGTAAGTTAACTTTTATATGTTTGTAACCCCCCTCCCTCCCACCTTTCATTCCTTCCTTTTCATCCTCTCTCATGTTCTCTCTCTCTCATTCACTATTTCTCTCTTGTGTTCTTACATCCTCTTGTCTCTTTTACTCTTGTGTTCTTTCTTTCTCTCTCATGTTCTCTCTGACATGTACTGTTCCTCTCACATTTTCTTTCCCTGTTTCACATGTTCTCTCATTCTCTTACATATTCTCTCTCTCTCTCTCTCTCTCTCTCTCTCTCTCTCTCTCTCTCTCTCTCTCTCTCTCTCTCCCTCCCTCCCTCCCTCCCTCCCTCCCCCCCTCCCCTCCCTATCTCTCTCTCACTCTCTCTCTTCCTTTTTTTTTTTTTTTTTCTACTTACAGTATTATTCTATTTCATTCTATATTTTTTTCTGGTTCTTTATGATGTCCAGAGTTCTTTGTCCCAAACTACCATATTTATTGATAGATACATGTACTTACATGAAATTGCTTTTGCTTATTTATTAATTTTCTTCCCAAAGAGATCTATGGGAGTGTGAAAATTGTTACCATCCATTAAAGGGCTTCAATTTTGCGGTCACTGAAAATTGAGTTAGAAATTGTTATTGTTGACTAATTGATTGATGTTTTTCATAGGCTGGCACTGAAGAGGGGTACATTTGTCTTTTGGATGTAACCGCACAAGGATTGATTTATGACAAAACTCTGGAAAAGCAAGAAGGTAAATAGTCTTGAGTTTTGTCTCGGAATTCAGTACAGTTACTATCCGAGTTACGACCTAGATTGGTTCCGACCAACCAGTCGTAAGTCGGATCCCATTAAAATGGCCGACACGAGGTTTATACTCTGGGATACATGATATCAATCTGTTGCATTTTTAAGTCATTTTTTCTACTGAATACTATTATATACAAGCTGTTTACTGTTTATCAATTATATGCCTTTTATTTTAATTTTTATAATTTTTCTTAGTATATGATATGAAAATTTACAATATGAATAATGCCATTGTTAGACATAGATACGATACAGGCCACAATGCTGACTGGAATATTACTAAGATTATCAAATATAAAAACCATACTATGAAACATAGATGTTTTGAATCTGCTTTTATATCTCTCATTGATAGTATAAATCAAAACAATGTATTTTTTACAATAAATAAACCTATAGCAATTTTAAAAACAAAGTAACGAGCAATTTGCGCAAACTGTGTTTACACCAGTTTCATGTTCGTTTCTCCCCGTAAGCTTGGGTTATATAAGGAGTCAGATGTTTGTCCACTGTGTTCACATACATAACAACGTCGAGACTGTACAAATTCAAATCAGGCTTAATGACCATCTTATGAGTCGATTACCTAAAAAAAAAAAAAAAAAACCTGTTATTTCTGAAGAAGCCCTGCTGGGCGAAGCGTTAAATACATTGGATCCCATACTCTGTGGTTGGCTTCTCTCCTACAGTTGTATACAGAATTGTTTTCAGTTGCTTGTTAATATTATATGGTAGGTTAAAGAAAGAAAATACTTATAAAGTACTCTTATTAGTAAACTCATAATAGGCATCTGCTAGGCGTGGTCTTAAATACGTAAATATCCTTCATCCTTAATTAATTTATCAAACTCTTCCACAAATGGCTTAGCTGCATGCGCATCACTGCTAGCAGCCTCACCTTTCGACAACACGTGGTGAACCTGGTAACGCTCTCGAAAGCGACGAAACCACCCAGCACTCGCTATGAATTCATGTGAAGCATATTCTTCACCTGCACGTTCTTTCAACATGCAAAATTAACTTGTAGCCTTACTTTGCACTGTTTGCAACATCTGTTTCACATTTCTTTGCCTATTATCTTCCAACCACGTGTATAGCAACTTTTCCATCTCTGCCATAAATGTCGTGTGCGATGCTGGGCTGCTACAACTATCTTACGCGCTGTGCTGCCAGACATATACAGTAAACTCATAATAGACATCTGCTAGACATGGTCGTAAGTACGGGTGGTCGTAACTCGCGTGCGTCATAACTCGGATAGTGACTGTGGTTTGTAGTTACAGAACAGAAGTCCTTAGATTTTTTCTTGGACTTGTTCCTTTACTTCAAGTCTTGATTGAATCAAATTTATTAGATGATTAGTTAGTTGTTCTCAACTAGGAACCATGTCACACATCTGGAGAACTCAACTAGGAACCATGTCACACATCTGGAGAACCATATGAACTATAGAAGGTACTGGTTAACTGTGAAAATATTTAAATGGGCTTCAGTTTTATATGCTTAAAGAATATAGGTTTTATAAGCTGTTACAAATATTTTAATTTTCATCTAATACAGCTGTAATTCATATGTAGACATAGTAGAGTGTATATTTTTTGTGGTTTGACTGAGCCACAGAATTCAAGCCAAAGGCATGAGATAATGATGGAAGTAGAGCTATACACCTAATAAGAACGGGAAAGAAAATGGGAAGAAAAGAGAACGGAGGTTGAGATATCTGAACAGAATGTGGTTGATTGGATGAGGAGTGGTAGGATGGAAGGAAGAGGTAGGTAATGAAGAGAGATTAGTAAAGGAGGTGTGAACGGCAGAAGTAGAGGGAGTGAATTTGAGGGGATGACCAAGGATGAGATGGATGGATGGGGTGACGGGGGCATTGAGTAAGAGGGATTTCTGTTGAATAAGGAAGGGAGAAGGCAGGGGATATGGATGAATGGAGAGTGGCTATGTATAGATGATACTGTTATTCAAGGAAGAGGGGGCAGGAGATGAGGGATAGGGTGTGGTTGTGTGTGAATGATATTATGACACAGCCTGAAGGAATTTCTCCCCGTCTTCTCTTTTTCTGCATGAGGGGATGGAGAGTGGGGTCACAGATTAAGTGAAGTGGCCTTGCTGTGGATGTATTAGGTCTTGCTACATTGCTTCTGACCTAGGGCAGTGGGTGGGATACAGGGATGACCCATCATCCATGAGGAGCTAAGATGAGGAGGAGGAAAGGGTGGTGGAGGGGAATGGAATGAGTGGGAGTAGGTACATGCCTTTGACTTGACTACCTTCCTTAAAAGGAGGGGAAAAATTGGTATATATATCTATAGACTCAGCCACCCCACCTATTAAGGGGAAAAGGCCTTTGATATGTATGTGTGTATAAACCAGTGTAATAGATACATACATACATATAACAAAGGCTTTTTCCCCCTTATACAGGGGGTAGCCATAATAGATGGACTTTACTATTACATTTATGTTTCTCTCTTCAGGAAGAGTGCTGAGCATAGCCTGGCATGAGAATGGGGAATACCTTGTTACTGGGTCTGTTGATGTTGTCAGACTATGGTCACTGTCCAAAGGGCAGGTAGGTATTTGTTGTGCATAATATACATGTTTTGTACTAATTTGAATGTCTTAATCTTCTTATGTACTAAACCTGGTGATAGGCATGCCCGTTATCAAATTCTGAGGCTTGGATATAAGTTGGATGAATTTATCATCCAAAGATTACGTGCTCACGAACTTCTCACTTTATCTGCACCTCATTTTGTGTAGGTAAGTGCAATGGTAGAGGATTGGAAATGGTTAAAGAAAATTGAGAAAAGTGGGAAGTAAGTCAATTGGTTTTTGCTGACAACACACACTTGTCGCAGGATCAGAGGGAGGATTAAGGAAGTTAATGATGCAGTTTGGGAAGGTGTGCAATAGGAGAAAGTTGAAGGTAAATGTGGGTAAAAGTAAGGTGATGAGATGTACAAGGGTAGAGGATGGCAGCAATTTAGAAGTATTAAAGGAGAGAGGCTGAAGGAAGTGGATAACTTTTGATATCTGGGGTCACATGTGACAGGAAAAGGAGGAGTGGAGGTGGAGGTAGATTGTAGTTTGAGAGAGGCAAGTAAGTGCCTAGGGGAATTAGAGGGTGTAATGAGAAATAGACATTTGGGAATGGATGTTAAGAGGAGATTGTATGAAGGGGTGGTTGTGCCAACAGCACTGTATGGGGCAGAGACAGGGAACATAAGAGAAGAAGAGTTTAAATGTATTTGAGATGAAATGTCAGAAATATGGTAAGGGTTACAAGGTTGGATAGAGTGAGAAATGAGGAGGTCAGGAGGAGAGGGGGCAGGAAAAGGAGATGTGAGATAGGGTTGATTTTTTCTTGATTTATAATCAAATTCAAATAAACTTGTACTCTTTTTCCTACAAGTGATAGTGTCTGGCTTGGGTAAGTAATACATGCATACATGCACATACCAAAGGCTTTTTCCCCTTACACGGGGGTAGCCAAAAAGAAAAAGGGATAGAAACCATTCTCACCCATTCCACTCCCCTCCACCCTCCTCCCTCCCTCCCATCTTGGCACCTCCCGGATGACAGGTCATCCCTGCATCCTGTCCACTGCCCCCCCCCCCAAAGTAAAGGGTAATTAATACATATGAACAAAACAACTGAAAGCCATGAAGTCTCTAAGGAGAGTAGTAGGAACTAAAACTGTGTCATGCTACTTTACTTCTGACCCAGGGTAGCGGGCAGGATACAGGGATGACCCGTCATCCATGAGGAGCTAAGATGAGAGGGAGGAAAGGGTGGTGAAGAGGAGTGGAATGGGTGGGAGTATGAATGTGTCTTTGACTTGGCTACCTCCCATATAAGGGGGAAAACGACTTTTGGTATATAGATAGTAGAAGCTAAAAGTAATAATTTATTTAAATGAATGGAGATCAGTCACCAAAGATAAAAGAATGCTGCATATAAAGTCTGTACAGCATATCTTATTGAAAGACTCAATGGCTATAGTAGAGCCAAAGATGGGATCAGGTAATTAATTTTGTGTAATTTTGGGATTAGATTCTGGCTATGATGATGTTCCCTAAACAGATTAGATTCATCCAGCATCAGTTAACCATAAAATGATTATGTCATTGTAGTGAAGTGTCTGATTGAAATAGCCTCTTTGTTATTGCAATCTATATTCCTAATAAATTCTATAGAAAACATTATGTCTTCATGGCCTAGTGATTAATTGTATTGGCCAACTTGTATGGCAGTGAATATTTGTTACTTATACTCTAGTTGGTATATAGTGTTCATCAAATGTTTTGGATAAAGTTTAGTTTTGTATTAATCACAGAGGTATATGTTTTCATGATTAACTTAGGGTTTCTTCTAATTGAAATGATATACATTAGTTTTCATCAAAGTGGTTTTCTTATTGTTTCTATATCTTCCAAGATTTCAAGATTTGCTGTTGGAAGAACGTCCCGCAAGAAAGAAACCATTGTTTGGTGTGTCTCCATTTTGCCTGATATGACCATCATCACAGGTGATTCAAGGTAAATATTCTGTGCATAGACATGGGTTAGGATGTGTTTTGTCCCTACTTCTCATAACTCAAAATTATTGTCTCTAGTAGATCGTCTGAAGAGCTCATGGTGGTAATTATATTGTCCATTGGCTTTACTACCTTAATGACAACTGTGTGTATGTTTGGCAACATCACAGAACCCTGATATAGCTCCATATTCACTGCACACTATTCTCCCTCCACTTCCAACCCACTTGCATGCCATGCTCCCCACGTAAAAAAGAAAAACCTTTGATAGGCTCAGTGGACTTTTCTATATTTCATACATTTGCAGTACATTCCACAATACTATCGACTTTGTCATATGCTTTCTTCAAGTCGATAAAAGACCAAAAAATCCTTACCATTACCAAATACTTCTTAAGTACCTATCATAATACAAAAACATCATATATACACCCTTTTTCTCTCCTAAACCCATACTTCTCTTCCCCATTTACTTCCTCAGTTTCCCATCTAATCCCCACAATTAACACACACAGTATCACCACGTTCAACAGGCTGATCCCTCTAAAACTACTACATATATACTTATCTCTCTTTACCCTGTGCAGTGGAAGTACATGTGCTTTCCTTCAGTCCACAAGTACACTTCCTTTTCATAGACGCACTTTAAACATTTGAACCAGCATTCCCTTATAACTGCACCACCCTTTGTTTGACATTCCACATGTCAACCATCCAACTGATGTATCTTTCCATCTTTCATATATTTGATACAACTTTATAATTCTCTTCTCCCATCATAGTCCTTCTCCTGACATCTCTCATTATCACGTATAAAGATTCCCGCTCCTCTACACTCAGCAACTTGAAAAACTCAGGCAATCTTCTTATCACAACCTTCTTCATTAACAACTGTCCATCTCATCCCCTTAATCTTGCTTCTCTTCCTTACTTGCCTCTTCACACATTTTTTTTACTTCCTTCCAGAACAGTTTTTATTCTTTTTAACTGTGCACAGCTTTACAAGATATTTTCACTAAGATATCTCTGGGATGCAGGGGTCCAGTAAAACATATCTATACTGTCTGTTTAATGATAATGTTGCATCAAGTGTCCTCAGCTGGAATCAAACAGTCCTAAACGAGTCATTAATAGTCTTTGAGCCCTCCCATAAATCTCTCCAGGAAGAAGCATTGGATATTTGTATTTGTACAAAGTGAGAGTGAGTCTGTTCCTCTTTTGGTGGCTGATTGGAGAAGGGGAACAGTCACCAGTTGTCAGCTCCTCATATGTGAAAAAGTTGAGGTAGTATAGTTGAAGCTAATAAGTGATTTCTTGGGCACAGTCCAGAGACTGAGGGCCATACTTTTAAAACTTTTCGCCAGCCATGGTGAGCACTCTGCTATTATGAAATAACTTCTATTAGAAAATAACTTCAGTAGCTATACTTATGGAAACTAGATTTTATAGATTACCTATTAAGACACCTAAGGTTACCTAGAAAACCAGGTCAGGCTCTACTTTCTAGTGGTAGCGTTCGCCAGGGGTGGCGAAAAGTTTTGAAAGTATGACCCTTAATGCCAACCCTTCAGGGCTGCACCTTTAGATGGAAGTGATACTTTGGTATCCATCTTGTAGGACCACTTCATGCAGGATCCCATTGCTAGTCCCAGAGAGTGTGAATGTATGAATAGGTCAGAATTTTCAATTATTTATATTTGTTGGGAGAAATAGATTAATACAGCCTGAAGGGATTTCTCCCCTTCTCCTTTTCTGCCTGAGGGGACGGAGAGGGAGGATTAGTGATTTAATGAAGTGGCCTTGCTGTAGATGTGATGTGTCTTGTGACACTGCCTCTGACCCAGGGCAGTGGGTGAGATGCAGGGATGACCCGTCATCCAGCAGGTGCCAAGATAAGAGTGTGGAGGGTAGTAGAGTATGTTAGGGATGGAATTGGTGGGAGTAGTTTTATGCTTTTGTTTTTTCAGCTACCTCCCTCATAAAGGGGAAAAAGCCTTTTGTATATGTATGTATATTTGTTGTGAAATTGCAAATTGTTGAAACCATGACTTACACAAGATTGACATATCTTCAGAGGTCGGACAAGTTGGTGGAAAGGAAGTCTGGGGACCCTTTTGTGCTCAGTGGCTACACACAAAGCAGATGTGCTCAGTCTACAGGTGGCTAAAGACCACAAGTCTGTGTTTGTATCAGGTCAGTATTTTGATCATTTCATATTGCTTTCAACTCATATATATGAGAAGTGCAGAACTGAATTTGGGCTGCATTAATTTTTAACCACAGGGGCCTCTTAACCCCTTCGTTACCAACCCGTCAACCTTACGTAAACAAACGTTTCAAACCGTCCCACGAATGGCTGGAGCCTTATGTTTGTAAACACAGACACTTGCCACCACGTGGGTAGAGATAACCCAGAAACCGAGGCCTTGAGAGCCCTCAATACACACAGCTTATTACTGTGACACATTCGTGTCACGGGGAGCACGCTCGGTTCCTGGCGGGTGCACTCAGCTGTGACACGCTGGCATCACAAAACACACATCCGGTACTCAAGGGGTTAAAGGATGTGATGTAGAAGCTAAACTTTTTATTGCTGATTTCATCACAGTTTAGTTTACTTTTTGTCATAGTATAGAGTAGATTTACTGTTTGTCAGTGATTTTTTTTTTTCAAGTGTTGATGTAGAAATGCATTTTATTTTTATGTTTTCACCTCAAGAAAAATACATGGATATAAGCTAAGTTTAAGGAGATAATGCATACATAATGTCCTAATCTAGGGAACAAGTTTCCTGATATCACATCGCAATTAGTGATGTATTTTCAGTCATTTGCGATGCATATATTTTTACGAATCAGAGATCCTGTAATACAAACAGAAACATCTATGTTTACAGGCGAATGTATTCACACTCGGCTGGCTCTGTAATCTTATTACTAAGCCAGCTGTCTGTGAACTGACAATACAAAAACACAATGTAAGCTGATTATGTACATACATGCACTTGTACAGACTGCTGAACCACACCTTGCATGCATGCTGAGCCACACACTGCCAAACCGTGCACTGTGCTGTACTGCACACTAACCGTGAAGCTAATACACAGTTCTACATACATGTGCATAGCACACTAGTAGCTATACTTTGACCATCACAAATACTGTTTTGATGCAGTGCAGTGACGTGACAATGTATGCTTGTACGCAGTTGATTAATTATATCCTCACACGTGCACTGTAGCTGTATTGTTGTTCACTTCTCATGACCCAATCATTCAATGCTGTGGCCTTGGGAATATTCCAAATTTGTTGTGGATTTTATCAAGACATAAGACTTGTTGTGACTTTAGATTCATTCATGTTTACATGTGATTTAAGTTTATTTTATGTATATTTATGGAGGAATAACTGTATCAGGATTTATGGGGATTCAGGATTTATTGTTTGATTTTGTCAGTGTCAAAAATGTCATCAATTTCTGTAGGTACCTTGGAATTTTGGATAAAGGAGATGGACCAGAACAGGGAATGGGTTGAGTATGAAGAAGTGCTGGGAAGTTAAACAGCATTAGGTACAAGATGTGTGTTGCACATCAAGCAAGTCTGATATTGATATGTAATTTTAACCAGGCATTTATCACTGGGGTAACAGGATCAGGTCTGAAAAAGACATTATCATTAGCAGACGACAAACTGTTATTTAAAGAACTGTCTAGTTTCTGCAACCGGGATTTATTGATAATGGGTGATTTCAATTTTACTGACATTGATTGGATGACCCTTGAACATGGCCATATAGGTAGTCGCTTGATTGATTTTCTTGGTGACAATTACTTAATTCAGCATGTAAAAGAGCCCACAAGATATGGAAACTTACTCGATTTATTGATCACTAGCCGCGAAAGCATGGCAACTGATGTAGAAGTCGGTGAATCTGTTGCAAATAGCGATCACAACTTAGTCAGATTCAAACTCCTAAACAATTTTAGAATAGATACTTGTGCTTCTAAAATACCCGATTTCAGTAAAGCTCAGTTCATAGAACTATGTCAGGAGCTTCAGCTTACAGATTGGGAGGAAAAATTAAACGAAAGGCCTGTAGATCAGATGTGGGAAATATTTCAAAATACGCTCACTAAGATGATTCAAACTTACATTCCTTTTAAGGACAGACGTCCCCCAAATCAGGCTCGCCCAAAGTGGCTCGACAAAGAAACTGAAAAAAGTATTGCTAAAAAGAGACAGGCTTATAAGAAATATAAGTGCTCGGGTGCATCTAATGACTATGAAAGTTATGTATCAATACAGAGAGATTTAAAAAAGACAATAAGAAAAAGAAAACGACAATACGAAATGAACATCGCTGAGAAATCCAAAGAGAATCCCAAAGAATTCTATAGTTACATTAGAGATAAAAAGGTTGTTAGGAATCACATTGGTCCACTATTATCTGCTGACGGTCAACTTGAATATTCAAATGAAGGAATGTGTAATCTCTTAAACAATTATTTTAGCTCGGTATTCGTAAACGAAACACCTCAAAGTGAATTCCAAACTGAAACCTGTGAAAAGTCTGGGGTAAACTTACTCACTACGGTAAATATAACAAAAGAAACAATTAAAAGGTGTATAGACAAACTCAAAGTTAATAAAACACCAGGGCCTGACGGTTGGCATCCAAGAATCTTAAAGGAAATGAAAAATGAGATTGTTGTTCCATTAGAAATTATTTTCAAGAAATCCATCATATCCGGAGATGTCCCAAGAGAATGGAAGCTAGCTAACGTTACTCCCATATTCAAAAAAGGTGACAAAAAGAAACCAAATAACTATAGGCCTATTAGTTTGACTTCGATCGTAGGAAAAATAATGGAAACTATCATCAGAGATGCTATCGAATATCATTTAGAAAGTAACCGTTTGATAAATGATAGCCAACATGGTTTCAGACGGAAACGTTCTTGCGTGACTAACTTACTCGGAATTCTACAACACAGTTGTCTCGAATTATGACAAAAGAAACAATATAGATTTAACCCCTTCCATACGGTGCCGCACACGTAGGCGTCATGGACTTAGATCTCGGTGGCAGCAGCCAATGCCAGCCGTACGACGTGTCGTAATAATACTCGCATCATAAAATATAGTCACCGCTTATATCGATCGTTCTCTCTTCACCCGTGAATTTTGATAACCATAGAAAATGCGATTACAAAAGAATTAGAAAGAATTAGAAAGAATGTCATTATGGAGGGGCGACTACAATAAATATAATCAAGACGCCGATATGGGAGCATCGCGAATCCACTTGCTCCTCATGACGCCTACGTGTGCGGCACCGTATGGAAGGGGTTAATATATTTAGACTTTGCAAAAGCTTTTGATACCGTCCCACATGAAAGACTACTTACTAAATTAGCTTCACACGGAATAAGTGGTAGCCTATTAGGTTGGACTAGTAATTGGTTGAAAGGTCGAAAACAGAGAGTTGTTTTAAATGGAAAAACTTCTGGATGGAAAAGTGTTGCAAGTGGAGTTCCTCAGGGTTCCGTTCTTGGGCCACTTCTATTCATAGTATATATAAATGATATAGACCATGGACTAAAATCTACTGTTTCCAAATTTGCTGATGATACAAAACTGTGCGGAGTGGCAAATGATCACTCAAACCAATTAGATATTCAAGAAGATTTAGATAAATTACAGCAATGGTCTGAAAAGTGGCTAATGAAATTTAACACAAGTAAATGCAAGGTAATGCACATAGGTAAAAATAACAGCAAGTACGATTACAAGTTATTTGGAAATTCGTTAACAAAAGTGGATAGTGAAAAAGATCTCGGCGTAATTATCAGTAACGACCTCAAATCATCCAAGCAGTGTATTTCAGCCTCTGAGAAAGCAAATAAGATTCTGGGATTGATTGCGCGATCTTTTGATTTCAAAAGTCCATCACTCATTAACAAGCTATATAAATCGTTAGTTCGTCCACATTTGGAATATGCTGTTTCCGTATGGTCACCGAATCTCATTAAAGACATTGACAGACTGGAAAAAGTACAACGGCGAGCCACAAAACTGATTCCAAATATCAAAAATAAATCATACGAAAATCGACTTAAGCACATGAATCTGTTTTCCCTAAAAAAGCGTAGACTCAGAGGTGACTTGATACAGGTCTTTAAGATTTTAAAGGGAATTGACAACATCAAAAGTGACCAAATTTTCACATTGAATGAGAATCAGACAAGAAACAATGGTCTCAAACTGTCCGGAAATAGATTCAATTTGGAAGTAGGTAGAAACAACTTTGCCAACTGTGTAGTTAATGAATGGAATAAACTTCCTGCACAGGTAGTGCAATGTAGTTCAGTTCGAAGCTTTAAGAATCATTTAGATAAATACCTAAGTAAGATGCTGTAATTATTATAATTTATGTTATATTATTTGTTTTTGTTTTGTTATAGTTTGTCTGTCTGATTTTCATTTATTATTAGTTATATGTCAATTTATTATCATTTACTATTTACCTGTTTGTTTGTTATTCAACTATACCAATGCATTTATTTATGTATTTTAATTGTTATTTACATTGTTATAGTTTTAATTTTTTTTTTTTTTTTTTTTTTTTTTTTTTTTTTTTTTTTTTTTTTTTTTTTTTTTTTTTTTTTTTTTTTTTTTTTTTTCATCCGACCTAGATATGGATCAAAAGGTCTCCTGTCGGCATGCTTTGCCTTTGTAATCCTTTGATATTGTGAAATATTCCCACAGTGAAAAGCATAAGTATGCATTTATGTTGTCATTGTATGCTATAAATTTGGAATGTACATACATACATATACCAAGGCTTTTTCCCCCTTACTAGGGAGGTAGCCAAAAAGGAAAAGGCATAAAAACATAACCACCCTGATTGCACAAAAAATTGCCATACAAGTTCATCCAATTTTGAAAGTAAAGATATTTTGGAGAGAAATTAAGAGAGGAAGGGGAGGCAAATCAAGTAGAGAAGAAAAGGTAAAAGGTGCAGATGGAGGGATAATAATGGAAGAGACGGCAGTAAGAGGAAGATGGGCAGAGTATTTTAGGGAGTTGCTAAATGTGAAGGAGGATAGGGAAGGAAAGGTAGTTGCTTTGGGAAGTACTAAGAAAATGACTGATGAATGAAGAAATAAAAAAAAAAATAAGGTGAAAGCAGTTATTAAAATGATGAGAGCAGGTAAGGCACCTGGGTTAGATGGGTGTCATGCAGAGTTTCTAAAAAAAGAAGGTACAGTGATGGTGGATTAGCTGGTGAGGATGTTTAATGTTTGTCTAAAAGTGGGTAGAGTGCCAGAGGACTGGAGGAGTGCCTGTATAGTTCCACTTTACGAGGAAAAAGGGGACAAGTGTGAGCAGTAGTTTCAGAAGGATCAGTTTGTTTAGTGTAGTTAGGAAGGCTTATGGGAGGGTTTTGATTGAAAGGATTAGGAAAGAAACGGAGTAATTGTTGAGGAACAGTGTGGGTTTAGGACAGGTAGCTGTTATGTGGATCAGATTTTTGTGGTAAGGCAGGTATGTGAGAAAGCTTTAGGAAAAGGTGAGGATGTATTTTGGGCCTTTATGGATTTGGAAAAGGCTTATGACAGGGTAGACAGGAAGGCACTGTGGAAGGTATTACAGATATATGGGATAGGAGGAAAGCTTTTAGGAGCAGTCAAGAGTTTTTACGGGAGTAGTAAAGCCTGTGTTATAATTAGAAATGGAGAGATAAGTAAAAGAGGTGTGGAAGGCAAAGGTGTGGGGAGTGAACATGATGGAACGACCAAAGATGAGATGGATGAGGTAAAGGGGCATTGGGAAAGAGGGGAATGTCTGTTGAGGAATGAAGGGAGTAGAGAATGGTTGTGTATGGATGCTGCTGTAATGCATAAAAAGGAGTGGGTGGAGGATGGGGGGGGTATGGGAATATATGTGAGTGATATTTTGATGCAGCACGAAGGAATTTTTCCCCATCTCTTTTTCTGCTTGAGATGACGGAGATTTGCGGGAGTGGGGGAGGTCATCTATTAAGTGAAGCAGCCTTGCTGTGGATATGCTGTGCCTTGTTGCATTGCTTCTGACCCATGGCAAAGGGCAAGGTACAGGGATGATTCATCATCCAGGAGGAGCCAAGAAAAGAAGAGGGGAGGGGTTGGTGAATGGGAGTTGAGTATGTGGGTATGAAATGGGTGAGAGTGGATTTATCCCTTTGACTTTGGCTACCTCCCTTGTAAGGGGGAAAAACACCTTGGTATATGAATGTATTTGTATGACTTTTTCTATCTCCCTTTTAAGGGGGAAAAAGTCTTTGTGTGTATATGTATATACACACACATATATATTTCTCTCATATCATATACGATTTCCCCTTTAACTGTGTAAGTTTAAATCAAAGATAAAGAATGAATATGATAATCAGAGGGACTTTAGTAAAACATCTGCAAGTAAAAAGATACCAATTTGAGTTCAACATCTGTTCCTAAAAAGATCTGAGGATTGATGTTGACTGCTGTTTTGTCGTGAGTTTCTAGTTAAGAGATATTTGAATGTGTGATTGATTAGATTAGTTGACTGACATGTAAACTAATGAGCAAATTTTTTTTCTCACTATTTCAGGTGTTGACCCAACCATTGTTCAAGTAAACAAAGTGGAGACCAAAGCTGGTTCGGGAAAAGCCCATTGTTGGGTCAAAGCATTGACTAGAATTATCCACACACATGATGTCAGAGCCATGGCACTCACAGCTGATGATAAGCTCTTCTCAGGAGGTAAGGAGAATATCTGTAAACCAAATGCTTTTTCTCCACCTTATAAGGGGGTAGCCAAGTCTGAAGGCACACACCCACTACCACCCATTGTACTTCCATCCACCATCCTTGCCTCCCTCTCATCTTGGCTCTTTTTGGATGAAAAGTCATCCGTGTCTCCTACCCATTGCCCAAGGTCAGAGGTAATGCATCAAGACACATTACATCCACAGCAGAGCTGCATCACTTAATTACCCCCCTTCCCCCCAAAAAAGAATTAAATAAATACATACATATACCAAAGGCTCTTTTCCCCCATACAAGGAAGGTAGCCAAAAAACAAAGCCATGAAAACCACTTCCACCCATTCCATCCCTAACATACTCCACTCCCCTCCACCCTCTTCCTTCCCCCTTTTGGTGGGGGGAAAGAATACTGCCACCAATTCACTTAAGTCATAAGAGGTCACAAAAATACGATGGGGATTAGGACTAGGCATCCTTCTCCCTGTAGCCCTAAAGGGGACATTCCTAAAAAAGTAGATTAAAGTAAAAATAAATAAATAAATCTCATGCCAGAAAAAAAAATATAGTAGTAAAATAGAAGAAAGAATTGATCTGTGTCCTGTGTCCAGACCACAATCCCCTATGTATATAACAGAATTTAAAAAAGCAAAAACAATCTACAAAGAGCATGCACTAAAGTTTTAATAATAATAACTGGCCACATGACAACACCAAAATTTACACACACACCCCCTTCCCCTCCAATAAAGCAGCTCATGGTAATGATAAGCACACAATTCTATGCAGGATCCCTTAAATCCACCCACCTCACACATTACATCAGACAAATGCATCCCACCAAATGCAACATAGAAATAATGTTAGTAGTATTCTACTCCAACTTATACAAGAACTTATCCCTAGCATCCAACAGTACTTCCATACAAAAGCTCATATGCAACATCCAATAGTAATTCTATACAAAAGCTCATATGCATACAGATCATAGAGCAAATACTCCTTAATGAACCATCAACATCTACTTCACCAAACCAAACTCCCTTAGAAATAAATCCAGCAAAGAAATCATTCAGAGAAATCATTCCCAAGACGAGCATTTATTGCACTGGTACACCTCTTTTCAGGTCATTACCCTACACAAAATGGCACTAACACAATCATCCTAGCAATAGACACCAGTTACCATTGATGTAGCCACAGATTACACTATGCTGCACTCCTACATGCACTCTTTCCTGACAATAACACATACATACATACATACATATACCAAAGCTTTTTCCCCCTTACAAGGGAGGTAGCCAAAAAGGGAAAGGCACAAAAACACTCCCACCCATTCCATCCCCAAACACACTCCACACCCCTCCCACCCTTCCTCTCATCTGAGCACCTCCTGGATGACGGGTCATCCCTGCACCCTGCCCACAATAACACAAAATATCTTTATAATGACATTTGAGTTGACCCAGTGAATATAGCTTGTTTCCTGGGGGCTATGGGCCTCTTACCACAGAGGACTAGGGCAATAGGTTAGGTGATTCATCCCTTTTGTAAAGGAATTTTTAGTCAAAGTAAATACCCAGTAAGGTAAAAGTAAGGTGATGAGATGTACAAGGGGTGAAAGTGGCAGTAGACTGGAAGTGAGCATTAAGGAAGAGCGACTGGAGGAAGTGGATAGTTTTAGATACTTGGGTGCAAATGTGGCAGGAAAAGGTGGAGTGAAGGTGGAGGTAGAATGTAGATTGAGAGAAGCGAGTAAATGCCTTGGTGGATTAAAAAGTGTAATGAGGAATAGACATTTGGGAATGGATGCTAAGAGGAGACTGTATGAAGGAGTGATTCTGCCAACAGCACTGTATGGGGCAGAAACATGGAACATAAGAGAAGAAGAGAGAAGGAGTTTGAATGTGTTTAAGATGAGGTGTCTGAGAAGTATGATGGGGTTACTAGGCTAGATAGAGTGAGAAATGAGGAGGTGAGGAGGAGAACAGGGGTGGAAAGGGAGTTGGGAGATAGGGTTGATGAAAGAGTATTAGGATGGTTTGGACACATGGAAAGAATGAGTGAAGAAAGACTAGTAAAAGAGGTATGGAAGGCAGATGTGGAGGGAGTGAACATGAGGGGACATCCTAGGATGAGGTGAAGGGGGCTTTGGGGAAGAGGGGAATGTCTGTTGAGGAAGGACGGGAGAGGACAGAAGACAGGGGTGAATGGAGAATGGTTGTATATTGATGATGATGTGATCCATGAGGTGGAATGGGTGGGGGGGATGGGGGATGAGGTAGTATGTGTGAGCAAAATTTGACGCAGCCCAAAGGGATTTCTCCCCGTCTTCTCCTTTTATGCATGGGGGGACGGAGAAGGGGGGTCGCCGTTTTAATGAAGCGGCCTTGCTGTGGATGTGCTGTGTCTTGCTACACTGCTTCTGAACCAGGGCAGTGGACAAGGTGCAGGGATGACCCGTCATCCAGGAGGTGCTAAGATAAGAGGGAGGGTGGAGGGGTGTAGAGTGTTTTCAGGGATGGAATGGGTGGGAATGATTTTATGCCTTTTCCTTTTTGGCTACCTCCCTTGTAAGGGGGAAAAAGCTTTGGTATATGTATGATGTATGTATGTAAATACCCACACCATCCTTTCATCCTTCTCCTTTTCTGCATGAGGGGACATAGAGGGCGGTCACTGAATTAATGAAGTGGCCTTGCTGTGGATGTGCTGTGTCTTGCGACACTGCTTCTGACCCATGGCAGTGGACAAAATGCAGGGATGACCCATCATCGAGGAGGTGCCAAGCTAAGAGGGAGGGAAGAGGGGAGTGGAGTATGTAGGGGATGCAATGGGTGGGAGTGGTTTTTATGCCTTTGTCTTTTGGCTATCTCCCGTGTAAAGGGGAAAAAACCCTTTGGTATATGTATGCGGTGATAAGGATATCATCACAGCATCTTGGGTATAGAGAGTTTCCTGGCCTTTCATCAAACTACTTGGTTCAAATGCAGTGCATTGAATTGCATCGTCCAATACAGGATTCAGGTTTTTCCTATAATGGGGACTTATTATGGTTGTTACCAATAATTTAATCTATGATTTATTCAAAGTTTTATCTGTTCTCTGTAATTTATATTTTGTCATTTTGACAGGTATATAATCAGGATAACTAAAGATATGTATAGAATTACTATTTCTTTTATGGTTTAGATGTTTGGATTATATTTAGATTTTTTTTTTTTCATTTGTTTCCTGTAGTATGTTTTGAGATAGAATCAGGTTATCACTTATTTTCTTTGTTTTCTGTTTTCAGGTGTAGATACAAATCTAGCTCTCAGTTACTACCCACCAAAAACTGTTATCCGATTCCCAGCAATGCCAGTGGTAAGTCTTACATAGGTGTATGATCATGGCTATATTTTTTTTATTTATTTATTTATTTATTTATTTTTATTTTTTTCAAAAATTTTGCAGTGGACATCCTTGAACATTTCTGTGTTATAAGTGACCAGGATGGAGTAACGTAACAGTTAGTTACACTCGTCCGGTTACATATTACTGGTGGCAGCGGTGGGATGTTGTGGGAAAATGCTTGTCTCAGCTTATTTTCCCAGGAAGTGTCTAAGCGTCGTATAGTCTGCCGGCATAGTGTGAGTGTGGGAGTGAGTGGAGGTGAGTGGGTTATATGACTGAGTGATATATTTACTTGTTTATGAGGCATATACAAAAGACATACAAGAAATTTTTGGCAAAGAGTAAGATGTCTTTAGGGCTGTCACGGATTTGAAGAATCCATATTACGGTCATCCACGAGGTGCTAAGATGAGTGGAAAACAAGGGTGGTGGACAGGAGTTGTTGCATTCTTTTTGACTTGGCTACCTCCCATATAAGGGGGAAAAAGCCTTTGATATATAGATAGAATATAAAGGGTTGGCACAGAGGCATTGTGGAATGTGTTGCAGATGTACGAGATGGAGGGAAATCTGTTGAAGGCTGTCAAGAGATTTTACATGAGTAATAGACCTATAGTTTTACATGCCAGCGAGACATGGAGCTTAACAAAACAAATGGAACAAAGGCTACTGGTGTTTGAGAAAACAATATTGAGGCGAATTACTGGACCAGTTTTTGATGAAAATGAGAATAGGTGGAGAGGGTGACACAATAATGAGCTGAGGGAAATAACTAAACAAGAGAAAATAACAGATGTTATAGGTAGAACAAAATTGAGATGGGCTGGGCATGTGGCACATATGGAGGACCATAGAATTCCAAAACGAGTTATGATGGGTAGAATACTTGGAAGAAGACCCAGAGGGAGACCTCGAATGAGATGGATAGATAGAGTGGATGCGGAGATGGACAGAAGAGGAATAGATCAAATAACCTGGATGGAAGCAGCACAGGACTGAAGGGTATGGAGAGGATTACTGTTGGCGGACCAGAATCTACACGAGGTTCAAGATCCAACGGAGTGAGTGAGTGAATAGAGTTTGTGTGAGGGAAATGGAGAGAGTGAATGGTTCAAGGTGAAGGTTTGTGTAATTTCTCCGTGGTTGTTCAACATGTACATGAACAGGATAGGTAACGGGAAGGGTGCTAAGCAGGTGTTTGGAGTTAGTGACAGTGGAAGGAAATGGGAGATGAGCCAGCTGTTGTTGGCTCATGACTACTTTTAGCCAAGTTAGAGGATAAAATGAAGCAGTTAATGGTGGAGTTTGGGAGGGTTTATGAGAGGAGTAAGCTGAAAGTAAACGTGGACAAAAGTAAGGTGATGAGATGTTTTAAGAAAGGTGAGTTAGAGGCAAATTTAAAGGGATGAGAGACTGGAGGAAGACATTCGTAAGTATTTGGGGGTCACATATACCAAGCAGTGGAGGAAATTTTAGAAGATTCCGGAAACACTCTCTCTCTCTCGCTCTCTCTCGCTCTCTCTCGCTCTCTCTCTCTCTCTCTCTCTCTCTCTCTCTCTCTCTCTCTCTCTCTCTCTCTCTCTCTCTCTCTCTCTCTCTTCTCTTCTCTTCTCTTCTCTCTCTCTCTCTCTCTAAAATAAATAAGGGAGAGGTCAGGGGATGGGGGGATGTGGAGAATGGCTGTATATGGATGCTTTGATGCAGCCTGAAGGGATTTCTCCGTCTTCTCTATTTTTTGCATGAAGTGATTAAGTGAAGCAGCCTTGTTATGGACATTGTCTTGCTGCATTTACTTCTGACCAAGGCAGTGGGCAGGACACTGTGATGACCCTTCATCCACGATGTGCTACCTCTCATCTTAGTTCCTCATACATACATACATACATATACCAAGGCTTTTTCCCCCTTCCAAGGGAGGTAGCCAAAAAGGGAAAGGCATAAAAACACTCCCACCCATTTCATCCCTAAATACACTCCACACCCCTCCCACCCTCCCTCTCATCTGAGCACCTCCTGGATGACGGGTCATCCCTGCACCCTGCCCACCGCCCTGGGTCAGAAGCAGTGTCGCAAGACACAGTACATCCACAGCAAGGCCGCTTCATCTTAGTTCCTCATAAGATTTTTTTTTTTTTTTTTTTTGGGGGGGGGGGGGGGGGCTTAGTTTCTTATGAGGAACTAAGATGAGAGGTAGCACATTGTGGATGAAGGGTCATCACAGTGTCCTCCCCACTGCCGGGTCAGAAGTAAATGCAGCAAGACACAGTATCCACAACAAGGCTGCTTCACTTAATCAGCGACCCCCCTCCTCGTCACTTCATGCAAAAGATAGATAAGATAGGGAGAAATCCCTTCAGGCTGCATCAAAGTATCCATATACAGCCATTCTCCACATACCCCCCATCCCCTGACCTCTCCCGTATTTATAAGCAGAGGAAAATAAGAGTTGGTGACCCTGCAAGGTGGATGTCAGATAAACCACCTCCTTGCAGTTCATCTTCAAAACTTGTGAACACCGTTGCCTTTATCCGATTGCCAGATTTAGCCCAATATTTCTGTGAACTTCAGCAGTTATTACCTTTCCTTGTTTTACACAAGGACAGCCAGGAACTGTCCCTCCCCATCTAGTATTATAAACCAATGAAATAAACTAGTGCCAGACTTATCCCAATATTTCTGTGAACTTCAGCAGTTATTACCTTTCCTTTTTTTTCAGAAGGACAGTCAGGAACTGTCTCTCCCCACCTAGTATTATAAACCAATGGAATAAACTATCCCACACTAATACAACACAGACAAGACTTGAAAGTTTCTTTTCATAAAGGTCACTGAAAGGCCCTGAGGACCATTACCAGCCACTTTAGCATTATAGATATTCAGTCAGTGAAATTCAGGGCAACAATTATTATCAATTTCTTTTGCAGTATGGGGTTTGTTAGAATTTATGAATCCTATTTGTCGTGGAGACAGTGGGATGATTGTTGATTGAATGGAGCGAACTTGTGGATGTGCTGCGTCTTCTGACCTAGGGCATTGGGCAAGGGGCAGGGATGACTCGTAATCCAAGAGGAGTTAAGAAAAGGGATGGTGAGTGAGTGTGGAGTATGTGGAGATGAAATAGGTGGGAATAGATTTATGCCTTTGACTTTGGCTACCTATCTTAACCCCTTCAATACGATGACGCCTATGTAGGCGTCATGAGGAGCAAGTGGGTATGTGAGGATGCCGATGTCGGCGTCTTGATTATATTTATTGTAATACCTGCGTGACCCCCATACTCTGTAAACTGGCTTCATCATATTTTCTATGGGTATCAAAATTCACAGGTGAAAGAGAACAAGCTAAATACAGCGGTAACTTTATTTTTTATAATGCGAGTATTATGACGCAACATCGCATGTCTGGCAGCTAATGCTGCCCGCGAGATTTTGGCCCAGAGTGAAGGGGTTAAATACACCATGGGCTTTTTCCCTTTTATATGTATTTTGTTGCAGCTTTTTCAGAATATTTTCATAAATCTTAGATATTGGTAGTTGACCTTAGGAACTCTTTGTTCTTACAGCCAGGCTGGATATGTACAGCATCAAAGGGAAGATGTGTGGCTCTATGTTATAGCAACGTCATTGAACTTTGGAGACTTGGAGACTCAAATCATGAAGCAACAACATCAAACATGTTTCTTCAGTTATCACAGGTATAGTATTGACTTTTTAAAAGTCCAAAGATTTATATGTATGGCACTAAACATGCCTTGACTTTTTTGCAGGGTAGACATGTAGAGAGCAGGATCCCTAGTCCCATCACTGTCACATTTAGTTGCTTTGTACAACATGCATGAGAAACGGTGGCAGACTTCTTTTCCCCCACCACCACAGGGAGTAGGTGGGGGTTGGGGGTTGAGGAAGTATATATGAAAAAAAAAAATTGACACAGCCCGAAGGGATTTCTCCCTGTCTTCTCCTTCTTTGCATGGGGGGTGGCAGAGAGGTGTGGTCGCCAAATTTATGAAGCGGCCTTGCTGTGGATGTCCCATGTCTTGCGACACTGCTTCTGACCCAGGGCAGTGGACAGGATGCAGGGATGACCCGTCATCCAGGAGGTGCCAAGATAGGAGGGTGGAGGGGAGTGGAATATATAGGAAATGGAATGGGTGGGAGCGTTTTCTATTCCTTTTCCTTGGTGGTTTAAAGAGTGTAATGAGGAATAGACATTTGGGAATGGATGCGAAGAGGAGACTGTATGAAGGAGTGATTGTGCCAACAGCACTGTATGGGGCAGAAACGTGGAACATAAGAGAAGAAGAGAGAAGGAGTTTGAATGTGTTTGAGATGAGGTGTCTGAGAAGTATGGTGGGGGTTACTAGGCTGGATAGAGTGAGAAATGAGGAGGTGAGGAGGAGAACAGGGGTGAAAAAGGATTTGGGAGATAGGGTTGATGAAAGAATATTAGGATGGTTTGGACACATGGAAAGAATGAGTGAAGAAAGACTAGTAAAAGAGGTATGGAAGGCAGATGTGGAGGGAGTGAACATGAGGGGACGTCCTAGGATGAGGTGGATGGATGGGGTGAAGGGGGCTTTGGGGAAGAGGGGAATGTCTGTTGAAGAAGGAAGGGAGAGGACGGAAGACAGAGGTGAGTGGAGAATGGTTGTATATGGATGATGTTGTGATTGCATGAGGAGGAATGGGGGGGGTGGTAGTATGTGTGAGTAAATTTTGACGCAGCCCGAAGGGATTTCTCCCCGTCCTCGCCTTATATGCAAAGGGGGACGGAGAGGGGGGGTCGCCGATTAAATGAATCGGCCTTGCTGTGGATGTACTGTGTCTTGCGACACTGCTTCTGACCCAGGGCGGTGGGCAGGGTGCAGGGATGACCCGTCATCCAGGAGGTGCTCAGATGAGAGGAAGGGTGGGAGGGGTGTGGAGTGTATTTGGGGATGTAATGGGTGGGAGTGTTTTTGTGCCTTTCCCTTTTTGGCTACCTCCCTTGGAAGGGAGAAAAAGCCTTGGTATATGTATGTATGTATGGATACCCCCCGTGTAGGTGGAAATATCCTTTGGTATATGTATGTACCACAGGATAGGAAGGGGTTGAGTCGTAGAAGTGGTAAAGGACAGTTTTAGGGGAACAACTTAAGCAGGAAAGTTGCAGTACAAAACTAGCACCATTCCTCTGTGAGTAGAGACTTTAATGTAGACAAATGATGTGTGACACTGGTCCATTGGGGTGCCCTAGAAAAAGTACCCAAAGCTTTGGCTGCATTTTGCCTTGTGGGAATTATGGGCCAATTTAGTGTATGTTGCTTATTAACTTGGTATAGGTCTGCTGTTGAGAGACCTAGGGCAGTTTGATCAATTGATGAATAAGTGTGGGAAGGTGGGTACCAGGATAGTGCCCACCTTTTGTGAGAGAGAGAGAGAGAAAAAAAAAAGTTGTATTAAGGAAAGGAGTAAATAGAGGGAGTAACAATTTAAGCCTATTCTGGGAACCAGGTACCAGCCCCTTGGGGCCACACCTCTAGGTGGAGGTTGGGGGACTTTGAGGTGGTTTGTATTGATTGAAGTGTCTTGGTCCATGTTGGAGTGTTGAATTTTCTTCCTAATCCCTTTCTTCCACTAAGAATGATGTTACAGACAATGCTGTGATGGATCCGTTCTTGGTAATGGGACTCGTGTATTTTGTAATATTAACCTATTTATTCTATGCCTTGGATGTCACTTTTTGAACAAAATTGTTTATCCAAAATCAGGAAAATCTGTGACTCTGAATTTCACAATTATTTCATTCCGATTTGATTGTATTTCATTAGTTTTTTTTTTAACATTGGTGATAAAGTTAATTTTTAATCACAGTTTGAACAAGATAGTGGTTAAGAAGTTATATCCATGCTTTATTGACACTGTTCTTAATTTTCTTCTATAGGATCGTGTTAAGCTGTTAGAGATGCAGACCCACAAAGGAGAGATGCTACATTGGTGTTCCATATCTCCGCAGGCACTCTGGGTTGCATACCTCACACCAAGCAAAATGCGCATCTTTCGGTTTTACCCACCGCATGTATGTTATCAAGAATAATTTCTTTTTCTTTTATTTCTTATTTTCTCTCCATTTGTCAAGAATGGACAGTGAGAAATGTGGAGGTCGAACTGTCAGGTGGGGATAGATCAGAGTGCTGACTTTTTTTTTTTTTAACATAACATGGTTTGGACATTTAGAAAGTATCAAAGGATAGTACGAGTTTGCAAGGAAAACCAAGAATGAGAGAGCAGCGTTTCTCAACCTTTTTGCCCTTGCATAACCTTTAAAATAAATTGCATGTCTCAAGGAACCCCTGCACAAAAAAAACAAACTACCATATCTTTCTCATTTTATTTTCACCATAATAATAGGTTAGATAGGATGATGTATATTACATTATTACAATAACCAAAAATATGTCATCTGCGTTTTATTATATTATGTATACTCCACAGAAATTCTACGTACATTCCCCTTCACTCTCTCAGCGTTTCTCAACCAGGTTCCCCGGAACCCTAAGGTTCCACAAAAGGTCCCTAAGGGTTCTGCAAGAACAAGCGAGATGAGCTAATGCACTTTTGATTTATTTAATTTCATATACATCAAAGGCTTTTTCCCCCCTTACAGGGGAGGTAGCTAAAAAGAAAAAGGCATAAAAACCATTCCCACCCATTCCATCCCTAAATACACTCCACTACCCTTTACCCTCCCTCTCATCCAGGAGGTGCAAGATAAGAGGGGGGGTAGAGGGTGGAGGGGAGTGGAGTGTATTTAGGGATGGGATGGGTGGGAATGGTTTTATGCCTTTTTCTTTTTGGCTACCTCCCTTGTAAGGGGGAAAAAGGATTTGGTATATGTATGTATATGAAATTAAATAAGATACAAAGTGCATTAGCTCATCTCACTTGTTCTCGCGGAACCCTTTTGGGACCTTTTACGGAACCTTAGGGTTCCAGGGAACCCTGGTTGAGAAACGCCGAGTGTGAAGGGGAATGTATGTAGAATTTCTGTGGAGCTGGGTTGAGAGAGTGCAGTAGATAGAAATGAATGGACAGATTGTAACTGGATGCAGGGATGTTCTCATTTGCTTCATAAATTGAGCGAATGAGGAGTGGGGGTTGTCATACAATGAAATGGTGGTAGTAAACCAGCAGTGTCCTTTGAGCCATGCTCAGGGAAAGTTGTGCCTGGATGCATTGCCTCAAGTTGGTTACAGGCCTTCCCTATATTTTGTTTGGTAAAGAGTTCCCTTTACCAGTCTCACTCACTTCACTCCTGTCATTTGAACTCTCTCTTTCCTGCTTGATCATTTTCACCCAATCCACGATTTTTGTTTTGTTTTTTTGTACAGCTTAATGTCATGAACTTCCTCCATCAGAGTGAGCTAGGATGGTGCCACCTTACCGAGGATGATAATTCTGGTCTTTTGCAGAATGGAAGTCGTCTATCTGTAAGAAGAGTCAGAGCCATTGGTGACGATATTGAAGTCAGTCAACAGCTGCTTTGGTTGGATGAAGGAGTTTTAGCTTCAGCAAATTGTAAACAGGAAGTTCAAGTGAGTATGATGTGTTTTAAAAGGTGGAGTGTGGTAGGGTAATAATAGTTTCCTTGAGCTTCACTAACTGGGACACTGGTGTAGCCCAAAGGGGTTTCTGTCTTCTTTATCGGCATGAGGGGTGGTGGGAGTCGCCAATTTAATGAAGCGGCCTTGCTGTGGATGTGCCGTGTTTTGCAACACTACTTCTGACCCAGGGCAGTGGGCGAGATGCAGGGATGACCCATCATCCAGGAGGAGCCAAGATAAGAGGGTGGAGGGGATTATGTTGGGGATAGAATGGGGTGTGGATTTTATGAAAAAAAAATTCTCCCTCCTTTGTAAAGGGAAAAGCCTTCGGTGTATAGTTGGAAAGGACATATGCAGTGATAGTGATAAAGGTTTTTCACTTCCATGTTTAGCCCTACTGTGATGGTGCTTTGTCATTATGTATTGCCTCTGATCCAAGCTGAAATAGAAGGGTGGGTTTATGTTTAGGGAAAGGGGCCTTGCATGAAAATGATAGATACATCTGTCATATCTTTCAGTGCTATATGTATATTCTCTTCCCTTCATTATCCTGTGATCTTGCAGTCTCTCCCGTTGCAGCTTTTCATCGATATTTTGTTTACAGATCCTGTGTGTGACGGAGGTGGAGGCAACATTAGAAAGGACAATTAGTTTGACCTCCAATGCAAAAATGATGGCTGTAGATAATCAGAGCAAGTTCTTGGGTATTGTCGACAACAATAATAAGATAGTTGTATACAACATCTCCAACTGGAAAGAAACATTCCTCCCACACTACAAGTCTTGTGTCTCCGCTTTTGCTATAAATGGAAGCAATTCATGTGTAGTAGTTGTATATGCTGATATGACTGTGGTAGAATATGATCTAATCAAGGGAAATTATACTCCATTTTCACGTCAATTCATGGATAATACACCCATAGAATGGAAGAAGAGAAATCTGGTGATTCATAGCATCAGCTTTATTACAGATCAGCCTAACCTCATCTTTCTTCATGATGACCAAAATATTAATGTCATCAATAAAGACAGCAAAGTTGATACAGCGGAAGGCAAACCGAGTAAAATAGCTCGTCGCCAGAACAACAGCAACCAAGAAGAAACCAGTAGTAATAGCACGGGTGTTGAAGTTATCGCTGAAAACATCACCGTCATCAAGAGACCAAATCAGGTTTTACATTTCAGTCAATTAGAAGATTCTTCAGCTGTTAGTGTGGATTTGAATCCTCTTGTTTTGTTAGACAAATTGCCACCAGCATTTAGACAGAAAAAGTTTGGTGGTGTTTAGATTTTTATTAAAGATCAGTTTGTAAATTGTGTTTTCTTCTTCTTATTGTGTTTAATGGCCACATGATGCACGGGTTGTGTAAAATTTATGTAGTCAATATTTAAGACTAATGAAACTCCCTATAGACTAGTAACACCATTATTTTATGATTGGAAACCAATCTACTCTGAAATCTTAATATTCCTTTCAAACATCTACAATAAACCTTGCATCATAATACATCCACTCAGAAGCATTCAGATCATTAAACAAGTTTTTCACAAGACAGCTAATCTCTAAACTCGTACAGAGAAATCACAATATTTGCACTGGCACGCCTCATTCAGGTCACCAACCATAATCACCATGATAACCGACAAATTGCCTCTGATGCAACCACTATGCAGAAGACAGCACTTCATTCTACACTGTTCTTTACTCGCATCTTCCAGACAGCAATACTCTTCACTCGAGGAGTTACTGAACCAGTGGCTATGATCAACTTCTTGGGAGACACAGGTCTCATGCAAGAGAGAACCAAGGCAATATGGATTCGGTGGAAAAGAGGTTAAACTAGTTTATTTCCATTAATTCCTGTTCTTCAGGACAAACATTTGTTATTAATCTTAGGTAACAATTGGTTAGAGAATATACTATAGCAAAAAAGATGTGATGGTGTGTTGATTAAACAATGTGACAGCATCACATGATTGATCTTATTTTGGCAAAAGCAAACATATTTATATGGCTCTGGTAACAAAGAAATCAAAGCCATCCCTGCCTGCTAATCCCTTTCGTAGAGTATCAACTTTTTATTCTAGTGGCTAATATGTATACCAATGTATTCATAGGAGTAAGATTAGTTCAATATGGAGCTCCTGTCTGGTTCAGGATCCTTCACCTAATGCACATTTGTCACTGCTCTCAACATTAAGAGCTATTCATCACTCGTTTGGTCCTTGATTCTTCCAAATCTCTGGCCATCGTTTCAATCTCTGACAGCTCTAAGAACCTAAAACAGATCCTCTCTCCTATCTCAGAACATTTTCCACCATTTCAGAGCTAAGCAGGCCTCTGATGGGAAAATAGGCCTTGGTGTTTACAAACTAGTTTCTACATTTGGCCAGTACTTTGTCTATGGTTACAAAAACAAGAGAAGGATACACTTCCAGACTGGTAGTCGAGTAAACGTGTCCATAGGCCTGCCTCGTTCTTATAGATGTCAGGAGTCAAACGACATGGGCGCCGAGCGAGAGATTTGCGAATTTTGCAGAAAACCCAGGAGGCCCGGCATGGCACAGTGGTAACGTGCATGTCTGGTAACTGCATGGGGGATTTCAGGAATCTATTCGTATCCTGGCTTTGGCTTAAAGCAGTGGTTAACCTTTTTCAGTGTCTGTACCCCTTGATACCTCAAAAATTTCTTGTACCCCCATCCAATACAAATACAATGCAAATATATGAAAAGGATTAGTGATACAAACCTTGCTTTGCTTTCTCATTGTAAATATACGGTACCATGCACTGGCTATCATGTCTCGTACCCCCAGGGTTCAAGGTTTCGTACCTCTTGGGGTTACACGTACCCCAGGTTAAAAACCACTGGCTTAGAGGTTAGGAGGTACGTCCACTGAGTAATGACCCAACCAATTGCTACCCATTTCGGACCTGACTTGAGGCGACCTCAGCTTCCTCTGGGTATCTTCAGTGATGTGGCATAAGCGTGGACACCGTCTGCAAGGCTGAGGTCCGGGGAGGAACCAGCTGTGGTTTGGTGACCAGTGTTAATAGATCGAGGTTTGTTGTGTCTCGATCCTCTGAGCCCAAAAGACACTTTACCGACGGCTGACACTACAAAGGGTTGAAGGCCACGTCATCCTGAGTATATCCTAGCGTGCCATCATTATGCTTCCATGCTAATGGACAATTTTGCGCCGCTGGCGTGTGCTATCCTACGTTTCATACGTTGGTTTAGTCAAGGTTATTTACGATTCTGTTTAACGTCCCGAACCCACCCTATCAGGAAGCTATAACGGTGCTCCTCACTTTGTAGCGGAGAATTTAATTAAATGTAGCCGGTGTGGAATACAGTGAGAATAGTGTTGGCAGGTTCGTAGTTTATTAGTTGAAACTGAACAGGTTTTACATGTGGCCAGGAGCCGATATATATACCGCGTGGGTAGTCACCCGTGGGGCGTAATTACATAATTGCACTGGATTAGGTTAGGTCGGGTCAAGCAGAGTCGCACTGTCATTGGCAGGTGTGTGTTGCTAGCGCGTCAGGTCTAGCTGCGTGGGCGAGACAACGTGGGTCCCATTTTGGTGCCACGTGGTTGTCGTGGTTTGTACAGAACCATACCCTTTGTCCAACTCTTTGGCGGCAAGGTTCGAACAGCCTTCACCTCGACCTCCGCTGCAAGTAGCGACGCTCTAACGCGTTAGGCAAGCGAGGGTTGTTTATAGTTTGGTTGACAACCCTGTTTTCTGTAAGTTGTGGAAAGATGACAGAAGTTCTGTTGGCCAGGATTTGATTACGAGTTACAGGTGTCTAGGTGGGTAAAGTGCACACACGGCTAACCGGCGCAGTGGTAGCGTTTGCAGCCACTATTCTAGCGGCCCGAGTTCAAACCCCACCCAGGGCTGAAATAATTTAAGTATCGTTGTGCTGCGAGTCGTTACTCCAACTCTCGTGGGCGGGGAGTTGGGGGTGCATGTGTAAGGTCGCAGCATTACCCATACATCGGACATGCATGACCCGAGTTCAAATCCGAGTGTGATAAATATCGATCACGAGCCCAACACGTGGTCCAAGACCATCACATTCACACGCGCGCGCACAATCACACGAGCGCACACAGTCACGCGCACAGTCGCACGCCCCCACAGTCACACGCCCCCCCCAGTCACAAGCATGGGTTAGAGCGTCGCTAATTATGGAGTTCGAGGCAGCGGTAATTTGAACTGCGCCGCGAGCGAGTTGAACCAAGAGCATTGTTCATTAAATTCCACGCTACAGTTTTCTATAAGGGGAACCGTACCAGCCTCTTGATGGGGGGTGGGGGGTTCGCAACATTAAGGCGAATCATGTATGATTATGAGAAACCTTATACAGCCAAGTGGGAAGAATAGTTTCCTGTTACGAGTTAATTATGTGCGAGGGAATGTTCTGTTCTTTGGCATACTAAAGCTGAAGTCTTCAGAAACAACCCAACATCCTTATCTACATTTGTCTCTAAAATGGGCCCCAGTATCTCACTTTTAACTAGTTCCTCCTATCCACATAATGCGAGCCGGCAATAGGCTACTACTCCACTACAAACGGGTAGCAATCCCGCACTAATACAAGACAACAGTCCTCCAACATTGCTTTCCACATCGATGAGAGGATCCGAGGACTTATTAGCTATTGTGGGACTGAGGGCTTACATTTAGTGAAATTAAATTATTTTAAGGAAAAAATACAGATCTGTTGACCCATAAGAGGCATTCAAAAATAGATTTCCGTCGTGAAATTCACATTTTCAGCTTCAAAGTTTAACCCATTCACCTCGGATGACATGATGTGGTGTCAAGGGATGGTTGGACACAAAATCAGCTGACATCAAAACATGCCATGAGTGAATTGGATCACTACCTCCATGGCATCAAGGGGGAGATAAACATCGTACCTCAGGTGGCATGATATCATGCGCACGATGAGTGGCATGTGTTTTTAAGAAGGAAATAGGCAAGAACTACTTTACCAACATACGATGACGCCGCTGTCAGCTTGGGTTGTATTTACTTTATAGCTGTAGCCGAGTGACTCACGAATTATGTGAACTAGCTTGCTCACGTTTTCTATGTTTATTATTACTCTGAAAGAGTGATCAATACAACAGTGGCTTTATATTTTATAACGCGAGTATTGCGATGTGTCAGTCATCGTACCTCATCAGTTGCTGCGCGCGAGAATTTGATTCATTGAAGATGTTAACGAATGGAATAGACGTAACCATGTAATAAGCGCTGAAACAATGTTTGTTTTAAGGAAAGATTAGATAACTTTATGGGTAAAGATGACAGGTGTTAAATGACACGAAACCGCCTAGTGTAGGCCGTATGGTGTCTTGTCTCTTCCATTCTTGTTAGAATCGCTAATTTAAATTTGTTGAAAAAATACTTCGCTAGTGACGTTTTGTAACATTTCTGTCAGGGAACTTTGCTAAGCTGAAGTGGACAGCACCATACTGACAAGATCAAGAAAAATTGAAATTAACGTTGAAGACGTATTAATAGGAAAGTGAAAAACAAACTACTTTTAGAATTTATAGAAAAGTAAACAAATACAACCACCTAAACATCCAACAAATATAATATGCGTGTGGAATTTTCATATTTAAACAAAAGAAAACATTCAGTACCGTGGAACACTACAAGCATCGTTGTGGCGAATCGGACTTGCTTAAGGATGCACCTTATTGTCCGAGACGGAGGTCAACGATCGAGCAATAGATCTAGCCTACTTTCAAACTCAAGAGCCCCTCCTTATAAAATAGCCTGATGTGTGCCACAACGACAGCTATGTGGTGTGCCACAGTCCTGAAGAAATAACAAGTTACCATATAACAACATTGGCCTTTTCAGACCAGCCAAAACCTAAATGAACCAGATGTCCTTGTAACTCGTCCACAAGGAGATCTGGGGACCAAGTACAGCACCCGAACCCTGACCATGATTAATGTCGAGGTTACGGGTTGCTATGTTTGAAGAAAGAAAAAGAAAAACTAAGGTGAGAAAAATTCACCCTGAGGCCTTAGCTGTGACGATAGTCGCCTTAGCTGTGACGATAGTCGCCTTAGCTGTGACGACAGTCACCTTAGCTGTGACGATAGTCGCCTTAGCTGTGACGATAGTCGCCTTAGCTGTGACGATAGTCGCCTTAGCTGTGACGATAGTCGCCTTAGCTGTGACGACAGTCACCTTTGCCCTACGCAAGGCCCGAACAAGTGACAATTACACGTTTAATATCTATCATCCAAGGTAAAACTATATTACTACATGTTCTTAATGCTATATTCAACCTTTATGGGGGAAAATCTGAAGGTTTAGTACAGTATACCATTTCCAATAGCGCCATCATAGTAAATATTGGATACAGGGGAATGCACTTTACTTCTACTTAACTGCTAATTTATGTACAAATACATATTCAGAAACAGCTGGAACCAAAACACTGGGTTTGTCTCTCCAAGAGAATTTAAGCGTATGGTTGTTGTGTTGATGCCAAGCATCATTCCTGAGTAGTGACTGGAACTAAAGTTCCGGAAAGGTTAACCAGACAACACTAAGGAAGAATGGGAAATTTAAGGGGAATGCGAATGTTAGAGAAAAGGCGAGGAGGAGGGATGCAACTTAAGTCAAATCAAGATCCATAATACCTCCGTTAAAATCTTGAGAATCAAAGGAACCTGATAACCGAGAAAACAGCCGTCCATGAAAAAAAGTAAACATTTTGTACCACAATGGGAGCCGAAAAATGCGGGCCCCACAGACATAAAAAAAACAAAGTGGTATGGTCAGAAAATGTCAATATTGGCGGGTCTCCGCGCGTACCCAAAATCTAACAAGTACACAATCTCCTACATTATCAATACCACACGACGTGTTCGACCATCAGCTACGCTACTTGTGTAGACCAGGAGTTTGCTTGCTACCTAGTGTGATCCATGACAGGGCACGAGCAAGGAGCTACTGGCGTTGGCGTTCTCTTCAGACTGAAGGGAAAATTCTGGAAGTGTCTCCAAGAAAGGGTGCACGCACGTCCACACAAGGGACGCACATTCTTTCGTCGCCTCTGCGTCAGTTCCCAGAATCTCCTCAAGACTGAAGTTGAAAAAAGTAAAAGATAATCCAAAGAGAACACTTCTAGTTTTCTATGTTCAAATAAAGTTCAACTAATCTAAAAATCGTGCATGTCATCTTTAATCCATTCGTCAGTGATGTATAAAGGCAATTAGATTTAGATTCATACACTGAATTCCCTGCGAGTGTCTTACTAGACTTGGGTAACCTCATGCTTTCGCTGTAACATTTAAGACATTGTACATACATTGTACGAAGCAGGGCTATTTTTTACAGAATCTGTTAGATTAGTACAGCGGTTCCAAACCAGGAGGGAAGTGGGGAAGGGTCCCCTGCCAGTGTGGGTGTGTGGATGGGGGATGGTTTCGAACCCAACGAAGGGTGGGGGGAGGAGGAGTCCGGACCCAAGGAAGGAGGGGGGGGGAGGAGTCCGGACCCAAGGAAGGAGGGGGGGGAGGAGTCCGGACCCAAGGAAGGAGGGGGGGGAGGAGTCCGGACCCAAGGAAGGAGGGGGGGGGAGGAGTCCGGACCCAAGGAAGGAGGGGGGGGGAGGAGTACGGACCCAAGGAAGGAGGGGGGGGGCGGATTCCGGACCCAAGGAAGGAGGGGGGGGAGGAGTCAGGACCCAAGGAAGGAGGGGGGGGAGGAGTCCGGACCCGAGGAAGGAGGGGGGTAGGAGTCCGGACCCAAGGAAGGAGGGGGGGGAGGAGGAGTCCGGACCCAAGGAATGGGGGGGGGGAGGAGGAGTCCGGACCCAAGGAATGAGGGGGGGAGGAGGTGTCCGGACCCAAGGAATGAGGGGGGGAGGAGTAGTCCTGACCCACGGACTGAGGGGGGGAGTAGTAGTACGGACCCAAGGACGGAGGGGGGAGGAGGAGGAATCCGGACCCTAGGTAGGAGGGGGGGGGTGGAGGAGTCCGGACCCAAGGAAGGAGGGGGGGGGAGGAGGAGTCCGGACCCAAGGAAGGAGGGGGGGGAGGAGGAGTCCGGACCCAAGGAAGGAGGGGGGGGAGGGGGAGTCCGGACCCAAGGAAGGAGGGGGGGAGGAGGAGTCCGGACCCAAGGAAGGAGTGGGGGGGGAGGAGGAGTCCGGAACCAAGGAAGGGGAGGCGGGGGGGAGGAGGACGGACCCAAGGAAGGAGGGGGGGGGAGGAGGAGTCCGGACCCAAGGAAGGAGGGGGGGGAGGAGGAGTCCGGACCCAAGAAAGGAGGGGGGGAGGAGGAGTCCGGACCCAAGGAAGGAGGGGGGGGAGGAGGAGTCCGGACCCAAGGAAGGGGGGGGGAGGAGTCCGGACCCAAAGGAAGGGGGGGAGGAGGAGTCCGGACCCAAGGAAGGAGGGGCGGGGTGGAGGAGTCCGGACCCAAGGAAGGAGGGGGGGGGAGGAGGAGTCCGGACCCAAGGAAGGAGGGGGGGGGGGGGAGGAGACCGGACCCAAGGAAGGAGGGGGGGGTAGGAGTCCGGACCCAAGGAAGGAGGGGGGGGGAGGTGTATGGACCCAAGGAAGGAGGGGGAGGAGTCCGGACCCAAGGAAGGGGGGGGGGGAGGAGTCCGGACCCAAGGAAGGGGGGGGGAGGTGTCTGGACCCAAGGAAGGGGGGGGGAGGTGTCTGGACCCAAGGAAGGGGGGGGGAGGTGTCTGGACCCAAGGAAGGGGGGGGGAGGTGTCTGGACCCAAGGAAGGGGGGGGGAGGTGTCTGGACCCAAGGAAGGAGGGGGGGGAGGTTTATGGACCCAAAGAAGGAGGGGTGGTGGAGGTGTCTGGACCCAAGGAAGGGGGGGGTGTCTGGACCCAAGGAAGGGGGGGGTAGGAGGTGTCTGGACCCAAGGAAGGGGGGGGGGGAGGTGTCTGGACCCAAGGAAGGGGGGGGAGGTGTCTGGACCCAAGGAAGGGGGGGGGAGGTGTCTGGACCCAAGGAAGGGGGGGGGAGGTGTCTGGACCCAAGGAAGGGGGGGGGAGGTGTCTGGACCCAAGGAAGGGGGGGGAGGTGTCTGGACCCAAGGACGGGGGGGGGGAGGTGTAGGGACCAAAGGAAGGGGGGGGGAGTTGACTGGACACAAGGGATGGGGGGGGGAGTTGTCTGGACCCAAGGAAGGGGGGGGGAGGTGTCTGGACCCAAGGAAGGGGGGGGGAGGTGTCTGGACCCAAGGAAGGGGGGGGAGGTGTCTGGACCCAAGGCAGGGGGGGGGTGTCTGGACCCAAGGAAAGGGGGGGAGTAGTAGTAGTCCGGACCCAAGGAAAGGGGGGGGGGTTAGTAGTAGTAGTCCGGACCCAAGGAAAGGGGGGGGTTAGTAGTAGTAGTCCGGACCCAAGGAAAGGGGGGGGGGTTAGTAGTAGTCCGGACCCAAGGAAAGGGGGGGGTAGTAGTAGTAGTCCGGACCCAAGGAAAGGGGGGGGTAGTAGTAGTAGTCCGGACCCAAGGAAAGGGGGGGGTAGTAGTAGTAGTCCGGACCCAAGGAAACGGGGGGGGGTAGTAGTAGTCCGGACCCAAGGAAAGGGGGGGTAGTAGTAGTCCGGACCCAAGGAAAGGCTGGGTAGTAGTAGTCCGGACCCAAGGAAACGGGGGGGGGTAGTAGTAGTCCGGACCCAAGGAAAGGGGGGGTAGTAGTAGTCCGGACCCAAGGAAAGGGGGGGTAGTAGTAGTCCGGACCCAAGGAAAGGGGGGGTAGTAGTAGTCCGGACCCAAGGAAGGGGGGGGGAGTAGTAGTACGGACGCAAGGAAAGGGGGGGTAGTAGTAGTCCGGACCCAAGGAAAGGGGGGGTAGTAGTAGTCCGGACCCAAGGAAGGGGGGGGGGGAGTAGTAGTAGTCCGGACCCAAGGAAAGGGGGGGGGGTGAGTAGTAGTCCGGACCCAAGGAAAGGGGGGGGGGAGTAGTAGTAGTCCGGACCCAAGGAAAGGGGGGGTAGTCGTAGTCCGGACCCAAGGAAAGGGGGGGGAGTAGTAGTCCGGACCCAAGGAAAGGGGAGGGGGTAGTAGTCCGGACCCAAGGAAAGGGGGGGGGTAGTAGTCCGGACCCAAGGAAAGGGGGGGGTAGTAGTCCGGACCCAAGGAAAGGGGGGGGTAGTAGTCCGGACCCAAGGAAAGGGTGGGGGGTAGTAGTCCGGACCCAAGGAAAGGGTGGGGGGTAGTAGTCCGGACCCAAGGAAAGGGGGGGGTAGTAGTCTGGACCCAAGGAAAGGGGGGGAGTAGTAGTAGACCGGACCCAAGCAAAGGGGGGGGGTTAGTATTAGTAGTCCGGAACCAAGGAAATGGGGGGGTTAGGAGTAGTAGTCCGGACCCAAGGAAAGGGGGGGGTAGTAGTCCGGACCCAAGGAAAGGGGGGGGTTAGTTGTAGTTGTCCCGACCCAAGGAAAGGGGGGGGGGTTGGGAGAAGTCCGGACCCAAGGAAAGGGGGGGGGACTTCGTAGTAGTCCGGACCCAAGGAAAGGGGGGGTAGTAGTCCGGACCCAAGGAAAGGGGGGGGGGTAGTCCGGACCCAAGGAAAGGGGGGGGGTAGTAGTCCGGATCCAAGGAAGGGGGGGGGGGTAGTAGTCCGGATCCAAGGAAGGGGGGGGGGTAGTAGTAGTAGTCCGGACCCAAGGAAAGGGGGGGTAGTAGTAGTCCGGACCCAAGGAAAGGGGGGGTAGTAGTAGTCCGGACCCAAGGAAAGGGGGGGTAGTAGTAGTCCGGACCCAAGGAAGGGGGGAGGGGAGTAGTAGTAGTCCGGACCCAAGGAAGGGGTGAGGGGAGTAGTAGTAGTAGTCCGGACCCAAGGAAGGGGGGAGGGGAGTAGTAGTAGTAGTCCGGACCCAAGGAAGGGGGGAGGGGAGTAGTAGTAGTAGTCCGGACCCAAGGAAGGGGGGAGGGGAGTAGTAGTAGTAGTCCGGACCCAAGGAAGGGGGGAGGGGAGTAGTAGTAGTCCGGACCCAAGGAAGGGGTGAGGGGAGTAGTAGTAGTAGTCCGGACCCAAGGAAGGGGGGAGGGGAGTAGTAGTAGTCCGGACCCAAGGAAGGGGAGAGGGGAGTAGTAGTAGTAGTCCGGACCCAAGGAAGGGGGGGGGGAGTAGTAGTCCGGACCCAAGGAAGGAGAGGGGGAGGAGGAGGAGTCCGGACCCCAGGAAGGGGGGGGGGGGGGACAGTAGTAGTAGTCCGGACCCAAGGAAGGAGGGGGGGAGGAGGAGTCCGGACCCAAGGAAGGAGGGGGGGAGGAGTAGTAGTAGTCCGGACCCAAGGAAGGGGGGGGGGAGGAGGAGTAGTAGTCCGGACCCAAGGAAGGAGGGGGGGGAGGAGGAGTCCGGACCCAAGGAAGGAGAGGGGGAGGAGGAGGAGTCCGGACCCAAGGAAGGAAGGGGGGGGGGGAGGAGGAGTCCGGACCCAAGGAAGGGGGGAGGGGGGAGGAGTCCGGACCCAAGGAAGGGGGGAGGGGGGAGGAGTCCGGACCCAAGGAAGGGGGGAGGAGGGGGGAGGAGTATGGACCCAATGAAGGCCGGGGGAGGAGGAGTCCGGACCCAAAGAAGGAAGGGGGAGGAGGAGTCCGGACCCAAAGAAGGGGGGGGAGGAGTCCGGACCCAAGGAAGGGGGGAGGGGGGAGGAGTCCGGACCCAAGGAAGGGGGGAGGGGGGAGGAGTCCGGACCCAAAGAAGGGGGGAGGGGGAGGGGGGAGGAGTCCGGACGCAAAGAAGGGGGGAGGGGGGAGGAGTATGGACCCAAAGAAGGAAGGGGGAGGAGGAGTCCGAACCCAAAGAAGGAAGGGGGAGGAGGAGTCCGGACCCAAAGAAGGGGGGGGGAGGAGGAGTCCGGACCCAAAGAAGGGGGGGGAGGAGTCCGGACCCAAGGAAGGGGGGAGGAGGAGGAGTCCGGACCCAAAGAAGGGGGGAGGAGGAGGAGTCCGGACCCAAAGAAGGGGGGGAGGAGGAGGAGTCCGGACCCAAAGAAGGGGGGAGGAGGAGGAGTCCGGACCCAAAGAAGGGGGGAGGAGGAGGAGGAGTCCGGACCCAAAGAAGGGGGGGAGGAGGAGGAGTCCGGACCCAAAGAAGGGGGGAGGAGGAGGAGTCCGGACCCAAAGAAGGGGGGAGGAGGAGGAGTCCGGACCCAAAGAAGGGGGGAGGAGGAGGAGTCCGGACCCCAAAGAAGGGGGGAGGAGGAGGAGGAGTCCGGACCCAAGAAGGGGGGAGGAGGAGGAGTCCGGACCCAAAGAAGGGGGGAGGAGGAGGAGTCCGGACCCAAAGAAGGGGGGAGGAGGAGGAGTCCGGACCCAAAGAAGGGGGGAGGAGGAGGAGTCCGGACCCAAAGAAGGGGGGAGGAGGAGAGTCCGGACCCAAAGAAGGGGGGAGGAGGAGGAGTCCGGACCCAAAGAAGGGGGGAGGAGGAGGAGTCCGGACCCAAAGGGGGGAGGAGGAGGAGTCCGGACCCAAAGAAGGAAGGGGGAGGAGGAGTCCGAACCCAAAGAAGGAAGGGGGAGGAGGAGTCCGGACCCAAAGAAGGGGGGGGGAGGAGGAGTCCGGACCCAAAGAAGGGGGGGGAGGAGTCCGGACCCAAGGAAGGGGGGGGGAGTAGTAGTAGTAGTCCGGACCCAAGGAAGGAGGGGGGGAGGAGTCCGGACCCAAGGAAGGGGGGGGGGAGTAGTAGTAGTAGTCCGGACCCAAGGAAGGAGGGGGGGAGGAGGAGTCCGGACCCAAGGAAGGAGGGGGGGAGGAGGAGTCCGGACCCAAGGAAGGAGGGGGGGAGGAGGAGTCCGGACCCAAGGAAGGAGGGGGGGAGGAGGAGTCCGGACCCAAGGAAGGAGGGGGGGAGGAGGAGTCCGGACCCAAGGAAGGAGGGGGGGAGGAGGAGTCCGGACCCAAGGAAGGACCCAGGAAGGAGGGCGGAGAGGAGTTCCACCCCAAGGAAGGAGGGGGGGAGGAGGAGTCCGGACACCAAGGGAAGGAGGGGGGGAGGAGGAAGTCCGGACACCAAGGAAGGAGGGGGGGAGGAGAGTCCGGACCCAAGAGGAGGGGGGGAGGAGTCCGGACCCAGGGAAGAGGGGGGGGTGGCGGAGTCCGGACCCAAGGAAGGAGGGGGGAGGAGGTGTCGGGACCCAAGGAAGGGGGGGGAGAGGAGGTCCGGACCCAAGGAAGGAGTGGGGAGGAGGAAGGAGTCCGGACCAAGGAAGGAGGGGGGGAGGATAAGGAGTCCGGACCCAAGGAAGGAGTGGGGAGGAGAAGGAGTCCGGACCCAAGGAAGGAGTGGGGAGGGAGAAGGAGTCCGGACCCAAGGAAGGAGTGGGGAGGAGAAGGCGTCCGACCCAAGGAAGGAGTGGGGAGGAGAAGGAGTCCGGACCCAAGGAAGGAGGTGGGGAGGAGAAGGAGTCCGGACCCAAGGAAGGAAGGAGGGGGGGAGGAGAAGGAGTCCCGGACCCAAGGAAGGAAGGAGGGGGGGAGGAGAAGGAGTCCGGACCCCAAGGAATGGAAGGAAGGGGGGGGAGGAGGAGTCCGGAAGGATGGGGAGAGGAGGAGAGAGGAGTTCCCGGAAGGAAGGAGGGGAGGATGATGGAGTAGTCCCGGACCGCCAAGGAAGGTGGGAGGACGAGTCCTGGTCCCAAGGAAGTGGAGAGAGTAGTAATTCCGTGACCATCGCCTCAGATATGCTGCTATGCAACGACATCTCTGATTTCGCCCTGCCACGCCTCCACCCATCACCAATGCCGTGAGGATAGACTAGGAAATTTGGGATGAACCAAAACCAACAGTCCAGGGGTCGTGGTGAGGGTACACCCACACACTTACCGTGAACGCTAGGGAGAGCCGCAAAAAACCCGTGCACTGTAGGCCCCAGGCGTAGCTGCTTGACTCAGAGGGCGTATGCCTAACCCCAAAGAACTGAGGCAACCCAGCCTATTTGCAATCTCCGAGCTAAGATGTACCACTTCTCCGTGCCTGGCCTAAATAGAGGATCAAAGA
>NC_134796.1:37828717-37868717 GCF_046742065.1 Oratosquilla oratoria
CCCAAGGAAGGGGGGGAGGAGTCCTGGACCCCAAAGGAAGGGGGGTGGGAGGTTGTCCTGGACCCAAGGAACGGGGGGGAGTTTTGGCCTGGAACACCAAGGGAAGGGGGGGGGGATTGTGTCTGGATGAAGACCCAAGGAAGGGGGGGGGATGTGTCTTACTGGGGACCCCCAAGGGAATGGGGGGGGGGGAGGTGTCCTGGACCCAAGGAAGGGGGGGGGGAGGTGTCCTGGACCCAAGGAAGGGTGGGGGGAGGGTGTCTGTAGACCCAAGGAAGGGGGGGAGGAGGTGTCTGGACCCAAGGAAGGGTGGGGGAGGTGTCTGGTTTTGAACCCAAGGAAGGGTGGGGGCGGTGTCTGGACCCAAGGACAGGGTGGGGGAGGTGTCTTGGACCCAAGGTAAGGGTGGGGGAGGGTTGTCTGTAGACCCCAAGGTACGGGGGGGGAGGTGTCTGGACCCAAGTCAAGGGGGGGGGACGTGTCTGGACCCAAGGAAGGGGGGGAGGTGTCTGGACCCAAGGAAGGGGGGGGAGGTGTCTGGGACCCAAGGCAAGGGGGGGGATGGTGTCTGGAACCCAAGGAAGGGGGGGGGAGGTGTTGGCCCCAGGACGGGGGGGGAGCAGGTGTCTGGACCCAAGGAAGGGGGGGGGGAGGTGTCTTGGACCCAAGGAAGGGGGGGGGGGATGGTGTCTGGACCGCAAGGAAGGGGGGGGGGAAGGTGTCTGGACCCAAGGAAGAGGGGGGGGAGGGGTGTCTGGACCCAAGGAAAGGGGGGGGGGGGAGCTGTCCCTGGACCCAAGGAAGGGGGGGGGGAGGTGTCTGGACCCAAGGAAGGGGGGGGGTAGGCTGTGTCTGGACCCAAGGAAGGGGGGGGGGGAGGTGTCTGGACCCAAGGAAGGGGGGGTGGGAGGGTGTCTGTTGACCCAAGGAAGGGGGGGGGAGGTGTCTGGACCCAAGGAAGGGGGGGGGGAGGTGTCTGGACCCAAGGAAGGGGGGGGGGGGGGTGTCTGGACCCCAGTAAGTAGGGGGGGGAGGTGTCCTGGACAAAAACCAAGGGGAAAGGTGGGGAGGTGTCTGGAAACCCAAGGAAGGGGGGGGAGGTGTCTGGACCCAAGGAAGGGGGGGGAGGTGTCTGGACCCAAGGATAGGGGTGGGGGAGGTGTCTGGACCCACGGAAGACGGGGGGGGAGGTGTCTGGACCCAAGGAAGGGGGGGGGTTGTTCTGGACCCAAGGAAGGGGGGGGGGTGTCTGGACCCAAGAAAGGGGGGGGAGGTGTCTGGACCCAATGATGGGGGGGGGGGGAGGTGTCTGGGACGCAAAGAGTAGAAAGCAAGGGGGGGGGATGGTGTCCTGGACCCAAGAGGGGGGGGGGTGGTAGGTGTCCTTGGACCCAAGGAAGGGTGGGGGAGGTTGTCTGGACCCAAGGAAGGGGGGGGGGAAGGTGTCCTGGACCCAAGGAAGGGGGGGGGGGTAGTAGTAGTAGTAGTCCGGACCCAAGAAGGGGGGGGGGGTAGTAGTAGTAACCGGACCCAAGGAAAGGGGGGGAGTAGTAGTAGTCCCTGACCCAAGGAAAGGGGGGCGTAGTAGTAGTCCGGATCCAAGGAAAGGGGGGGAGTAGTAGTAGTCCGGACCCTAAGGAAAGGGGGGGGTTAGTAGTTAGTCCGGACCCAAGGGAAAGGGGGGGTGGTTAGGGTTAGTCGTCCGGGAACCCAAGGATAGTCCTGGACCAAGGAGAAGGAAAGGGGGGGGTTTAGTAGTAGTAGTCCGGACCAAAGGAAAGGGGGGGGTTAGTAGTAGTAGTCCCGGAACCCAAGGAAAGGGGGGGGGTTGAGTAGTTAGTAGTCCGGACCCAAGGAAAAAGGGGGGGGTGTTTGTAGTAGTTAGTAGTCCGGACCCCAAGGAAAGGGGGGGGGTTAGTAGTAAGTAAGCTCCGGACCCAAGGAAAGGGGGGGGTACGTAGTAGTTCCGGACACCCACAAGGAAGGGGGGGGGAGTAGTAGTAGTCCGGACCCAAGGAAGGGGGGGGGGAGTAGTAGTCCGGACCCAAGGAACGGGGGAGGGGAGTAGTAGTTAGTCCGGACCCCAAGGAGAGGTGTGTGGGGAGTTAGTAGTAGTAGTCCGGACCCAAGGAAGGGGGTGAGGGAGTAGTAGTAGTAGTCCGGACCCAAAGGAAGGGGCGAGGGGTAGTAGTAGAAGTCCAGACCCAAGGAAGGGGAGAGGGGAGTAGTAGTAGTAGTAGTCCGGACCCAAGGAAGGGGGGAGGGGAGTAGTAGTAGTAGTAGTCCGGACCCAAGGGAAGGGGGGAGGGGGGGGTAGTAGTACGTAGTAGTCCGGACCCAAGGTGAAGGGGGGAGGGAGTAGTCGTAGTCGTAGTGTTCCCGGACCCGCAAGGAAGGGGGGAGGGGTAGTAGTAGTAGTAGTAGTCCGGAACCCAAGGAAGGGGGGAGGGGAGTAGTAGTAGTTAGTCCGGACCCGCGGAATGGGAGGGGAGTAGTAAGTAGTAGTCCGGACCCAAGGAAGGAGGAGTAAGGTGGTAGTAGTAGTAGTAGTAGTAGTTAGTCGGACCCAAGGAAGGGGGTGGGGGGGGTAGGAGTAGTAGTCCTGAACCCAAGGAAGGGAGAGGGGAGGGAGGAGGAGTCCGGACCCAAGGAAGAAGGGGGGGGGAGGAGGAGTCCGGACCCAAGGAAGGGGGGGGGGAGGAGGAGTCCGACCCAAGTAAGGAGGGGGGGGGGAGGAGGAGTCCGGACCCAAGGAAGGGGGGGGGGGAGGAGTCCGGACCCAAGGAAGGGGGGAGGAGGCGTCCGGACCCAAGAAGGGGGAGGGAGGAGGAGTCCGGACCCAAGGAAGGGGGGAGGGGGGAGGAGTCCGGACCCAAGGAAGGGGGGAGCGGGCAGTAGTCCGGACCCCAGGACGGGCGGCCGGTGGAGGAGTCCGGACCCAAGGAAGGGGGGAGGGGGGAGGAGTCCGGACCCAAGGAAGGGGGGAGGGGGGAGGAGTCCGGACCCAAGGAAGGGGGGAGGGGGGAGGAGTCCGGACCCAAGGAAGGGGGGAGGGGGGAGGAGTCCGGACCCAAGGAAGGGGGGAGGGGGGAGGAGTCCGGACCCAAGGAAGGGGGGAGGAGTATGGACCCAAAGAAGGAAGGGGGAGGAGGAGTCCGGACCCAAAGAAGGAAGGGGGAGGAGGAGTCCGGACCCAAAGAAGGAAGGGGGAGGAGGAGTCCGGACCCAAAGAAGGGGGGGGGGAGGAGGAGTCCGGACACCAAGAACGAGGGGGGGGAGGAGGAGTCCGGACCCAAGGCAGGAGGGGGGGAGGAGTAGTAGTAGTCCGGACCCAAGAAGGAGGGGGGATGAGTACAGCGGTCCAAACCAGGAGGGAAGAGGGAAGGGTCCGGACCCATGGAAGTGTGGGGAGGAGGAGTCCGGACCCAACGAAGGGGGGAGGAGGAGGAGTCCGGACCCAAGGAAGGGGGGGGGGAGGAGGAGTCCGGACGCAGGGAAGGGGGAGGAGGAGGAGTCCGGACCCAAGGAAGGAGAGGGGGAGGAGGAGGAGTCCGGACCCAAGGAAGGAGGGGGGGAGGAGGAGTCCGGACCCAAGGAAGGAGTGGGGGGGAGGAGGAGTCCGGACCCAAGGAAGGAGTCGGGGGGAGGAGGAGTCCGGACCCAAGGAAGGAGTGGGGAGGAGGAGGAGTCCGGACCCAAGGAAGGAAGGAGGGGGGGAGGAGTAGTCCGAAAGGAGGGGGGAGGAGGAGGAGTCCGGAAGGAGGGGGGAGGAGGAGGAGTCCGGAAGGAGGGGAGGAGGAGGAGGAGTCCGGAAGGAGGGGAGGAGGAGGAGTCCGGAAGGAAGGAGGGGAGGATGAGGAGTAGTCCGGACCCAAGGAAGGGGGGAGGACGAGTCCTGGTCCAAGGAAGTGGAGAGTAGTATTCCGGAGCCATCGCCTCAGATATGGCTGCTATGCACACATCTCTGATTCGCCCTGCCACGCCTCCACCCATCACCAAGCCTGAGGATAGACTAGGATTTGGGTGAACAAAACCAACAGTCCAGGGGTCGTGGTGAGGTACACCCACCCACTACCTTGACGCTAGGGAGAGCCGCAACCCGTGCACTGTAGGCCCAGGCGGTAGCTGCTTGACTCAGGGCGTGCCTAACCCAAAGAATGAGGCAACCCAGCCTATTTGCCTCTCCGAGCTAAGATGTACCACTCGTCCTGGCCTAAATAGAGGATCAAAGAGGGTGTTACTAGTCCCGGGGGGACACCTCAATGCAATCATAGCACTGGGACATCATAGCTTCCAGGACCACTACCTCCAGGCCCTGTAGGGATGCCACGCACGGCAAATACGTGGGTTAATGACCTATAACGGAGTTGGACGGCCATTTACTCTGAGCTCATCTGTCCTGTTAATGGCTTTCTTTTTCCTACGTCTGAGTGTCCAACACACCATAATCACTGGCAGATGACCAGTGGGAGATTGATTAAGGGTTATCTGGCGTCGTAACTGCCAAGGTCATTGACGCCGAATTGTTAAAATCTAAGATTCAATTTTGGGTATAAATGATAATAATAGTGATTTACTATGTATAGATGAAGGTAAAGACCAGTGGTAGAGCCGATTTAGTTGCCGACAATCCGACCATACGGTATGTAGTACTACGTTACTTGGTACCAATAAGACAGCTGCTTCACCCGTTGTGATTATCTACAATCCATTTTCCCCTCTTTGTTTCCAACTACAACTACGATTTGGAACATTCAAAGCGGGAAATTGGAAGGCTCAAGAATGATCTGGAAAATTCTTAAGAGGAAATCTGGAAGTCCAAGAGCTTCGTTTTCAACAATAATGGTTATGGAACTTCCATTGGAGGGAAAAGATCTGAACTACACGTCCCCCATCCTTTCGTTTTCATTGTAAACAAGGACTTGGAACTTACACTGGAAGAAGCTGAAAGTCTTGACCACCGGGATCTGAGGCATTGCAAAGGATAGCACTGGCTGTTCCGATGGCCGCTGCCGCTTGCACGCTCGGTAGGAACTGAGTCACTTGGTAGCTGCTCAGGCACGTTTCCACAGTGAACCTGGCCATACTCGGCAAACGTCTGGAATGTGTAATGTATGGACTGATGAAGGCCTTCTCCGATACAGAGGAAAGATAACCCGTATTCTAGAAGATGCATCTTTAAGGGGCCCGTGCATTGACGATATTAAAGTTACTGGTATTGACAGTGTCAGGTCGACCAGCCAGTCTAGAGCAATTAGATTAAGTCTTGGATGAAACTGAAATCTCTGGAAATGTTAGATTCGTCAATAACAGCAGTGGAAATGTTATCGTCAATAGATATTGACCTTACGCGAGCCCTTAAGTCTGCAAATGCTACCTTCATATAAAATACTCAATTCAATATGATCTAGTCTTTGACAATGTTTGAAAATTTGCATAATCCTCTTACCTGTCGAAACATATTCGCTGCGATGCAATCATGACGAAATGATCAACAAAGAATCTTGTAGTTGGAGGGCATAATTCGTACCTGGAAGTGATAGATTTTTATATACCCAAATGCATACATGTGACGAGAGTTGAACTAAAATGAAAATCTAATGAAACGAGGTTAATGTTCGGAATGGTATGACGTACAATTGTAAAAATCGAACGAATTCATTAATTATTCACTACACAAGATTTGCAGAATAGTCCTTTGGATGTTTATGGTACAAATCCAGTAAGGACGTGTTAATAGAATGCCAAAGCAGAATCATGAAAACTACGCCCTTACAGACCAGCTACATTCACTGCCAGAGGCCACAACTACTTGTTAATGCCATACACGGCTAATCCATGTGCAAGTTTGCGTTTGTGTACACGTTTATACAAGCTCACGCTTTCCCAAACATGTACACATGTAAAGGTACACGCGTAAACGTACACAATCCATGTACACCTAACAAATCCACTTAAACCGTGTACACACACGAAGGTGAACAATTACGCACTGAAGCATGAAAGTAGCATTGCAACCAATTTTTGCACGATCTTCTCCAGGCACCGTCTCCCCTCCCCCTCGTCTTTCCCCCCCTTCACCTTTCCCCCGAATGGTCTACTTCCCACCCACCCTGCCCGGGCTTCTTCACCCCCCACATGGTCACCCCCGCACGGTCTCCCCCGGCACAGTCGTCTTCTTCCCCCCCCCTTAGGTCATCTTCCCCCCCCCTTAGGCCATCTTCACCCACTCCCGTAAGGTCATCTTCACCCCCACCAGTAAGGTCATCTTCACCCCCCCCCAGTAAGGTCATCTTCACCCCCCCCCAGTAAGGTCATCTTCACCCCCCCCAGTAAGGTCATCTTCACCCCCCCCCAGTAAGGTCATCTTCACCCCCCCCCCGGTAAGGTCATCTTCACCCCCCCCCAGTAAGGTCATCTTCACCCCCCCCCCAGTAAGGTCATCTTCACCCCCCCCCAGTAAGGTCATCTTCACCCCCCCAGTAAGGTCATCTTCACCCCCCTGTAAGGTCATCTTCACCCCCCCGTAAGGTCATCTTCACCCCCCCCGTAAAGTCATCTTCACCCCCCCCCCCGTAAGGTCATCTTCACCCCCCCCCCAGTAAGGTCATCTTCACCCCCCCCAGTAAGGTCATCTTCACTCCCCCCAGTAAGGTCCATCTTCACTCCCAGTAAGGTCATATTCACCCCCCCAGTAAGGTCTTCTTCACCCCCCCGTAAGGTCATCTTCACCCCCCCGTATGGTCATCTTCACCCCCCCCGTAAAGTCATCTTCACCCCCCCCCCCGTAAGGTCATCTTCACCCCCCGTAAGGTCATCTTCAACCCCCCGTAAGGTCATCTTCAACCCCCCGTAAGGTCATCTTCAACCCCCCGTAAGGTCATCTTCAACCCCCCGTAAGGTCATCTTCAACCCCTGTGAGGTCATCTCCCCCCCACCGTAAGGTCATCTCCCCCCACGTAAGGTCATCTTCCCCCCGCACCGTAAGGTCATCTTCCCCCCGCACCGTAAGGTCATCTTCCCCCCGCACCGTAAGGTCATCTTCCCCCCGCACCGTAAGGTCATCTTCCCCCCGCACCGTAAGGTCATCTTCCCCCGCACCGTAAGGTCATCCCCCCCCCACCGTAAGGTCATCTCCCCCCCCCACCGTAAGGTCATCTCCCCCCCACCGTAAGGTCATCTCCCCCCCACCGTAAGGTCATCTCCCCCCGTAAGGTCATCTTCCCCCGTAAGGTCATCTCCCCCCGTAAGGTCATCTTCCCCCGTAAGGTCATCTCCCCCCACGTAAGGTCATCTTCCCCCCGCACCGTAAGGTCATCTTCCCCCCGCAGTCTTTCCCCCCCCCGCACACAGTCTTCTCCCCCCCCCGCACAGTCTTCCCCCGCCGCATGGTCTCCCCCCCCCCTGCATATTCTCCCCCTCCCCCCGCACAGTCTTTTAACCCCGCAGGGTCTTCCTGAACAGTTCCCGCAAAGCATTTGCTACATTCACTGAAGATCTTACAAGTGGGAGGGTCTTCGGCATCTTGGCCACGAACTGACTACAGTTATCAAATGTCTACGTACTCGAGCTTCGTTAGAACGAGGATCTCCATTCTCCTGAAGTGTTGCGGCTTGTAGGTTGTCCAGCAAAGAGAGACGATTTCTTTCACCGTTGGGAAGTTGCATCCTTCCTATGGACATAAAATTCTCAGGCACGAATCGTTTATACAGAGAGATTATCGTGTATTAGCTTTCTCAATGCTTCCGAATTTTAGTTCAATAAACATTCTTTGTATAATTGTTTATCTAGAATTCAGCGGTTTTTGATCTTTATGTACTAGGCTAATCTGTTTAAGGTTTCCATGCCTAAATGAAAACGTTAATGGCTGAAAATATCTGGCTTATCGACCAATCATTCCGAATGTAGACCCCCGTGGGAATCCATTGTAATTTAGAATTATATGGATCAGTAGTAGTAAAAACAGCAATTAGAAAACATACAAATACATAAATAGAATATATAAATACATGAATATATAAAATGTAATATACGAAAGCGCTCTGCTTCGTTAGTTTCTTTTTCCAAGTGGTCTACTTTGCATAATATATACATGTCCAGATCCTCCACCCTATTTTAACCAAACTACATACATACATATACCAAAGGATTTTCCCCCCCCTTACACGGGGGGTAGCCAAACTACTTTGAATAAATCTTCACCATCTTAGCTGCGATGAAGAGACAAGCGACAGCGAGGAGCTGAAGACAATCTCTGGCGATTGGTGTTGTCGACAGGAATCGATCAAGGAGGTTGACAGCCACGAAGACCGTTTCCGGGCCAAAGTCTAGCTTGTGGTTGACTTTTATTAACCAGTTGACCAAAGTGCACCTCATGAATTCAGTCACCTGGAAAGGATGGCATGCGAATGAAGTTACGTTGTCGTAAAAGTGGAAATGTTTAAACGAAATATCAATACCTCCCTTGTAAGGGGGAAAAAGCCTTGGTGTGTGTGTGTGTGTATGTATGTATGTATGTATGTATGTATGTGTGTGTGTGTGTGTGTGTGTGTGTGTGTGTGTGTATGTGTGTATGTGTGTATGTGTGTATGTATGTATGTGTGTGTGTGTGTGTGTGTGTGTGTGTGTGTGTGTGTGTGTGTGTGTATGTGTGTGTATGTGTGTGTATGTGTGTGTATGTGTGTGTATGTGTGTGTATGTGTGTGTATGTGTGTGTATGTGTGTGTATGTGTGTATGTGTGTATGTGTGTATGTGTGTATGTGTGTGTGTGTGTGTGTGTGTGTGTGTGTGTGTGTGTGTGTGTGTGTGTGTGTGTGTGTGTGTGTGTGTGTATGTATGTATATGTATGTATGTATGTATATATGTGTATGTATGTGTGTATGTATGTATCAATACCAACTGATTGAAAGAAATATAGGGACATCGAACTACACGTCAACTCTGAAAACAATGGGAGAATGTGCTTCTGCTTCTGCCTGTGTTGCATTTTTAGAGTGAAAACGGCAATATATACGTCTGACAATTTCTTGCCACGTTTATAAAAACGCCACAACGTTCTGATACAAGTAAACTATAACGTGTCAAGTTTAATTTGTCCCACTGGTACCTTATGACCCAGTACTACCTGTCGCATGGCCGGGTTGTCTGCAATTAAATCTTCTCCCTCACTTGCTTCCTGCCAGTGGTCAGGGAGTGCAACAACCCTCCATCAAAAAAGTAACTGATATGTACGAAACATTTTTATCTGCCCACAGCCTTCAAAGAAACGAATGCAAGGGAACAGGGGAATTAACCCTTAGTTGATTCACACTATCGGTCCGGTCACGCTCCGGTCTCGTTCCGCTCCGGTTGAGGTATTCAGGGTTGATTCACACTATCGGTCCGGTCGCGCTTCGCTCTCGGTTCTGAGGTATTCACACTATCGGTCGCCTCTCGTTCCCGTCATCCCCCCTCCCTCGACACCAGTAGAAGTCTTACCATCAGTTACGAAGGATGTGTGACTTTTCTGACGCCGAGTTGGCAATAATCGCTATTGCACTTGATGAAGAAGAAGGAAAACAAAATAGAAAAAGAAAGAAATTGTGGGTTCATCCTATGTTGCAAGATAGGAAGACTGAAGGAGAATTTCATACTCTGTATCCTCGTCTTATTGATGATGAGAGTAAATTCCACAGCTATTTCAGAATGAACAAAGGAACATTTGAGAAAATACTATCCAAAATTGAGGATGACCTGAAATGTACAAGATGTTGCACTTCCTGGCACTGATGTGCTTGCACCATACGTTATAGTGGGAGATGCGGCTTACCCGCTGAAGAGAAATTTGATGAGGCTTTCCCGCTGAAGAGAAATTTGATGAGGCCCTACCCAGGTTCACAGACTGAACATAAGGTAGAGAAGAGGATTTTTAATTATAGATTATCTAGAGCCAGGAGGATAGCTGAGTGCACATTTGGTATTCTAGTGCAAACCTTCAGAATATATTTAAGGAAACTTAAAGCTATGCCTTCTAACGCTAATGCGATCATTACAACAACATGCATACTTCACAATCTGATACACCCAAATGCTGTTGCATTACCAGATACTGTTGTCATGCCTCCATCAAACATAGTACGTCCAATGAGAGGAAGAGGGGGGAAATGCTACAAAGGAGGCTTTTGGCGTGAAAGAAACACCGAAAGATTATTTCAGCTCCCTAGCTGGTTCAATGCCTTGGCAAAATGATGAAATATAAGTAGACAAACAAACTTGTGTAAGAATATTTGTTGAGTGAGCTAAGGAGATGCATTTCCGCAGTGGATAATAGGTTATTATACATATGGAATTTCTTTCTTCGGTTAATAATGTGTATTTTTTTTTCTCTCAGTACCTTGGCAATATGATAAGTATGCAAACATTATTGTATAGGAAAATTGTTTAGTGAGGATAGGAAATGCATTTCCAGTTGGACATTAGGCAATTGTATGGAATTTCTTATCTTCACAACCCCAGCTGCCTGCTTATTTCAAACACAGCTTCTTTTCGCCACGTTTATCACTGTAGTGCAGCGAAGTCAGGTCATTAAGCTCTGGTTTACCTTTTGACTAATTCTATTAGCATTTCATCTGAATCCACAAAATTAAAGTAAGTTTTGTAGGTTATATTTTATTCAGTTGGTGCTTATGTATATCCTCGCTGTACGCATTGTCATTGTATCAGTGATAAATAAAAAGAAAACGCATTTTTATAATTTTTCTAACATTCTCATGATCCCATTGTGGTGTTTCCTTCGGATTACCCATGGTTTGGTAGGACAGCAGGTAACACTACTTGCTTATATGAAGGCTGAATCTCGACTGGAGTGGACCAGGACCGTGGCAACTGAGTTCACACTGGCGCTCACGATCCAGTCACGCTCCGGTCTCGCTCCAGTAAAAATATCTTTTGACGGAACCGTGACCGGAGTGAAACCGGAGTGAGACTGGAGCGAGAGCGCCAGTGTGAATGCTTCCATTGAAATTAATGAGACAATATTGGACCGGACCGAGAGCGGAACGGGAGCGGAGCGCGACCGGACCGATAGTGTGAATCAAGCCTAATTGCTCCAAGGTACAACGGCAACAAAAGGAAGGGCAAGGGTGGTGGAGAGTCAGGGTAAAGGCAAAGAGGGGAGACTAATGGAGAGGGCGCGAAAGACGAGAAGAGAATGGAGAAGACACGAAGGGAGGTGATGAAGACCGTGGCGAGGACGCGAGGTCGGGTGAGGGGATTGGCGAGGTCGGGGGGGGGGACTGGCGAGGTCGGGTGGGGGGACTGGCGAGGTCAGGGGGGGGGACTGGCGAGGTGGGGGGGACTAGCGAGGTCGGGGGGGGGACTGGCGAGGTCGGGGGGGGGGACTGGCGAGGTGGGGGGGGGGGACTGGCGAGGTCGGGTGGAGGGGACTGGCGACGAGGTCGGGTGGGGGGACTGGCGAGGGCGCGAGGTCGGGTGGGTGGACTGGCGAGGTCGGGGGGGGACTGGCGAGGTGGGGGGGACTGGCGAGGTCGGGGGGGGGACTGGCGAGTTGGGGGGGACTGGCGAGGTCGGGGGGGACTGGCGAGGTCGGGGGGGGACTGGCGAGGTGGGGGGGGACTGGCGAGGTCGGGGGGGGGGGGGACTGGCGAGGTCGGGGGGGGGGACTGGCGAGGTCGGGGGGGGGGGACTGGCGAGGTCGGGGGGGGACGGGCGAGGTCGGGGGGGGACTGGCGAGGTCGGGGGGGGGACTGGCGAGGTCGGGGGGGGGACTGGCGAGGGCGGGGGGGGGACTGGCGAGGTAGGGGGGGGGACTGGCGAGGTCGGGGGGGGGACTGGCGAGGTCAGGGGGGGGACTGGCGAGGGCGCGAGATCGGGGGGGACTGGGGGGGACTGGCGAGGGCGCGAGGTCGGGTGGGGGGACTGGCGAGGTCGGGTGGGGGGACTGCAGAGGTCGGGTGGGGGGACAGCAGAGGTCGGGTGGGGGGAATGACGAGGTCGGGTGGGGGGACAGAAGAGGTCGGGTGGGGGGAGTGGCGAGGTCGGGTGGGGGGATTGGCGAGGTCGGGTGGGGGGATTGGCGAGGTCGGGTGGGGGGATTGGCGAGGTCGGGTGGGGGGATTGGCGAGGTCGGGTGGGGGGATTGGCGAGGTCGGGTGGGGGGATTGGCGAGGTCGGGTGGGGGGATTGGCGAGGTCGGGTGGGGGGATTGGCGAGGTCGGGTGGGGGGATTGGCCGAGGTCGGGTGGGGGGATTGGCGAGGTCGGGTGGGGGGATTGGCGAGGTCGGGTGGGGGGATTGGCGAGGTCGGGTGGGGGGATTGGCGAGGTCGGGTGGGGGGATTGGCGAGGTCGGGTGGGGGGATTGGCGAGGTCGGGTGGGGGGATTGGCGAGGTCGGGTGGGGGGATTGGCGAGGTCGGGTGGGGGGATTGGCGAGGTCGGGTGGGGGGATTGGCGAGGTCGGGTGGGGGGATTGGCGAGGTCGGGTGGGGGGATTGGCGAGGTCGGGTGGGGGGATTGGCGAGGTCGGGTGGGGGGATTGGCGAGGTCGGGTGGGGGGATTGGCGAGGTCGGGTGGGGGGATTGGCGAGGTCGGGTGGGGGGATTGGCGAGGTCGGGTGGGGGGATTGGCGAGGTCGGGTGGGGGGATTGGCGAGGTCGGGTGGGGGGATTGGCGAGGTCGGGTGGGGGGATTGGCGAGGTCGGGTGGGGGGATTGGCGAGGTCGGGTGGGGGATTGGCGAGGTCGGGTGGGGGGATTGGCGAGGTCGGGTGGGGGGATTGGCGAGGTCGGGTGGGGGGATTGGCGAGGTCGGGTGGGGGGATTGGCGAGGTCGGGGGGGGGATTGGCGAGGTGGGTGGGGGGGATTGGCGAGGTCGGGTGGGGGGATTGGCGAGGGTCGGGTGGGGGGATTGGCGAGGTCGGGTGGGGGATTGGCGAGGTCGGGTGGGGGGATTGGCGAGGTCGGGTGGGGGGATTGGCGAGGTCGGGTGGGGGGATTGGCGAGGTCGGGTGGGGGGATTGGCGAGGTCGGGTGGGGGGATTGGCGAGGTCGGGTGGGGGGATTGGCGAGGTCGGGTGGGGGGATTGGCGAGGTCGGGTGGGGGGACTGGCGAGGTCGGGTGGGGGGACGGGCGAGGGCGCGAGGTCGGGTGGGGGACTGGCGAGGTCGGGTGGGGGGATTGGCGAGGTCGGGTGGGGGATTGGCGAGGTCGGGTGGGGGGATTGGCGAGGTCGGGTGGGGGGATTGGCGAGGTCGGGTGGGGGGATTGGCGAGGTCGGGTGGGGGGATTGGCGAGGTCGGGTGGGGGGATTGGCGAGGTCGGGTGGGGGGATTGGCGAGGTCGGGTGGGGGGATTGGCGAGGTCGGGTGGGGGGATTGGCGAGGTCGGGTGGGGGGATTGGCGAGGTCGGGTGGGGGGATTGGCGAGGTCGGGTGGGGGGATTGGCGAGGTCGGGTGGGGGATTGGCGAGGTCGGGTGGGGGGATTGGCGAGGTCGGGTGGGGGGATTGGCCGAGGTCGGGTGGGGGGATTGGCGAGGTCGGGTGGGGGGATTGGCGAGGTCGGGTGGGGGGATTGGCGAGGTCGGGTGGGGGGATTGGCGAGGTCGGGTGGGGGGATTGGCGAGGTCGGGTGGGGGGATTGGCGAGGTCGGGTGGGGGGACTGGCGAGGTCGGGTGGGGGGACTGGCGAGGTGGGTGGGGGGATTGGCGAGGTCGGGTGGGGGGATTGGCGAGGTCGGGTGGGGGGATTGGCGAGGTCGGGTGGGGGGATTGGCGAGGTCGGGTGGGGGGATTGGCGAGGTCGGGGTGGGGGATTGGCGAGGTCGGGTGGGGGGATTGGCGAGGTCGGGTGGGGGGATTGGCGAGGTCGGGTGGGGGGATTGGCGAGGTCGGGTGGGGGGATTGGCGAGGTCGGGTGGGGGGATTGGCGAGGTCGGGTGGGGGGATTGGCGAGGTCGGGTGGGGATTGGCGAGGTCGGGTGGGGGGATTGGCGAGGTCGGGTGGGGGGATTGGCGGATTGGCGAGGTCGGGTGGGGGGATTGGCGAGGTCGGGTGGGGGGATTGGCGAGGTCGGGTGGGGGGATTGGCGAGGTCGGGTGGGGGGATTGGCGAGGTCGGGTGGGGGGACTGGCGAGGTCGGGTGGGGGGACTGGCGAGGGCGCGAGGGTCGGGTGGGGGGACTGGCGAGGTCGGGTGGGGGGATTGGCGAGGTCGGGTGGGGGGATTGGCGAGGTCGGGTGGGGGGATTGGCGAGGTCGGGTGGGGGGATTGGCGAGGTCGGGTGGGGGGATTGGCGAGGTCGGGTGGGGGGATTGGCGAGGTCGGGTGGGGGGATTGGCGAGGTCGGGTGGGGGGATTGGCGAGGTCGGGTGGGGGGATTGGCGAGGTCGGGTGGGGGGATTGGCGAGGTCGGGTGGGGGATTGGCGAGGTCGGGTGGGGGGATTGGCGAGGTCGGGTGGGGGGACTGGCGAGGTCGGGTGGGGGGACTGGCGAGGTCGGGTCGGGGGACAGCACAGGTCGGGAGGGGGGACAGCGGAGGTCGGGTGGGGGGACTGGGGAGGGCGGGGGGGGGGACTGGCGAGGTCGGGTGGGGGGGACTGGCGAGGGCGCGAGGTCGGGTGGGGGGACTGGCGAGGACGCGAGGTCGGGTGAGGGGATTGGCGATGGGGGGGGGGGGTGATTGGCGATGGGGGGGAGGGGACTGGCGAGGTCGGGTGGGGGGACTGGCGAGGTCGGGTGGGGGGACTGGCGAGGTCGGGTGGGGGGACTGGCGAGGTCGGGTGGGGGGACTGGCGAGGTCGGGTGGGGGGACTGGCGAGGTCGGGTGGGGGGACTGGCGAGGTCGGGGGGGGGGACGGGCGAGGTCGGGTGGGGGGACGGGCGAGGTCGGGTGGGGGGACATGGGAGGTCGGGTGGGGGGACTGGCGAGGTCGGGTGGGGGGACTGGCGAGGTCGGGTGGGGGGGACTGGCGAGGGCGCGAGGTCGGGTGGGGGGACTGGCGAGGGCGCGAGGTCGGGTGGGGGGACTGGCGAGGGCGCGAGGTCGGGTGGGGGGACTGGCGAGGGCGCGAGGTCGGGTGGGGGGACTGGCGAGGGCGCGAGGTCGGGTGGGGGGACTGGCGAGGGCGCGAGGTCGGGTGGGGGGACTGGCGAGGTCGAGTGGGGGGACTGGCGAGGTCGAGTGGGGGGGACTGGCGAGGGCGCGGGGTCGGGGGGGGGGACTGGCGAGGGCGCGAGGTCAGGTGGGGGGGACTGGCGAGGGCGCGAGGTCAGGTGGGGGGGACTGGCGAGGGCGCGAGGTCAGGTGGGGGGACTGGCGAGGGCGCGAGGTCGGGTGGGGGGACTGGCGAGGGCGCGAGGTCGGGTGGGGGGACTGGCGAGGGCGCGAGGTCGGGTGGGGGACTGGCGAGGGCGCGAGGCGGGGGGGATAGAAGAGAGGGAGCGAGGAAAGGGGGGCAGTGGTAAAGGCACGAGGGGAGGGGGCGAGGGGAGTGGTGAGGGGGAGTGGTGAGGGGGAGTGGCGAGGGGGAGTGGCGAGGGGGAGTGGCGAGGGGGAGTGGCGAGGGGGAGTGGCGAGGGGGAGTGGCGAGGGCGAGTGGCGAGGGCGAGTGGCGAGGGCGAGTGGCGAGGGCGAGTGGCGAGGGCGAGTGGCGAGGGGCGTGGCGAGGGGGAGTGGCGAGGGAGAGTGGCGAGGGGAGTGGCGAGGGGAGTGGCGAGGGTGAGTGGCGAGGGTGAGTGGCGAGGGGGAGTGGCGAGGGGGAGTGGCGAGGGGGAGTGGCGAGGGGGAGTGGCGAGGGGGAGTGGCGAGGGGGAGTGGCGAGGGGGAGTGGCGAGGGGGTGAGGTGGGGAAGGGAGAGGATAGTGGCGAGGGGTGGAGAGAGGACAGTGGCGAGGGGGAAGGGAGAGGACTGTGGTGTGGGGTTCTGGAGAGGACAGTGGCGAGGGGGAAGGGAGAGGACAGTGGCGAGGGGGAAGGGAGAGGACAGTGGCGAGGGGAAGGGAGAGGACAGTGGCGAGGGGGAAGGGAGAGGACAGTGGCGAGGGGGAAGGGAGAGTACAGTCCCGTCGGGTGCTGCAGTGGACAGTGGCGAGGGGGAAGGGAGAGGACAGTGGCGAGGGGGAAGGGAGAGGACAGTGGCGAGGGGGAAGGGAGAGGACAGTGGCGAGGGGGAAGGGAGAGGACAGTGGCGAGGGGGAAGGGAGAGGACAGTGGCGAGGGGGAAGGGAGAGGACAGTGGCGAGGGGGAAGGGAGAGGACAGTGGCGAGGCGGCAGGGAGGGGGAAGTGGCGAGGGGGAAGGGAGAGGACAGTGGCGAGGGGGAAGGGAGAGGACAGTGGCGAGGGGGAAGGGAGAGGACAGTGGCGAGGGGGAAGGGAGAGGACAGTGGCGAGGGGGAAGGGAGAGAGGACAGTGGCGAGGGGGAAGGGAGAGGACAGTGGCGAGGGGGAAGGGAGAGGACAGTGGCGAGGGGGAAGGGAGAGGACAGTGGCGAGGGGGAAGGGAGAGGACAGTGGCGAGGGGGAAGGGAGAGGACAGTGGCGAGGGGGAAGGGAGAGGACAGTGGCGAGGGGGAAGGGAGAGGACAGTGGCGAGGGGGAAGGGAGAGGACAGTGGCGAGGGGGAAGGGAGAGGACAGTGGCGAGGGGGAAGGGATGAGGACAGTGGCGAGGGGGAAGGGAGAGGACAGTGGCGAGGGGGAAGGGAGAGGACAGTGGCGAGGGGGAAGGGAGAGGACAGTGGCGAGGGGGAAGGGAGAGGACAGTGGCGAGGGGGAAGGGAGAGGACAGTGGCGAGGGGGAAGGGAGAGGACAGTGGCGAGGGGGAAGGGAGAGGACAGTGGCGAGGGGGAAGGGAGAGGACAGTGGCGAGGGGGAAGGGAGAGGACAGTGGCGAGGGGGAAGGGAGAGGACAGTGGCGAGGGGGAAGGGAGAGGACAGTGGCGAGGGGGAAGGGAGAGGACAGTGGCGAGGGGAAGGGAGAGGACAGTGGCGAGGGGGAAGGGAGAGGACAGTGGCGAGGGGGAAGGGAGAGGACAGTGGCGAGGGGGAAGGGAGAGGACAGTGGCGAGGGGGAAGGGAGAGGACAGTGGCGAGGGGGAAGGGAGAGGACAGTGGCGAGGGGGAAGGGAGAGGACAGTGGCGAGGGGGAAGGGAGAGGACAGTGGCGAGGGGGAAGGGAGAGGACAGTGGCGAGGGGGAAGGGAGAGGACAGTGGCGAGGGGGAAGGGAGAGGACAGTGGCGAGGGGGAAGGGAGAGGACAGTGGCGAGGGGGAAGGGAGAGGACAGTGGCGAGGGGAAGGGAGAGCACAGTGGCGAGGGGATGGGAGAGCACAGTGGCGAGGGGATGGGAGAGCACAGTGGCGAGGGGATGGGAGAGCACAGTGGCGAGGGGATGGGAGAGGACAGTGGCGAGGGGGAGGGGAGAGGACAGTGGCGAGGGGAAGGGAGAGCACAGTGGCGAGGGGAAGGGAGAGCACAGTGGCGAGGGGAAGGGAGAGCACAGTGGCGAGGGGAAGGGAGAGCACAGTGGCGAGGGGAAGGGAGAGCACAGTGGCGAGGGGAAGGGAGAGCACAGTGGCGAGGGGAAGGGAGAGCACAGTGGCGAGGGGAAGGGAGAGCACAGTGGCGAGGGGAAGGGAGAGCACAGTGGCGAGGGGAAGGGAGAGGACAGTGGCGAGGGGAAGGGAGAGGACAGTGGCGAGGGGTGGGGAGAGGACAGTGGCGAGGGGTGGGGAGAGGACAGTGGCGAGGGGTGGGGAGAGGACAGTGGCGAGGGGAAGGGAGAGGACAGTGGCGAGGGGAAGGGAGAGCACAGTGGCGAAGGGAAGGGAGAGCACAGTGGCGAGGGGAAGGGAGAGCACAGTGGCGAGGGGAAGGGAGAGCACAGTGGCGAGGGGAAGGGAGAGGACAGTGGCGAGGGGAAGGGAGAGCACAGTGGCGAGGGGAAGGGAGAGGACAGTGGCGAGGGGAAGGGAGAGGACAGTGGCGAGGGGAAGGGAGAGGACAGTGGCGAGGGGAAGGGAGAGGACAGTGGCGAGGGGAAGGGAGAGGACAGTGGCGAGGGGAAGGGAGAGGACAGTGGCGAGGGGAAGGGAGAGGACAGTGGCGAGGGGAAGGGAGAGGACAGTGGCGAGGGGAAGGGAGAGGACAGTGGCGAGGGGAAGGGAGAGGACAGTGGCGAGGGCGCGAGGGGGGGGGACAGTGGCGAAGGCACGAGGGGGGGGGGAGGACAGTGGCGAAGGCACGAGGGGGGGGAGGACAGTGGCGAAGGCACGAAGGGGGTGGAGGACAGTGGCGAAGGCACGAAGGGGGTGGAGGACAGTGGCGAAGGCACGAAGGGGGTGGAGGACAGTGGCGAAGGCACGAAGGGGGTGGAGGACAGTGGCGAAGGCGCGAGGGGGGGGGAGGATAGTGGCGAAGGCACGAAGGGGGGGGAGGACAGTGGCGAAGGCGCGAGGGGGGAGGACAGTGGCGAAGGCTCGAGGGGGGGAGGACAGTGGCGAAGGCTCGAGGGGGGGAGGACAGTGGCGAAGGCTCGAGGGGGGGAGTACAGTGACGAGGGCGCGAGGGATGGGGACAACAGTGGCGAAGGCTCGAAAGGTAGGGGGGGCAGTGGCGAAGGCGCGAGGGGGGGAGGACAGTGGCGAAGGCGCGAGGGGGGGAGGACAGTGGCGAAGGCACGAGGGGGGGAGGACAGTGGCGAAGGCGCGAGGGGGGGGGAAGACAGTGGCGAAGGCGCGAGGGGAGGGGAAGACAGTGGCGAAGGCGGGAGGGGGGGGGAGGACAGTGGCGAAGGCGGGAGGGGGGGAGGACAGTGGCGAAGGCGCGAGGGGGGGAGGACAGTGGCGAAGGCGCGAGGACAGTGGCGAAGGCGCGAGGACAGTGGCGAAGGCGCGAGGGGGGTGAGAGGACAGTGGCGAAGGCGCAGAGGGGGTGGAGGACAGTGGCGAAGGCGCGAGGGGGGGAGGACAGTGGCGAAGGCGCGAGGGGGGGAGGACAGTGGCGAAGGCGCGAGGGGGGGAGGACAGTGGCGAAGGCGCGAGGGGGGGAGGACAGTGGCGAAGGCGCGAGGGGGGGAGGACAGTGGCGAAGGCGCGAGGGGGGGAGGACAGTGGCGAAGGCGCGAGGGGGGGAGGACAGTGGCGAAGGCGCGAGGGGGGGAGGACAGTGTCGAAGGCGCGAGGGGGGGGAGAAAAGTGGCGAAGGCGCGAGGGGGGGAGGACAATGGCGAAGGCGCGAGGGGGGGGAGGACAGTGGCGAAGGCTCGAGGGGGGAGGACAGTGGCGAAGGCTCGAGGGGGGGAGGACAGTGCCGAAGGCACGAGGGGGGGAGGCCAGTGGCGAAGGCTCGAGGGGGGGAGGACAGTGGCGAAGGCGCGAGGGGGGGGGAGGACAGTGGCGAAGGCGCGAGGAGGGGGAGGACAGTGGCGAAGGCGCGAGGGGGGGGGTGACAGTTGCGGAGGCGCGGGGGGGGGGGAGGACCTGGCGAAGGCGCGAGGGGGGGGAGGACAGTGGCGAAGGCGCGAGGGGGGGGGAGTACACTGGCGAAGGCGCGAGGGGGGGAGGACAGTGGCGAAGGCGTGAGGGGGGGAGGACAGTGGCGAAGGCGCGAGGAGGGGGGGACAGTGGCGAGGGGGGGAGGACAGTGGCGAAGGCGCGCGGGGGGGAAGGGAGAGGACAGTGGCGAGGGGGAAGGGAGAGGACAGTGGCGAGGGGAAGGGAGAGCACAGTGGCGAGAAGTGGGGAGAGGACAGTGGCGAGGAGTGGGGAGAGGACAGTGGCGAGGAGTGGGGAGAGGACAGTGGCGAGGAGTGGGGAGAGGACAGTGGCGAGGAGTGGGGAGAGGACAGTGGCGAGGAGTGGGGCGAGGACAGTGGCGAGGAGTGGGGAGAGGACAGTGGCGAGGGGAGGGGAGAGGACAGTGGCGAGGGGGTGGGGAGAGGACAGTGGCGAGGGGGTGGGGAGAGGACAGTGGCGAGGGGGTGGGGAGAGGACAGTGGCGAGGGGTGGGGAGAGGACAGTGGCGAGGGGGAAGGGAGAGGACAGTGGCGAGGGGGAAGGGAGAGGACAGTGGCGAGGGGGAAGGGAGAGGACAGTGGCGAGGGGGAAGGGAGAGGACAGTGGCGAGGGGGTGGGGAGAGGACAGTGGCGAGGGGGTGCGGGAGAGGACAGTGGCGAGGGGGAAGGGAGAGGACAGTGGCGAGGGGGAAGGGAGAGGACAGTGGCGATCGGGACGGGAGAGGACAGTGGCGAGGGGGAAGGGAGAGGACAGTGGCGAGGGGGAAGGGAGAGGACAGTGGCGAGGGGGAAGGGAGAGGACAGTGGCGAGGGGGAAGGGAGAGGACAGTGGCGAGTGGGAAGGGAGAAGAGGAAGAGTGGCGAGTGGGAAGGGAGAAGAGGAAGAGTGGCGAGTGGGAAGGGAGAAGAGGAAGAGTGGCGAGTGGGAAGGGAGAGGACAGTGGCGAGGAGATGGGAGAGCACAGTGGCGAGGGGGAAGGGATAGGACAGTGGCGAGGGGGAAGGGAGAGGACAGTGGCGAGGGGGAGGGGAGTGGGACAGTGGCGAGGGGGAAGGGAGAGGACAGTGGCGAGGGGGAAGGGAGAGCACAGTGGCGAGGGGATGGGAGAGGGACAGTGGCGAGGGGGAAGGGAGAGGACAGTGGCGAAGGGGGAAGGGAAGGAAGGGGACAGTGGCGAGGGCGCGGCGAAGGGAGAGGACAGTGGCGAGGGGGAAGGGAGAGAAAAGTGGCGAGGGGGAAGGGAGAGGACATGGCGAGGGAGAAGGGAGAGGACAGTGGCGAAGGCGAGCAGGGGGAAGACAGTGGCGAGGGAGAAGGGAGAGGACAGTGGCGAGGGGAAGGGAGAGCACAGTGGCGAGGGGAAGGGAGAGCACAGTGGCGAGGGGAAGGGAGAGGACAGTGGCGAGGGGAAGGGAGAGGACAGTGGCGAGGAGTGGGGAGAGGACAGTGGCGAGGAGTGGGGAGAGGACAGTGGCGAGGAGTGGGGAGAGGACAGTGGCGAGGAGTGGGGAGAGGACAGTGGCGAGGAGTGGGGAGAGGACAGTGGCGAGGAGTGGGGAGAGGACAGTGGCGAGGGGGAAGGGAGAGGACAGTGGCGAGGGGGAAGGGAGAGGACAGTGGCGAGGGGAAGGGAGAGAGACCAGTGGCGAGGGGGAAGGGAGAGGACAGTGCCGAGAGCGCGGGCGGGAAGGGAGAGGACAGTGGCGAGGGGGAAGGGAGAGGACAGTGGCGAGGGGGAAGGGGGAGGACAGTGGCGAGGGGGGAGGGAGAGGACAGTGGCGAGGGGGGAAGGGAGGAGGACAGTGGCGAGGGCGCGAGGGGGGGACAGTGGTGAAGGCACGAGGGGGGGAGTACAGTGGCGAAGGCACGAGGGGGGGGAGAACAGTGGCGAAGGCACGAGGGGGGGGGAGTACAGTGGCGAAGGCACGGGGGGGGAGTACAGTGGCGAAGGCACAAGGGGGGGGAGGACAGTGGCGAAGGCACGAAGGGGGGGGGGGACTGGCGAAGGCGCGAAGGGGGGGAGGACAGTGGCGAAGGCACGAGGGGGGGGAGGACAATTGCGAAGGCACGAGGGGGGGAGGACAGTGGCGAAGGCACGAAGGGGGGGAGGACAGTGGCGAAGGCACGAGGGGGGGGAGGACAGTGGCGAAGGCACGAGGGGGGGGAGGACAGTGGCGAAGGCACGAGGGGGGGGGGAGGACAGTGGCGAAGGCCCGAAGGGGGGGGGAGGACAATGGTGAGGGCGCGAGGGGGGGGAGGACAGTGGCGAAGGCGCGAGGGAGGGGGAGAACAGTGGCGAAGGCTCGAAAGGTAGGGGGGGCAGTGGCGAAGGCGCGAGGGAGGGAGGACAGTGGCGAAGGCGCGAGGGGGGGAGGACAGTGGCGAAGGCGCGAGGGGGGGAGGACAGTGGCGAAGGCGCGAGGGGGGGAGGACAGTGGAGAAGGCGCGAGGGGGGGAGGACAGTGGCGAAGGCGCGAGGGGGGGAGGACAGTGGCGAAGGCGAGAGCGGGAGAGCACACTGGCGAACGCGCGACCGGGGGAGCACACTGGCGAAGCCGCGAGGGGGGGAGGACAGGGGCGAGGGCGCGAGGGGGGGAGGACAGTGGCGAAGGCGCGGAGGGGGGGAGGGACAGTGGCGAAGGCGCGAGGGGGGGTGGACAGTGGTGAAGGCGCGAGGGGGGGGAGGACAATGGCGAAGGCGCGAGGCGGGGAGAACAGTGGCGAAGGCGCGCGCGAGGGGGGGAGGTCAGTGGCGAAGGCGCGAGGGGGGGACAGTGGCGAGGCGGGGAGCCCCGTGGCGAAGGCGCGAGGAGGGGAGGACAGTGGCGAAGGCGCGAGGGGGGGAGGACAGTGGCGAAGGCGCGAGGAGGGGAGGACAGTGGTGAAGGCGCGAGGGGGAGGACAGTGGCGAAGGCGCGAGGGGGGGGGAAGACAGTGGCGAAGGCGCGAGGGGGGGGAGGAAAGTGGCGAAGGCGCGAGGCGGGGGAAGACAGTGGCGAAGGCGCGAGGCGGGGGAGGACAGTGGCGAAGGCGCGAGGCGGGGGAGGACAGTGGCGAAGGCGCGAGGGGGGGGAGGACAGTGGCGAAGGCGCGAGGGGGGGGAGGACAGTGGCGAAGGCGCGAGGGGGGGGGGACAGTGGCGAAGGCTCGAAAGGGGGGGGGCATTAATTTTTTTTTGGCCTTATCAGCCAAGCGCCGGAGCCCTCAGGTCATTCATCTCATTTCTATCGTTTTTTCTTAACGAGTTGGTTATAACTGGAAAATATTTTCACTCGTTTGAATGCATTCCTACATTTTATTAAAGAGAAAGTCGTGAAGCTATAGTAAAATTAACTTTCACAACACTTTCGTTCTCATACACAATTGTCAATAGAACTACTCGCCTATAATATCAAACTGTTAGCCCTCCGTTCATTCGAGAAACTGGGACATTCCACTAAAATATGGTTTACATTTAAAATTACTTGGCATGTGGAGCAGAGAGGAACCTGCCTTTCTGACCCATTTGCCATCATATGTTTGTGGGTCAAGTGCGTATGATCTATACGTAGGAGAATGATATTACTGGACATTCTGTCCATGAATATGACGCCAAATGAAGACTGAAAGCCTAGTAGATACGAGTTTAAGATTAAATTTGTCCAGTGGAGCCGACGCTGCTCTTTGGAGTAACGCCTAATACAATTTTTAACGAGTTGAAAGGCGGTGATCTAAACACAAAGAACAGTTGGAGTTTTTTTCACTAAAGTACATATAGGCCTGGTAGTGAGGAATATAAAGGAAAGGGAGGCTTTTTGGATAGATTTAAAAGAGTGCATAGAGGGTTTAGGGAGAAATGTCACTGCAGTGGTATTGGGAGATCTCTGCGCTAGGGTAGGAGACGAGCCAATAGACAGATTGGTCGGGATATGTGGAATTCTAGAAAAATATCGTAGTGGAGAGTTGGTGATGTGTCTAGAAAGGGTCGATAACAAATGGTGTTTAGGAAGAATGTGTTTAGCTCACTGCCCTTCCACCCATTTGTCTTCCATACTTCAAAATTTTTTAATGTCTGAGTGGGACATTGACTTGTCACATGAGCTAGGCCAAGTTGCTGCCTTAGCAGGAACATCAGCAAGCTCGTTCCCTTGGATTCCTACATGTGCGGGAACCCAACAAAACTGAATCGTTACTTTCTTCCTGGTGGCCAGAGGAACTAGCCAGTCTTGAATTTCACGGACAATGTTTTTTTTTCTAAAAAAAAAAGTACCTTTTGATGTTATTATACTCGTACAATCTGTATAAATCACAAACTTCTTACTGGCAGGATTATTGAAAATCTAAATTAGGGCATTAAGAACTGCTAGTCGATCTGTAGAGAAAATGGAAAATTGAAAAGCTAACCTTTTTTGATAGAGGACCGAGGGATTATCGCTGAGTTCTTGACCCGTCCGTAAAAACACTCACTGAATCATTATGCTTACTCATATGTTCTAAATTTTTACTTTTTAATTCAGTTGGTGAACAAGTCTTCTTGGCGCCCCAAATTGAGCACGTACTGACCACAAGTCTACACAAAGGAAATTTGTGTTGGTACATTTCCTCCCCTGTGGTATAGGGGAGAAAGAATACTGGCACCAAATGTTCCCACTTCAATCGTAAAAGGCGAAAAAAAACAGGGTCTGGGAGTTTTCCAATCAGAACACTAAGGTTTGGGTTTTTGATGTGCGTGGATATGGTACAGATGAGAGTAAAAGGGAAGAGATTGGCAGTATGTTTTCGAGAAGAAAGATGGGCGTGTTGGCATTGAGTGAAACCAAATTGAAAGGGAGGGGAGAGTGAGTTGGGGAGAGTTTGAGTTTGGGAGTAGTTGAGAGGGTGTCAGGAGTGAAGAGATGAGGGAGAGAAGGTATGGCTATACTAGAAAATGAAGAGATAGGTAAGCGTGTGGACTAGAAAGAGGCTTCTTTAAGGTTAATATGGATGAAAGTGAAACTGGGAAGGGAGATGTGGGTCTTTGTAAGTGCATATAGGCCTAGTAGCGAGAGAAATATAAAGGAAAGGGAGGCTTTTTGGATAGATTTAAAAGAGTGCAAAGAGGGTTTAGGGAGAAATATCAATGTAGTGGTATTGGGAGATCTCTGTGCTAGGGTAGGAGACGAACCAATAGATTGGTCGGGAAACGTGGAATTCCAGGAAAAAATCGATCGCAGTGGAGAGTTGGTGATGTGTCTAGAAAGGGTCGATAGCAAATGGTGTTTAGGAAGAAAGTCGAGCATAAGTATACATGGGAGAAGGTGGTGGGTGGATGGATGGGTGGTAGATAGGGCTTTAATGGACTATATAGGGGTAACCAGGAAAAGATTAGGAAGATTTCTGAATTTACATGTTTTTAGGGGAGAGTGGGGAATATCAGAACATTTGAGCGGAAGGTTAAGATGAGAGTGGAGGATAGATGGAGAAAGAAGGACAAAGTAGGAAGGTGCTTAGAATATATATATTTTTTTTAACGAGAAAGAAAAAGAGTACAAGAAGAACCTGAGAGAAGAGTGGGAGGGAGTGAAGGATCGAGTAAAACTAGGAGTGAAGGAGGAATGGGGGCGCTTCAAGGAGGAAGCCCTCAGGTGTGTAAAGATGATGTGTGGAACAAGGAGGACGGAAGGAAACCGAAGGAAGTGTAGCGAGTGGCGGGATGAATCAAAGAAGGTTGTAGAATGTAGAAGAAGCGAGCATTCACAGATCGGTTGCAAAATAGGACGAGAGAATTATACGAATGGTACAAAGAAAAGAGAAAGCACAAGACAAAGGAGGCAAAAAAGAAAGATGTGAAATGGGGTAGGAGTATGACAATTTTGAAAGTAATGAAAATATGTTTTTGGAAAGAAATTAAGAGAGGAAAGGGAAGTGAACCAAGTAGAGAGGAAGGGGAGGCGAATAAAGTAGACAGTAAAAGGTGTTGATGGAGAGATAAAGGAAGAGGTGGCAGTAAGAGGATGATGGGCAGAGTATTTTAAATATTTTTTAAGTGTGAAGGAGGATAGAGGGGGAAAGGTAGTTGCAGTGGGAAGCACTAAGAAAATGACAGTGATGAATAAGAAAGACGGAGGAGATAAGAGTAAAAGACGAGGTGAAAGCATTTATCAGAATAACGAGTCCAGGTAAGGCTCCTGGGTTAGATGGGTGTCATGCGAGTGTCAAAAGAGATGGGGAGGACAGTGGCGAGGGGAGATCTTAAAAGGGCCCAAGAATCTCTATCATCCACTATGGGGTTTGGTGTATCCAGTCATCGGAACTCAAGGGAACTATTATTACCCAAATATTTACTCCTGCTTCATTTTGCAAATATTCTTTACACTTACTTGAGGCTGTGTTGACACACATTTCTGAGGATGGTACCGCTGTTGAAGTTGCAGTTTCAGCTGGAAAATGCTCTCTGCGTACTGGTAACCGAGCAGTGTCTCCAGCAATGGTGGAGTGTCCATATCCAGACGACCGTCATCGTCAACGTCGTGCTCCAAGAGCGACTCTGCACCTAGAGATGATCGTCTCCCATTTTTGTCGTATTCTTTTGGAGAATCCTGTAAAAGAACCAGTTTCAGCTACACATTTCGAAGCTATAAGAACATGCAAGTCAAGCTCGTTCAGCTGATTTGTGCAATTTTAAGGCATACAGGATCTCTTCACCAAACGCTACCGAGCGTGGTCGACGAGAACGTTGACCCTACCCCTTCCGCACCCTAAAAAGCGAGATTAGATTTTTCGCAAAATATCCAGTTTCACACACAGTTGAAAATAGGAGGAATACATCTACGTAAAGTAATTTTCTGTGGCAAAAAGCTTCCTGGAAGTGCACACCACAGACGCTCTCGAGATGCACACCGGACGGACATCGTTCTTGCGAGCGTACACCTGACGGACAGACGCGAGCGTACACCTGACGGACAGATGCGAGCGCACACCAGACAGACGGGAGCGCACACTTGACGGACAGACGCGCTCGCGATCTCACACCACACAGACGCACGAGAGCACAGGCTCACCCACAATGCTACCCGGACAAGAAACAACTGCTTCAGTCTTTTAATAAAATTAAACCAGGGGTTTATTTTTTTTAAGTGCACACCCAAACGATATAGCAATAGAAAATTAAACATTGTAAATTATTATACGTAATTTTTTGTCTGAAATAAAAGCAAATACACTGCCGAAAGGAGCTGCGACGGTAGGTTTGAGACGCCATGTTGTCTGTCCAGTCCCGTTAACGTCATTCTGATGCTTACGTTGTGTACCGAGTGTTCTCCCACACCAAGTGACCTCACATTTTTTAAGCAGTGCTACGGAGCTAAGCTTCAAGCTTTTCTTGAAGCTATGAAACTACACAGTGTAGTCCGATCGGATGACGACGACCTTAACTTTTAGCGTTACAGGTACAGGCTTACCAAATACAGGTTAGGCCAAGTTAGACCAATTCACCATAATTTCTTCCACTTCCACATCTATCAAAACAAAGATGGCGTCTCAAGCACTCGTCGCGACACTGTTCGTTAGTGTATCGCTTTTAGCAACTTTGTTATTGATTTCAGCCAAGAAAAACGTGTACTACATTATTGTATTACTTACAAAATCAATACTTAATCTTATATTGCTATATAGTTTATGTTTGCACTTTAAAAATTTACGAGTACGTGAATTGAAGCTTTCAGCCGAGAACATGATGCATCACAATCTGCTTTAAAAAAAATCACTAGTAAACACCCTTTTTTACTTGTTTACTTGTTTATTTGACTTTCAGATTTGTTTTTATTTCAATGTTATCTTATACTCGTACATTCTTACTACCTATCTAATCTTATTTGTCATACATTAAGTGGGATATGGGCTGGACAATGGATATTCTTATGGGCAGAATGATCTTCTGCCAGCATTGTTTGTCATTGCAACTAGTTACGCGGATAATCCTCTTGACATTAAAGAGTCCAGATGGCTTGAAACTGTACAAATTATGTTCACGAACAGAACATTCCAAGAATTGGTTTACTAATAGGGTGGTCGATGAATGGAATAAACTTAGTAACCATGTAGTAATCGCTGAAACTATCAGTTGTTTTAAAAATCGATTAGACAACTTTATGGATGGGGATGACAGGTGGTGATGGATACGGAGCTGCCTAGTGTAGGCCTTATGGTCTTTTGCAGTCTCCTTTATTCTTATGACCCTACAGCTGCAGACGATCCTCCAACCTACACATGTGGTACCAACCTTGCAATACCATACATTCCACTAAAATATCTACACTACCATCTTTAGTAAAAAGATTCCTCACATTCATCCATCCACAACCTCCCCTTATTCGTGAAGTTCCGCCTCACCCGCTCGTACAGCAATTTGTATATTTTTTGCATCTATATTACAACAACTTTTAGCAGCTTTTCGTGCAGAAATTAATATTAAGGGAAGGTGGAAAAGGTAATCCCCGCTACCCTCCATTTCGTATCATCCGCTCACATAGCAATTTGTACATTTTTTTGCATCTGTATTACAACAACTTTTCATGATAACGTTTTCCCCCTCAAATTAATATTAAGGAACGGTGAAAAAATATATTACCCGTAACTTTCCTAATATCTGCCACCTAAACAGTGTCATGGTTGTCCAGTGTGCAAGATGTACGGCTGTCCCTGCACGCATTTTTAGGTTAGGTGGGTTAGGGAGATTAGGTAGGTTAAATAAGTTAGGTTAGATAGGTTAGATAGGCTGGTTGGTTAGGTTAGATAGGCTGGTTGGTTAGGTTAGATAGGTTAGATAGATTGGTTGGTTAGGTTAGATAGGTTGGTTGGTTAGCTTAGGTTAGATAAGTTGGTTGGTTGGTTAGGTTAGATAGGTTGGTTGGTTAGGTTAGATATGTTGGTTGGTTAGGTTAATTTAGGTTAGACAGGTTGGTTGGTTAGGTTAATTTAGGTTAGACAGGTTGGTTGGTTAGGTTAATTTAGGTTAGACAGGTTGGTTGGTTAGGTTAATTTAGGTTAGACAGGTTGGTTGGTTAGGTTAGGTTAGACAGGTTGGTTGGTTAGGTTAGGTTAGGTTAGACAGGTTGGTTGGTTAGGTTAGGTTAGGTTAGACAGGTTGGTTGGTTAGGTTAGGTTAGACAGGTTGGTTGGTTAGGTTAGGTTAGACAGGTTGGTTGGTTAGGTTAGGTTAGGTTAGGTTAGACAGGTTGGTCGGTTAGGTTAGACAGGTTGGTTGGTTAGGTTAGGTTAGGTTAGACAGGTTGGTTGGTTAGGTTAGGTTAGACAGGTAGGTTGGTTGGTTGGTTAGGTTAGACAGGTAGGTTGGTTGGTTGGTTAGGTTAGACAGGTAGGTTGGTTGGTTGGTTAGGTTAGACAGGTAGGTTGGTTGGTTAGGTTAGACAGGTAGGTTGGTTGGTTGGTTAGGTTAGGTTAGACAGGTAGGTTGGTTGGTTGGTTAGGTTAGACAGGTAGGTTGGTTGGTTAGGTTAGACAGGTTGGTTGGTTGGTTGGTTAGGTTAGACAGGTAGGTTGGTTGGTTAGGTTAGACAGGTTGGTTGGTTGGTTAGGTTAGACAGGTTGGTTGATTGGGTAGGTTAGACAGGTTGGTTGATTGGGTAGGTTAGATAGGTTGGTTGATTGGTTAGGTTAGGTTGGTTGGTTGGTTAGGTTAGACAGGTTGGTTGGTTGGTTAGGTTAGACAGGTTGGTTGGTTGGTTAGGTTAGACAGGTTGGTTGGTTGGTTAGGTTAGACAGGTTGGTTGGTTGGTTAGGTTAGACAGGTAGGTTGGTTGGTTAGGTTAGACAGGTAGGTTGGTTGGTTGGTTAGGTTAGACAGGTTGGTTGGTTAGGTTAGGTTAGACAGGTTGGTTGGTTAGGTTAGGTTAGACAGGTTGGTTGGTTAGGTTAGGTTAGACAGGTTGGTTGGTTAGGTTAGGTTAGACAGGTTGGTTGGTTAGGTTAGGTTAGACAGGTTGGTTGGTTAGGTTAGACAGGTTGGTTGGTTGGTTAGGTTAGACAGGTTGGTTGGTTGGTTAGGTTAGACAGGTTGGTTGATTGGGTAGGTTAGACAGGTTGGTTGATTGGGTAGGTTAGATAGGTTGGTTGATTGGTTAGGTTAGGTTGGTTGATTGGTTAGGTTAGATAGGCTGGTTGGTTAGGTTAGATAGGTTGGTTGGTTAGGTTAGATAGGTTGGTTAGGTTAGATAGGTTGGTTGGTTAGGTTAGATAGGTTGGTTAGGTTAGATAGGTTGGTTGGTTAGGTTAGATAGGTTGGTTGGTTAGGTTAGATAGGTTGGTTGGTTAGGTTAGATAGGTTGGTTGGTTAGGTTAGATAGGTTGGTTGGTTAGGTTAGATAGGTTGGTTGGTTAGGTTAGATAGGTTGGTTGGTTGGTTAGATAGGTTGGTTGGTTAGGTTAGATAGGTTGGTTGGTTAGGTTAGATAGGTTGGTTGGTTGGTTAGGTTAGATAGGTTGGTTGGTTAGGTTAGATAGGTTGGTTGGTTAGGTTAGATAGGTTGGTTGGTTAGGTTAGATAGGTTGGTTGGTTAGGTTAGATAGGTTGGTTGGTTAGGTTAGATAGGTTGGTTGGTTAGGTTAGATAGGTTGGTTGGTTAGGTTAGATAGGTTGGATGGTTTGGTTAGATAGGTTGGTTGGTTAGATTGGTTGGTTAGGTTAGTCTGGTTGTCTTGTTGGTTTGTTTAGAGAGGTTTGTTGGTTGGTTAGGTTTGATTGGTTGGTTGGTTGGTTAGGTTAGATTGGTTGGTTGGTTGGTTTGATAGATAGGTTGGTTGGTTGGTTAGGTTAGATAGGTTGGTTGGTTAGGTTAGATAGGTTGGTTGGTTGGTTAGGTTAGACAGGTAGGTTGGTTGGTTGGTTGGTTAGGTTAGACAGGTTGGTTGGTTGGTTGGTTAGGTTAGACAGGTAGGTTGGTTGGTTAGGTTAGACAGGTTGGTTGATTGGGTAGGTTAGATAGGTTGGTTGATTGGTTAGGTTAGGTTGGTTGATTGGTTAGGTTAGATAGGCTGGTTGGTTGGTTGGTTAGGTTAGATAGATAGGTTGGTTGGTTGGTTGGTTAGGTTAGATAGGTTGGTTGGTTAGGTTAGATAGGTTGGTTGGTTGGTTAGGTTAGATAGGTTGGTTGGTTGGTTAGGTTAGATAGGTTGGTTGGTTGGTTAGGTTAGAAAGGTTGGTTGATTGGGTATGTTAGATAGGTTGGTTGATTGGTTAGGTTAGATAGGTTGGTGGAGTGGTGAGGTTAGATAGTCTGGTGGGTTGGTTGGTTAGGTTAGATAGATAGGTTGGTTGGTTGGTTGGTTAGGTTAGATAGGTTGGTTGGTTAGGTTAGATAGGTTGGTTGGTTAGGTTAGACAGGTTGGTTGGTTGGTTAGGTTAGACAGGTTGGTTGGTTGGTTAGGTTAGATAGGTTGGTTGGTTGGTTAGGTTAGATAGGTTGGTTGGTTGGTTAGGTTAGATAGGTTGGTTGGTTGGTTAGATAGATAGGTTGGTTGGTTGGTTAGGTTAGATAGGTTGGTTGGTTAGGTTAGATAGGTTGGTTGGTTGGTTAGGTTAGATAGGTTGGTTGGTTAGGTTAGATAGGTTGGTTGGTTAGGTTAGATAGGTTGGTTGGTTAGGTTAGATAGGTTGGTTGGTTAGGTTAGATAGGTTGGTTGGTTGGTTAGGTTAGATAGGTTGGTTGGTTAGGTTAGATAGGTTGGTTGGTTGGTTAGGTTAGACAGGTTGGTTGGTTGGTTAGGTTAGACAGGTTGGTTGGTTGGTTAGGTTAGATAGGTTGGTTGGTTGGTTAGGTTAGATAGGTTGGTTGGTTGGTTAGGTTAGATAGGTTGGTTGGTTGGTTAGATAGATAGGTTGGTTGGTTGGTTAGGTTAGATAGGTTGGTTGGTTAGGTTAGATAGGTTGGTTGGTTGGTTAGGTTAGATAGGTTGGTTGGTTGGTTAGGTTAGATAGGTTGGTTGGTTGGTTAGATAGATAGGTTGGTTGGTTGGTTAGGTTAGATAGGTTGGTTGGTTAGGTTAGATAGGTTGGTTGGTTAGGTTAGATAGGTTGGTTGGTTAGGTTAGATAGGTTGGTTGGTTAGATAGGTTGGTTGGTTGGGTAGGTTTGTTTGGTTTGTTAGGTTAGTTAGGTTGGTTGGTTAGGTTAGATAGGTTGGTTGGTTAGGTTAGGTTGGTTGGTTAGGTTAGATAGGTTGGTTGGTTAGGTTAGATAGGTTGGTTGGTTAGGTTAGATAGGTTGGTTGGTTAGGTTAGATAGGTTGGTTGGTTAGGTTAGATTGGTTGGTTAGGTTAGATTGGTTGGTTAGGTTATATTGGTTGGTTAAGTTAGATAGGTTGGTTAAGTTAGATAGGTTGGTTAGATAGGTTACATAGGTTAGGTTAGGTTAGGTTAGATAGGTTAGGTTAGGTTAGATAGGTTAGGTTAGGTTAGATAGGTTAGGTTAGGTTAGATAGGTTAGGTTAGATAGGTTAGGTTAGGTTAGATAGGTTAGGTTAGATAGGTTAGGTTAGATAGTTTAGGTAGGTTAGGCTACATAGGTAGGTTAGGTTAGATAAGTAAGGAAGGTTAAGTTAGATTAGGTTAAGTAGGTTAGGTTAGGTAGGTTAGGTAGGTTAGGTTAGGTAGGTTAGGTTAGGTAGGTTAGGTAGGTTAGGTAGGTAGGTAGGTAGGTAGGTAGGTAGGTTAGGTAGGTAGGTAGGTTAGGTAGGTAGGTTAGGTAGGTAGGTTAGGTAGGTAGGTTAGGTAGGTAGGTTAGGTAGGTAGGTTAGGTAGGTAGGTTAGGTAGGTAGGTTAGGTAGGTAGGTTAGGTTAGGTAGGTAGGTTAGGTAGGTAGGTTAGGTAGGTAGGTTAGGTAGGTAGGTTAGGTAGGTAGGTAGGTTAGGTAGGTAGGTAGGTTAGGTAGGTAGGTTAGGTAGGTAGGTAGGTTAGGTAGGTTAGGTAGGTAGGTAGGTAGGTTAGGTAGGTAGGTTAGGTAGGTAGGTAGGTAGGTTAGGTTAGGTAGGTAGGTAGGTAGGTAGGTTAGGTAGGTAGGTAGGTAGGTAGGTAGGTAGGTAGGTTAGGTAGGTAGGTTAGGTAGGTAGGTTAGGTAGGTAGGTTATGTAGGTAGGTAGGTTAGGTTAGGTAGGTTAGGTTAGGTAGGTTAGGTTAGGTAGGTTAGGTTAAGTAGGTTAAGTTAGATAGGATAGGTTAAGGTTAAATAGGTTAGGTTAGATAGGTTAGGTTAGATAGGTTAGGTTAGGTAGGTTAGGTTAGGTTAGGTTAGGTTAGTTTGTTAGGTTAGGTTAGATAGGTTAGGTTAGATAGGTTAGGTTTATTAGGTTAGGTTTGTTAGGTTAGGTTAGATAAGTTAGGTTTGATAGGTAGGTTAGGCTTGGATTGTTAGGTTAGGATTGTTAGGTTAGGTAGGTTAGGTTAGGTTAGATAAGTTAGGAAGGTTAGGTTAAAAAGGTTAGGTAGGTAGGTTAGGTTAGATAGGTTAGGTAGGTAGGTTAGGTTAGATAGGTTAGGTAGGTAGGTTAGATAAGATAGGTTAGGTTAGGTAGGTAGGTTAGATAAGATAGGTTAGGTAGGTAGGTTAGATAATTGTAATAATAATGGATGATGCTCAACAAAAATGGCGTTTAGGAGCCGGTTTGTGTGAAGTATTGTCACCATCCTTTAATATTAATTTAAACAAGAAACGTTACATTTTTTTTTTTTTAGGTTATGGTATAGATGCAAAAAATATACAAATTGCTGTGCGAGACTAAACTGTACAACTTCCAACCTTCCTACTGTGAAACATTTCTATTACAACAGCACTACAAAAAACTTGTCTCCCGCGGATAACGAATTCTGTATCCTTGTATGCATTCTCCTCCAACTAACAAATTCAAAACTTAACTGTGTTGATACAGTGTTGTCCATAAGAACATGAGGGTAAATTTTCGGAAGTGTTCGCCTAAGTGATTTAGTATTAGAAAATTAGATTGTCAATTATAATAATCCACGTAATACATTTCTTTTTTCTTGCGGAATTCAATAAAAAAAAAAGTTGCTAAGAGTGATACACTTACAAGCGTTGCCGCTGGGGCAGCTTGGGACGCCATCTTTGTTTTGATAAATGCGGTTGCCGAGTAAATTAAAGAATGATAAATTAGTCTCTTTTAACCTAACCTAACCAACCTAACCTTACCTGTATTTAGTAATGCGATACCTGTAAATCTATACATCAGGTTTGTCGTTTTCGTCGTCGTTGTCTTTAGGGATGTTTACGGCTGGTTTTTGGTATCGTATCTGCGGGGTGTACAGGGAGTTGCATAGCTTTAAAGAAATGCAAATCTCAGCTCTGTAGCAGTTTTGAAAATACATACCGTGCGAGGTACTGACAGAAGTACAAGAAATGCAAATCTCAGCTCCGTAGCACAGTTTTAAAAATGTATACCGTGCGGGTTACTGACGGAAGTACTGAGGGCGTATTCCAGAACCTATGGTGACAGCTTCGTTTGGCAGTGCATTTTCTTTTAGCGGGACTGGAAAGGCAACAGGACCTCTCGATCTTTTAGCATTTTTTTTTGTTATAGATTTCCGCCAAGAAAAACGTACATTACCGTGATGTATTATTATTTACAAAATTACCATTTAATTTTCCAATGCTCTCGCGCAAGTGTACATTTCCAAAAAAAATGCAGAAACTTCTTCCGCAGTAAGAGGGTTAAACGTCTCTATAGCCGGCAGATATTATTCAGCAGAGGTAACTACCACCTTGACAGCAAAACTAGTTTTGATGAACCCCATCCATACCGGGTAGGTCTCATCTACTTCGCTGTATCCAGAGTCGAGGTTTGGTCTAAATACGCGATTACTTATCAGCTCGTATTTAGTCTGCCTCTGTCCCTGTCCCCGTCCCCGCCTGTCCCCGTCCCTGCCTGCCCCCGTCCCCGTCCCTGCCTGCCCCCGTCCCCGTCCCTGCCTGCCCCCGTCCCCGTCCCTGCCTGCCCCCGTCCCCGTCCCTGCCTGCCTCCCTGCCTGTCCCCGTCCCTGCCTGTCCCCGTCCCCGCCTGTCCCCGTCCCCGCCTGCCCCCGTCCCCGTCCCCGTGCCCGTCCCCGCCTGCCCCCGTCCCCGTCCCCGTCCCCGTCCCCGCCTGCCCCCGTCCCCGTCCCCGTCCCCGTCCCCGCCTGCCCCCGTCCCCGTCCCCGTCCCCGTCCCCGCCTGCCCCTGTCTCCGTCCCCGTCCCCGGCCCCCGCCCCCGCCCCCGCCCCCGCCCCCGCCCCCCACCCCGCCCCCGTCCCCGTCCCCGTCCCCGTCCCCGTCCCCGTCCCCGTCCCCGTCCCGGTCCCGGTCCCGTTCCCCGTCCCCGTCCCCGTCCCCGTCCCCGTCCCCGTCCCCGTCCCCGTCCCCGTCCCCGTCCCCGTCCCCGTCCCCGTCCCCGTCCCCGTCCCCGGCCCCCGTCCCCGTCCCCGTCCCCGTCCCCGCCTGCCCCCGTCCCCGTCCCCGTCCCCGTCCCCGCCTGCCCCCGTCCCCGTCCCCGCCTGCCCCCGTCCCCGTCCCCGCCTGCCCCCGTCCCCGTCCCCGCCTGCCCCCGTCCCCGTCCCCGCCTGCCCCCGTCCCCGTCCCCGCCTGCCCCCGTCCCCGTCCCCGTCCCCGTCCCCGCCTGCCCCCGCCCCCGCCCCGGCCCCCGTCCCCGTCCCCGTCCCCGGCCCCGCCCCCGCCCCCGTCCCCGTCCCCGTCCCCGTCCCCGTCCCCGTCCCCGTCCCCGTCCCCGCCTGTCCCCGTCCCCGTCCCCGCCTGTCCCCGTCCCCGTCCCCGTCCCCGCCTGCCCCCGTCCCCGTCCCTGCCTGCCCCCGTCCCCGTCCCTGCCTGCCCCCGTCCCCGTCCCTGCCTGTCCCCGTCCCTGCCTGTCCCCGTCCCCGTCCCTGCCTGTCCCCGTCCCCGTCCCTGCCTGTCCCCGTCCCCGTCCCTGCCTGTCCCCGTCCCCGCCTGCCTGCGCCTGTCAGGACCATCCAGAGCTAGAATCCAGGGCTGATGGACAGCAAGGTCAAGGGACAAGATCTCGACATTGGACTGGCATAAGAGTCAGTGAACAAGTCATGGTCCTTTTAACAGGACACGATCAACGTTTAAAGTAGAAATATTTGGTCCCGTGTCCACTGCTATACTACCCGCCTATCCCGTGAGAGATGATGCGGACCTCTGCATCTCGTCCAGCTTGATAAGTCTGTACAGTCTTTTAAGGTACAAAAGAATAGAGTGTACAAACATGGCTGTGGCTGTGAATAAAATCGGATACAAATCGTCAGCCTGACCATACCGGGTACCACACTTCTAATACTCGCCGATATAGACGAGGATTGAGAAAACCCGAGGCTCCTTCATTACACCAGAAAACTTCTAATGTTCTCGAGTTGATTGGAAAATAATTTCCATCACGAATATTGGATATTTCCGAATTTTAGACTCCCAAATTGAGAACTTGCATCCGGCTTTTACCTGTCCATCAGATACGCAGCTTAAATATCTTGAATCAACTTAAAAGCGATTAATTCTCGTCAAGCGGAAGGGGGCATCATTACGAAGGGGGCGGGGTGGTAATGATGTAGGAAGGGGGATTAATTGGATCATCCCTTTAGGTACGGTAGAGCTAGCAAACTTCGTTCTAGGTATATCTATACAACACTGGTCGCCTCCCCTCACCTAAAGCCGGGTCCACACTTGTTGCATCATCCTTGCGTACCACCTAGTGATACGATACGGTGCAACAGGATATTGTACCCACTTGTTGCGTATCCGCCTGCTGTATAAGGATACACAACAAATGGGTAAAATGCCCTGTTGCACCGTATCGTAGCACTAGGTGGTACGCAAAGATGGTACGATACGTGGAAATGCAACAAGTGTGGACCCGGCTTTACAAAGGGGTGGCCAATCATTAGTTTGCATATTCCATTCAGCTAAGGACAAGTCACCATATTGAAGTGGACACTAACTGTTAAAGTGAGGGAATAATCGGTAAAATTTTACTTTCGACCATTGTTGGAATATAGCAATACAAAATTAAATAGTAATTTTGTTAATTAAAATGTATGAACGTAATATGCAATTTTGTGTGCGGAAATGAAAATAAAAAAAAGTTGCTAAAACAGATTTCTTAAGTAACGAAGTCGTGTACTACGAATGGTCCATGTTTGTTATGGTAGATTCCGACGTCGGAGAAATGAAAGGACGATAAATTTGTCTAAACTAAAGTAAACTAAACTAAACTAAACTAAAAACTAAACCAAACTAAACTAAACTAAACTAAACTAAACTAAACTAACCTAACCGGTAAAATGTTACTTTCGACCATTGGAGGAATATAGCCATACAAAAGCCGAGTGGTTGAAAAGCCCGCCAACGTCTCTCACGACGACGACGATGAGGACCAGCCGGACGATATCTAATTTGCAGGTAATGATTCATTAAACACAGGTTAGGTTAGGTTAGGTTAGGTTAGTTTAGTTTAGACAAATTTATCGTCCTTTCATTTCTCCGACGTCGGCATCTACCATAACAAACATGGCGTACCATTCGTCGTACACGACTTCGTTACTTAAGAAATCCGTTTTAGCAACTTTTTTATTTTCATTTCCGCACAAAATTGCATATTTCGTTCATGCATTTTAATTTACAAAATTACTATTTAATTTTGTATTGCTATATTCCTACAATGGTCGAAAGTAAAATTTTACCGAATAATCCTTAGGCCAGCGTTTCTCAACCTTAAGGTTCCCCGGAACCCTAAGGTTCCGCAAATTTTCCCCAAGGGTTCCGCGGGAACAAGCGAGATAATCTAATGCACTTTTGATATCTTATTTAATTTCATATACGTAATATAATTAAACACGCACGACATTTTTATTGTAACAATGTAATGCAGACATCCTTTCTAACCTATTATTACGATGAAAAAACTAGATATGGTACATTTTTTTTTTTTTTTTGTGCAGGGGTTCCTTGAGACATGCAATCGATTTTAAAGGTTACGCAAGGGTAAAAAGGTTGAAAAACGCTGCATTAGTCCATTATTACTCGCTCTATTGGCTTTATTCAGGTAAATGTCCAAGGATTTCGGTCAGCGCCTTAGTCGACAGTACCACCGCGCTTATGGGATCAAAGGGCATATCTACTTCGTTTACTACGATGATCTATGGCGTTATCACATTAGTCTACTTTTCCTCCAACCTCCAATTAATCGGCGGTATCGCCCACCCCTAGAACATTTTCCGCCGTGAAATTACTATGGCAAATTATTTTCTCAACAATTTACAAAGAATGTCATTTGATATGCCGGGGAGGGGGGGGGGGTTCTCTTCTAACATATAACCTTCCCGAAAACTTCTCAAAAAATCCGAGGAAAAAAATAGTCCAGTATGATAATGCCTCGAGATATTCCAACTCCAAAAATCTTTAGGCAGACAAGGGAGAGGCCTTGTGCATTTGGCACCTTACGCCCTCATTCAGAGATTAATTTACATAAATTTTATAATACTCACGGGGAGGTCGATCTCTATGCCGTCTTCGTCCACATCCATTCCGCTTAGTCCTCCGTCACCTTGGAGACGCTCTCTATCGTCTTCATCGTCTGCTGGTGGTGCAGCCGCCGGCGCCTCCATGTCCATGCAGCGCCCTCTATCTCTGTTGCTCGCCTCAGCCATTGCCACCACACTATCTCCAATGCTTTACGAAGGTACTCTCTTGGTCGCTTGTGTCAGTTCCCGAACTAGAATGTAGTTCGTGAATCTAGCCTACCGAACTAAAAATCTGATACTTAGTTCACCCAACTCGGATCAGGAGTTAGTCATGAACGGTTCTGTCAAAGCCAGGTCACTGATAATCCACATCTGGACTTTCTTGTTCAACCTTGTCACCTTTTGGACTCGCGCGGTCGGGCGGAGTTACGCTATTCTTTGCTTTCGTCCACAGGACACTTGCGAAGGGCGCATGTGTACGAAGGCTACACCTCAACTCAAAATTCGAGTACTTACAATTTACACTGTCAACGTAGCTATCGAGAACTTTCGCATCGCTATATCACTGATAATTTGAGTTAAAGGGACTGCTTGAAACGGACTGTGCAAAGATATCAAGTAAGTCTTGGCCTTCCTTTGACGTTGACTACGCGGACTGGGCCAACGGATAGGTGTGATTGGTTTGGAGGGCTGTCGCCAAATGACCACCAACAGCTGTCAAATATCGCCATATACTTACGTCAGACGAGATTATATCATCAATACCACTCTCCCACATTAACATTCACAATTACACTCCCGTTCAAATCAATCCAGATGCTAAACCAACGATATTAACTTTACTTTTTCATCTTGGGTGTTCAAAATATGCCAAATAAAATTTCCTTTGATCACAGACACTAACAACCAGACTGCGTGGTGCAAAGACTATAAAAGAAAGACAGGAAGGGTTCGTAAGGTGTTTAGCAAAAATATGTAGCCAGAATTAATGCCAAATACCGCTAGATTATTGGGGTTTTAACGCCATCTATTGAGCGGTTGAAAAATTAAAAATCGAAGCGATAGCTATTGTTGCCATTTTATTGTATTTTATATATTTTTAGAATTATATATTGATTGATATTTTCGGCCTTGTATATGATTATTATTTTAGTTCAATACTTTTTTTTTTTTTTACTTCATTTGTAACCATTACTGTGTAAATAGTATTTGCTTTCACATGCTTGACATTTGACAATATCTCGTATATATAATATCTTTCATACCTCTGAATTTTTCATAAAATATAAAGAAAAAATTATAATACACATACACACACACATATATATACTGTATATATATACATACGCACACACACATAATATATATATATATATATATATATATATATATATATATATATATAATTCTCTTATTTGATTTATATACATATGAATTTCTTTATCATTTGTCTTCATGGGTATTATATGTGGTAATATGGGCAAATGAAAGCTTAGGTTTTATTTCATAATTTTATTAATTCCAAAGAACACCTACCAGAACAATTTCTATTCTTATCACATTATCACATTTATGCCAAGAGTGTGAAGCAGGTCTATAAAACATCTATATAACTGTGGACTCAATTGTGGTACTAATATCTGTTGTTGCAATTTGACATATGTTGCTTACTTTTTATGGTTTACAGGTCTTATAGAATTATGCAATGCTAATAAATGGTCAGTACTAACCAAAGTTCTCATCCAATGAACTTGGCAAGTTTTCCATTTCAATTTGCTGGTGATGCAAAGTACTTGCAGTATCCAAGTGCAGGTCAATATCTGTAAAATAATATATGTGATGTTTTGTAGTTATAAACAGATAATGTATGTAAGGTATCTTATGCTCAGAATTTAGTTTGTAATTTCAAGTTGAAATATGTTTTGTGCAAATACAAAAATTAGCTAATGGCAATGAAAGAATATTCTAAATAATGTTCAACTTTAAAGTA
>NC_134796.1:37873717-37878717 GCF_046742065.1 Oratosquilla oratoria
TTATTTGGATTCTTTTTGTCACCTTTTTGAATATAGGAGTAACGTTAGCTAGCTTCCATTCTCTTGGGACATCTCCGGATATGATGGATTTCTTGAAAATAATTTCTAATGGAAGAACAATCTCATTTTTCATTTCCTTTAAGATTCTTGGATGCCAACCGTCAGGCCCTGGTGTTTTATTAACTTTGAGTTTGTCTATACACCTTTTAATTTTTTCTTTTGTTATATTTACCGTAGTGAGTAAGTTTACCCCAGACTTTTCACAGGTTTCAGTTTGGAATTCACTTTGAGGTGTTTCGTTTACGAATACCGAGCTAAAATAATTGTTTAAGATATTACACATTCCTTCATTTGAATATTCAAGTTGACCGTCAGCAGATAATAGTGGACCAATGTGATTCCTAACAACCTTTTTATCTCTAATGTAACTATAGAATTCTTTGGGATTCTCTTTGGATTTATCAGCGATGTTCATTTCGTATTGTCGTTTTCTTTTTCTTATTGTCTTTTTTAAATCTCTCTGTATTGATACATAACTTTCATAGTCATTAGATGCACCCGAGCACTTATATTTCTTATAAGCCTGTCTCTTTTTAGCAATACTTTTTTCAGTTTCTTTGTCGAGCCACTTTGGGCGAGCCTGATTTGGTGGACGTCTGTCCTTAAAAGGAATGTAAGTTTGAATCATCTTAGTGAGCGTATTTTGAAATATTTCCCACATCTGATCTACAGGTCTTTCGTTTAATTTTGCCTCCCAATCTGTAAGCTGAAGCTCCTGACGTAGTTCTATGAACTGAGCTTTACTGAAATCGGGTATTTTAGAAGCACAATTATCTATTCTAAAATTGTTTAGGAGTTTGAATCTGACTAAGTTGTGATCGCTATTTGCAACAGATTCACCGACTTCTACATCAGTTACCATGCTTTCGCGGCTAGTGATCAATAAATCGAGTAAGTTTCCATATCTTGTGGGCTCTTTTACATGCTGAAGTAATTGTCACCAAGAAAATCAATCAAGCGACTACCTATATGGCCATGTTCAAGGGTCATCCAATCAATGTCAGTAAAATTGAAATCACCCATTATCAATAAATCCCGGTTGCAGAAACTAGACAGTTCTTGAAATAACAGTTTGTCGTCTGCTAATGATAATGTCTTTGGCCTATATATTACACCTATATTCATTTTTTGTCCATTTGTTTGGGTTAACTCAACCCACAAACTGTCATATGCATCCTGTTTCACTTTCTCTAAAACACAAGCATGAACATTGTTTTTAACGTACAGTAGAACACCCCCACCTTTCTTGTGGTTTCTATCCTGATGAAAGTGTTTAAATCCCGCAATATTAAATTCAGCTTCGAACTCTGTACCATTTAACCATGTCTCAGTTATTCCTATCATATCGAGATTTTCGCTTTTGACATACGCCTGTATTTCTTGAAATTTGTTCCTAATACTACGAGCATTAAAGTACATAGTTTTAAGAAACTCGTGATTATTTCTTTTTGACACATTTTGAGTTTCAATATCATGTCTTATATTATCATTTTGTTTTTTATTTATGCCTTGCTCTATATTATTATTATTTGGTCCTTCATTGACATTCAATGCCTCATTAACATTTCTCCTATCAAAATTAACATTTCCCCCATCACGGACATCTGGTCGATTATGGTACATTTTGTCCCCCTACGTCACCGTGATTCACGCCGGCCTCCCGTCGTTCAGTGACATTATGTCCGGCATCCCTTTCTAAAATTATATTTTGTCCTCCAGTGACATTATATCCTACCGTGATATTTTTTCCTCCACTATAATTACATCCCATCGTGATCTTTTGTCTTCCACTGTCATTACATCCTATCTTGATATTTTGGCCTTCATTGACATTCTGTCTGGTATCTCTTCCTAAAATTATATTTTGTCCTTCACTGACATTATATCCTACCGTGATATTTTCTCCTCCATTATCATTACATCCTATCGTGATATTTTGTTCTCCACTTTCATTATTTCCCATCGTGATCTTTTGTCCTCCACTGTCATTACATCCCATTGTGACATTTTGTCCTATGACATTACATCCTAATGTGTCATATCGTCCTCTAGCGACATTACATCCTATCATGATATTTTGGCCTTCATTGACATTCTGTCCGGTATCCCTTCCTACAATTACATTTTGGCCTTCAATGACATTATATCCTACCGTGATATTTTCTCCTCCATTATCATTACATCCTATCGTGATATTTTGTTCTCCACTATCATTACTTCCCATCGTGATCTTTTGTCCTCCACTGTCATTACATCCCATTGCGACATTTTGTCCTATGACATTATATCCTAATGTGACATTTCGTCCTCTAGCGACATTAAATCCTAAAATTATATTTTGTCCTATACTGGTACATTGTTCTACATTAATGCTATACTCTACACTGTTTTTCCCAAGTACATTCTATTTCCCCTTCCCTTTGGCCTTCTACCCTAAAAAAGGAGCTAGTTCATTACAAACTCCCACAATGAGGTTTGTAAGAACATCTTTGCCTCTGCGGGTAAGGTGGATCCCATCAGAAGCGTAAAGGTCATGGCGCCTAGAAAAGAGATACCAAGGATCAAGAAAGTGGTATCCCAATTGTGTGCACAACTGCGATATCCTATCATTGATCCCTATGGCTCTACTGTTCCAACACGAACCTGCGTAGATCCTCGGGAGGATCCCACAGACTACGTGACGGCTCCCACGTTCCTTCATCTCCTGAAGGAGGACCTTGTAATTCCGAACAAGCTCCTCTGATCTCACCCTACCTACATCGTTACTTCCCGTATGAACAATCGAAACCGTGTTCTTCCGTCCTTGCTCCCTGATGGACCGGGTACAATCAACGATCCCACGGCCCGGTTGACATACAAGCTTGCAACGTCGCTTAGTCTTTCGCTGCAGGATGTCGTCATAGCCTCGAACCATGGAGTCCCCCACCACCAAGAACTCCTGGTTTTCAGCCACTTCATCCTCCAGTAGAGCAAAACGATTGACTAGAGCCAGCGGTTGCTCCACAGGGCACACGTCTACCGAACGCGGGCTCGACAAACGGGACCCCACGGAGCGCCACTCGCTCATGGCAGTGACAGTAGGTGAAGAAGTGGAACGCTCTTTGGGTTGTGGGGAGGGTTCACTCTTCTCACGGAGCGCACTCCTGAGAAGCCGAATTTCCTCCTCACACATCCTGAGACGGACCTCTAGATTCACGCAACCTTCACAAGCCATTTCGCTCCCCCTTTAGCAATAAAAACGGCAAAGAGAAAATACAAATCAACAACAACAAAAAATCAAAGCGGTCTCTAATAAACTAAATACACGAAGCTTACTCTGCTTACCTTATACTATTTGTCCTACCTTTGGAGTACGGTAACAGAAAACTGTTTTGAAATTAAATAGAACCCTGCACTTTATCTTATATCTGTAACTGTATAGCGCTATACGTATACAATTACAAAAACACAACACAATCACTTAACACTATTCGGAGATATAAATTTCACAGGTATTCGCTAGCTGGTGTCTGTGCAGAAAAACGAGGTCTCTAGCGGACTGAGCTGAGGTCACGAGCGGAGTGACTGAGCTGAGGTCACACATACATACACATACATACATACACATACATATATACATATATACATACATACATACATACATACATACACAGGTTTATTCCCAACTGCAAAAGCTACAGAGGACTGACCAGGTTTGGTTTACATCAACAACTGATAGGATCTTAGCATTACATGTTCTTATGGAACGTCGATGTTGCTTGCAATCCACTATGAGCTTAGGAAGGCGTTTGATTCAATACATCGCGAGGTGGTCTGGGATCGCTTACCCGGCAAGAATTATTGATCCGATGTCTGAGCTTTACTATATGAAAGAAGCACGTTCGGCTTTTTTAAGGAATGAAAACAGAGGAGTTACTTTCCCCAACACTTTTCAGTACCTGCATGGACTGAGTATTAGACAGAATAGATTTAAATATTTCTTTTTAATCAGGTCACAAACTGGAGGACAAGGAATCCCTGGATTGAAGCTGCGTTGGTTGGCTGGAAAGAATGTTGTCGAAATAAGGATTACAAAGGAGGAGCATGCCGACAGGGACCTTTTGGTCCATAACTAGGTCGGATGCGAAAAAATCATAATAATGATAAATAAAAAAATAAAAAAACAAAATTTATAACAACATAAGAAAAAAATAAACAAAATAAGTGCACAGGTGTCGTTAAATAATAAACAAACAGGAAAATATTGAATAATAATGAATTGAAAGATAAATAATAATAAATAAAAATCAAGCAAATAATAATAAACAAACAGGTAAATGATAACAAACAAATAAACAAATAATATCAAATAAATGACAGGCATGGCAGAATCTTGCGTAGGTGTTTATCTAAATGAATCTTAAATAGAACCGGACTCCATACAATGGCCAGCCATGTGGTAGCCTATTCGTTATAATTTCGGTAGCATTGAATGCATATTTAGCGTTAAGGTTTTTACGTGTTTGTCTTTCATGTATTTGTCCTCATTATGAAACGAAAGATATCCAGCCCGCCTGTTCTGCTATTGTAGCCCACTGCGACATGGACAGATTACAGACACTACCACTCCAATTTTATTACGAAATAGAGCGTTCCAGGTTGATTAATGTGCAACACGAGCGAATTCTTGCCTGTGAGACTCGAAATTTGCATATACACAGACGATATTGCTCTACCAGTGTCTCGTTTCTGATGAGGGACTTAATTCAAACGTCAGACATAAGAAGGATACCTTACGTCTAATTCGTTCTTTTTTCTCATTTTTGTGTGATACAAATTGCTGAAGTGGTAATATTATCTATGGGTGTATATAATTTCCAGGTTTGATATTGGATAGATATATAAAACAATAGCGGACATCTTCATGGAAATACTACATAGAGCTCAGCTTCATTAAAGTA
>NC_134796.1:37906217-37913717 GCF_046742065.1 Oratosquilla oratoria
ATAAACTATGCAATATCTGAAATTTTTCTGTTTATAATCTCTTCTTTCCTCTTTATATTACACTTTGGGAAAGAAAAATAGATAAAATCATCGTCTATTTAAAATGTTAATAGTTTTTCTTTCCTTTCTAATTTATCAAAAAGATAACATGGTAAAGAAATGAACAAATCTTTTAAAAACATCCTTTCATTCCCTTTGTTTTTTTTTTTTCAGTCACGCCTTTGAAAGGAAATCATCCTAAACCTAATCTCTCATGTCACAATTTTCGTTTATTTCCCCTTCTTTTGTCTATCACCATTTCAGAAAGAAATATAAAAAAGAAAAAAAAAAATGTCATGTACCTTCCCAAAGTTTCTGTGCCTTCCTTCTGCATGCCACACAAGTCGACCTCATGCGCAAAACACTTCCTCATACTAGTCGAGCCTGAGGGTCTTCGTTTGCAATGAAAACTGCTCGCCTTTACATAATTTGCTCTGCCCTTGAGCTTTGTTGAGCCCAACTGCTAAATACTTTAATCCCTTTAACTCAAGGGCATGGCCCCAGCATGTTTAGTTTTACCAAATGCCAGGTGGTTTGGTTAAACTAGGAAGGTTTACCAATAGAGATTAAAAATCATCTTCACGAATCACTTTAACCAAGTTCTCACCACCTTCTGACCATACTCCAGGGAAGGCCAGTTGCCCTCTCAGTTGTGATTCCTCGCAAATTTTCTCCATTGGGTTCGATCTCTGTACCTCTCTTCTTCATCTTCTATCATCTCCATTGTCTACTCTCGTTTCTATTGCTTCTCTGATTGCACCCTTTCATCTCTCTCTTGGGTTTCCCTCTCTAAGCCTTGTCCCTCTCGGTGCCCAGGTACCATTCTATGTCCATTCTCATCACGTGTCCATATCAGGTAACGAGCTCATATTTGTTTCTTACTGATGCCAGACGATTTAATTCAGCTGCTTGAGAGTTTAGAGAGCTTTTTGAATACCCACTCACCACTTTCCCATTTTTTACTTATTTCTTCGTATATTTTCTCCTTCACGCTTTCTTTGATCGCTACCACTTTCTAAATCAGAACAAATGTGAGGTTCGTCACTCCAATTATATTATGATCCTTCTGTATGGGGCTATTCTCAACTGGAAATACCTAGATATGGCACATGTCTGATGGGCCTTTGGGGTTTATATTAAAAATTAGTTTTATTCTGGCTAACGTACAGCGATTTTATTCACCTTAAGAAAATTCTTAGAGATCAGTAGATTAATCAAGATTTTTACAAAGGAGCATGCCGACAGGAAACCTTTTGGTCCACAACTAAGTCGGATGCAAAAAAAAAAAAAAAAAAAAAAAAAAAAAAAAAAAAAAAAAAAAAAAAAAAAAAAAAAAAAAAAAAAAAAAATAAATAAAATAAATAAATAAATAGATAAATAAAATAAATCGATAATAAATAAATAAACAAATAAAATAAAATATATAAATAAATAGATAACTAATAAATGAATAAATAAAAAATAAAAATAATGATACATAAATAAATAAAAACTATAATAGTTTAAATAATAATAGATAAAATAACTAGATAAATAAATAGGTAAAGTTAAATAATAAACAAACAAGTAAATAGTAAATAATAATAAATTGACAGATAAATAATAATAAATAATAATCAAGGAAATAATAATAAACAAACAGACAAATAATAACAAACAAATAAATAGATAATATGAAGTCAATGTTGCATCGTAGGTCTGGACGTTGAAAAGCTTAATACCTTAGCTACGGTGCCCTCGCCTAATCCGAGTGAAATAGTTTGTCATTTACTATCATAAAGTGTCTAAAGCGGGGCCTATACGATCAATATTATTGCGCAATATTCCGTATTGTACAATATTATTGCGCAATATTCCGTATTGTACAATATTATTGAGAGTATAGGGATGATAATGAAGAGTCATATGTATTCGGCCTATACATTTGATGTCTTCAATATTTGTCATTTTTCAAAACCATCCCTACCCCGACAATAATATTGTACAATATGAAATATTTCTCAATAATATTGATCTTGTAGGACCCGTTTATAGATCCATCAACAACATGGAGCATGCGCAGAGAGGCGAGTCGCTTCTCTCATACGCCAATGCCACGGTTTCCATGAACAATATCTTCTGCAATCACCCATCCCATTCCAGACAGCTTCCAGCCAGATCGATCGACTTGCTGTGTGTGGGAGTCTCCATCGAAGATTGTCTCCTGTCGCGTGGGATCAACATCAGGGAAGCGTTCCTGAATCATCGTGGTAACAGGTCTTGATTGAGTCTCACGAAACCGTCGATGGTTTAATGCACATTTATGCCAGCGATATCCCATGATTTTCCAAAAGCACTTAGTATCATAGACGTCGAGACGTTTTTTTTTTTTTTTTAAAGTCAGCGTTCATTGTCCGTGTCGTACAGACGTAAAGGCAGGAAGCACGAACGACCTCATGATTCGGATGTTTGTCTTCTTGTATAAACGTCGACTACGCCATCTACTCTAATTAAGCGAGTCCATAGCAATATGACAATGCTTCCCGTTGTGAACCATCACTGTTATGCACTATACACAAAGACCTGAAGTCCTGGCGATCCCTCCTCTAACTGCATTGTCCCGAGAACTGTAATTAAGACCTCCAGAGATTCTGCATGGGTAAAGACTAGGTCAAGAACCTTTGTGTTGCCATTGGATGCTCCGGGGTGATATCTATCGATAACTCGATATCCAATCCATGCAGATGTTGTAAATTGTCGAGGTGAGGACCCACCCCTCCCTTGCTCCTGAATAACAGGAAAGAAGACGGGTACATTTTCCCCGCACTTCGCAGCACTCTGTCCCGTGGCATAGGCCACATATCAGGTAAGTAATCCTAGCAGGAACCCCACGGATCTCCGGAAGATACCTCAGGAGCCCACGATGCACTGAGTCACCTTCTTGAAATTAGCAGAAGTTGTAAACAACCCCTGCTAAAAACGACTGAAAGTTCTTCTAACTTCTCTCAGGGAGAGCGGAATTTCATCTATCGGTAGATCGGCAACCATCATCTGAACATCAGGCAGAACCTGGACGATCGGAAGGCCAGCCATGTACTGTTGCTCAAAGTACTCGGCCTAGCGAACTCTACACCTTTCTTCATGTGACGCTAGTTTCCATCAGGTCTTCTGGTAATACCTGGATCCCACATTTGGAGCTATTTTTTCAGGACTTGGTAAATAAGCGTGAAGACATTTGCATTAAGATAATCCTTAACCTCATCAACTATACCCCTGACATACTCCTACCATACCTCATTCCATCTCAAGATAACTCTAGTCTGAACATAACATAAGAACACAATAAAAAAGGAGACTGCAAGAGACCATGAGGCCTACACTAGGTAGTTCCATGTCCATTACCACCTCTCATCCCCATCTACAAAGTTGTCTAGCCGTTTCTTAAAACAACTGATAGTTTCATGGTTACTAAGTCTGCCTTTCAGAGCTCTGTTTTGGTCCATGTCCCATCCAATCTAGCTACAGGGCTGACCTCAAAATTCTTCAGTGTCTTACATAATGCCACATCACTCGACCTTGGAAGTCCTTCATTGTACTCTTCGGTATCTTTCAGAGGTTTACGTTTGAAAGTATCCCACAGTTCTTCAAGGTTCGGGGTTCTCAAGAGTGCCAAACACTTTGAATCGATTAGAAAACGCTACACCATACACCTGATCACACTCATCATCCCTGAGTGTCCCCGGTTGAAAACCTCGGCAATTGCATCACGGTGTTCTACTGGACTTAACATGCAGCCTGGGCGTTCCAACCACAAATCTGTCACTGGTCCTAAAAAAAATCAACACTCTTAAATTTTGCAGTTCTGAAAGATTTTCCAACAGATCGATCTGTTGTGTCACATCTCCGGTGTTGATATACTGAGTCCATGAGTGTGATTCTCGTCTCTGGAACCAGAAACTAGCGATTCTCAACGTTATGAACCATACAGAAATCATAAGAAGAAAATTCTTAGTGTTCCTGGTTTCAGAGTAATTGGGATCAATGCGCACTTCATAACCAGCTTTATCTTTGCCAATAACCTAATTTGAGTTACCTAAAACAACAGTTATGGCCTATGGCGGACATTGGTTGACTGCAAAGTCAAGCTTAGCATAAAACATTTCCTCTTTAAGGGCATAGCCTCGCTTGGAACATGTACTGCAATAAGAGAGATGAATCTTTTTTCAACCACATTAACTTTTTACTTTTAATTCCATATCACCACGAACGAGACTGACAATGCGCTCGTCGGAGACATATACGGAAACTGATGCGAAGTGAAGCCAAGGGCTCGAACCTCAGCTCAGACATATCAAAGTAACAATGACTAACCACTGTGCCATCAAGAGAGATATAATTTGAGTACAATTTCTTATAGAGGTGCGCTTGATCCTGGGTCTGGTTCGACGTACTTGTCCCTTGCTTGCATTACTTTGACCGGCTTGTAGCGGGCTTGGCGGATATAAAGGGGGCAGGTTGAAGGTCCACCCCCAACATAAGCGTCACGTCTGGATGTCGTATATATGAAAATTTACCTTCCCGTACACCACAGAGCCCAAAGAGAGGAGCTAATCGTTTGGTGTCGCCTTAACAAAGGAATTATATGGGGGACACTTAACTGATCTAAAATGGCAATTCCCTAGAGAATGGTCAGAGAAGACACTATATGAGGATGAAATCTTTATCAAATGCACAACATTCTGCTTGTTGAATATTTTTTTTTTCAAGTAGACAAACGCAGAATACAACCTCGAAGCTATTTATGAATATTGGAATGAATGAGAAAGGGGCACTAGGACAAGGCACCCCATGAGGTGCCATTTAAAGTCTTTCTGGGTATTTTCATTTAATTTCTGTAGTTTGAAAGGTTTTAGATGGTACCCCGTGGGATGCTCTTTCCTAGTGTTCCTTCGTCTGTGTATTTGAAAAGGCTTCAACAAGCGAAATGCAGTACACTTGATAAAAGATTCATGCTCACATGGATTCTACATTGACCATAGACCTATTTCCCTAGAATAGAATATGCAAAAGTCGTTATCCCTTTCAATACAGTGTCGTTCTAGGGATCTGAAAGAAATCGTGTAGTGTTAGCAAAAATAGAATAAAATAAAATAAAATAAGATAAAACAAAATAAAATAAAATAGAATAAAATAAAATAAAATAAAATAAGATAGAATAAAATAAAATAAGATAAAATAGAATAAGATAAAATAGAATAAAACAAAACAAAACAAAACAAAATAAAATAAAATAAAATAAAATAAACAAATAAATAAAATAAAATAGATAAATAAATAAAGTAAATAAATAAATATATAAGTAAATAAAAGCATAAACATATAAATAAATGAATAGATAAATGCACAAATAAATAAATAAACAAATAAAATAAGTAAATAAATAAATAGATAAATAAATAAATAAATAAATGAAAAATAAAAATGTTATCATGCTGAAAGTGAGTCCTTGGCAGAAGCTTTTTTCCTCTTGTAGGAAGATCAATCGTCTCTTCCAGCTCTCAAATTTAATCTAATTCACTACGACGACGCATTTTACCAATTTTGATCTGGTTAACGATAGACAATTTTATTCAAGTTAACGACAGACAACTCTATTTAGGTTAAAGCAAGGTCTGAATGCGTATATTACCAACAAAGTGGTAATCATAATAATAAAAAAAATATATCAACACTTTGAATGGCAAAAGGTAGAGAGACGCTCGGCGTGGGTGGGTTAATCATTCTCGCTACGGTGGCGAGCGGGTTAGAGCGTCATTACTTGCGGCGAAGGTCGAGGGGATGGCGGTTCGAACCCTGCTACCGGCGAAGTTGAACCACGCTACAAAGTCCTTTGTAAGGGGCACCGTCCTCGCCTTCCAATAGGGGAAGTTTGTGACGTTAAACCATATCATCAAACCTTATCAATACCACACACTTTTATTCAGCTGATAAGTAGACTTAGACCCTAACAGGGTGTTATTTTATTGAGCTTCCACTGTCACTATGTAAAACAATTTGGCAAAAAAAAAAAAAAAAAAAAAAAAAAAAAAAATAATAATAATAATAAAAATAAATAAATAAATAAATAAATAAATACAAATAATAAAAATCACTTTGCGGTAATGGTCGTGTTAAAGGAATCCTAACACTCCCTATACTTTACGCGACTTGTATGTTCATTCTTTCAGACTTCAGGTGATTTTAATTAACTGAGGGAGGGGGTAACACCTGCATTCTGAAAGCTTAATGATTGAACCTGCTTGCCTGATCCCTATGGGACGTGGGACATAATTCGTGGTCTCGGAAGCATAAAAAGCATTAATGGTGGAGAAGGATTAATAGCCATAATTTCGGGAGAAGATAAAGGCACCCATGTTAAGGGAGGGGCGAGAGGAAAGAAAAAAAGAGTGAATGTGTGTGTGTGTGTGTGTGTGTGTGTGTGTGTGTGTGTGCGTGTATTAACTTGGTCTTTGGATCACGTGTTGGACTCGTGATCGACAGCTATTTCCCTCCCGGAAGAGAGCTCAGAGCTCGTAGGTCCGATCTATGGGTAATGCTATGACCTTTCACACACACACACACACCCAACTCCCCGCCCACGAGAGTCAGAGTAACGACCCGAAGCGCAGCAGTACCGAAGTAATTTCGGCCCTGGGCAGGATTCGAACCAGGAGCTGCGGGCCACTTTCGTGGCAGCTCAGCGTTCTACCAACTGCGCCACCGAGTCGTGTGTGTGTGTGTGTGTGTGTGTGTGTGTGTGTGTGTGTGTGTGTGTGTGTGTGTGTGTGTGTGTGTGCGTGCGCGCGCGCGCACTGCGAGTCGTTACACCAACTCTCGTGGGCGGGGAGTTGTGTGTGTGTGTGTGTGCGTGTAAGGTCACAGCATTACCCATAGATCGGTCATATATGAGCTCTGAGCTCTTTTCCGGGATAGAAATAGCTGTAGATCCAAGACCAACACGTGATCCAAGACCATGGTGAATCACACACACACACACACACACACACACACACACACACACACACACACACACACACACACACACACACACACACACACACACACACACACACACACACACACATTTCGCTTGTTGAATCTTGTATTTCACATCTTCGGTCAAGATACAAATGAAAGTGGTACATATTAAACATAAAAAGACAAGTAGCAATAATATAAGTGGGAATGGTCACAGTACAAATGATAATGGACGAGGTAAAAGAGATAATTAATTAGGAGGGATTTCTTGCGGAAATGATTGATAACGGCTTCATCATCGTAGAGTTCCAATTCCCAATATGATTTCAGAACGACACAAGAGTTCAATATAAAGATATTTGGTGGGAATTTCCAACCTATTTTGTAGATATTACCAATAATGAAACTATTCAGTTTATACAAGCCATTACTAATGTTAAGATGAATTCCTTCAGGATGTTTAAT
>NC_134796.1:37926217-37928717 GCF_046742065.1 Oratosquilla oratoria
TTATGACTAAATCAATTGAAATCACACGTTCACACCAGGAGTCACTTAGCATTCGTGACCTTTGACCCATTGGGTCGAACGTGTGTTGAGGTCACCGGGAGCCGTGCTAGGACGGATTGTAAGCTGACCCGTTAGTTCAGTGGTTTTCGGTCCTGTTTGATCGGAGACCCTCAGCTTATGGAGTGCTGTTACCTCTCTGGAAGTCGCTTACTCATATTTTGGTATCACTAACTGCTGATGCTATTCCAATGCACTAATTGCAGACAAAATATAGATAGATGAATAGATAAGAAAATAGATAAATAAGTATATATATATAAATAAGTAAATAGATAAATAGATATATAAAAACAAATAAATTGATAAATGAATGAATAAACAGATGAATTAATAAATAGATATATGAAATAATAAATAGATAAATAGATAAATGAATAAGTAAATAAGTGGATGAATAAATAAATAGATAAATTAATAAAGAAATATATAGATATGTAGATAAATTGAGAAATAAATAAATAAATAAATAGATAAATATATAGATAAGTAATTGAATAAACCAATAAATGAATATATAGAAAAATAAACAAGTCAAGAAATCAAACAGAATATGGCAAAATAAAAGAGAGAGTGTACAGTTAATACTTTTGTAAAGGTACGCTGGGGTCAGACAACACAAAGAGGGGGCTAAAAGCCCAGTCACACTAAGCTTACGACCTGTTTCCGACCACCGGCGACCAGGTGGTCGCCGACCAGTTGCAGGTATTCTTTTGAAGTCGCTGGTAGTCGGTAATAAGATAGATGAATAGATAAATAGATAGATCGATAGATAGATATATTACAGCACACATTGAATAGTCCCCAGTACATAGATTTTCATCTTATCAGTCACATTAACGTTTTCCATTTCAATTCCTTGCATAGGTTTTGTGTCGCCGACCGATCGCTTGATTTTCGGTCGAAGGTGGTCGGAAACGGGTCGTAAGCTTGGTGTGACTGAGGATTAAGATAGTGACGAGTAGCTGAATATACGGGACAAACTGAGATAAACATATAACTACTTCATTTGAGTTCGGTGGAGTTTTTTCCCCTAATGTTTTCGAAGAGTCAGTTTATATTTCAATAGTCTCGCTGTTTTTTTCTTTTCTTTTCGTTCCCTGCTTGTCTCCATCATATTAATGTGTAATCTGCACCCGTTTCCCTTAAAGAAAACCTAACGGCTGAGATTCTTTTTCAAATCTAATGGATTTACGCCAAATGCAAGTGTAGTTTTATTTCAACAGACAAACGAACATAACTGGAACTTTGTTTTCAAATCCTTCCAAGGGGCAGATTGGTAATGTGTTTGAACGAACTCAGAACATTACAGAAAACTCTACAAAGAAAATTAAAGAAATTAAGAGATGCATTATAATCGGGAAATGATTACTACCGTATCTATCAGTTTGACGCCAAAGTATGTCTAATGCCTTTTTGTAGATGTACAACATCGTATTAAGCCCCAGGGTATATTGTAGATCAGGGGTTCTCATTAGGGGTGAAATTCACCCCCAGGGGGGAATTTTGGGATTTCCTGGGGTGATTTGTAACCACAGTCAGCTTACGGGGTGAGGAAAGCAATTATAGGTTTTGGCCTATCTGGCCTGTCACCTGGGCTGAATTTATACTAATTTGGGAAAAATATATACTAATTTGGAAAATATAAAAGGGTTTTTAGTAATATTTGCATATTATTTAGAATGCACCTTTTGAAACAGACAATCTTGGAAAGGAGGGGGTGAATGACATTCTGACAAATGGTGAAAGGGGTGAATGGGCCAAGTAAGGCTGAGAACCCCTGTTGTAGATGTTAAGAAGGATTTGACACCTAAGGCTCGTTTCACACAAGTGTCTATGGACGCTTTCACACGTGGCGGTCGCGGTCGTGACGTGTGAAGGCGTCCATAGACACCCATGAGAACACGACGTCGTGTCGAGGACGGCGCACGGCGAAAAGTCGATACGTGTAAAACGAGGAAATTGAGCAGTTGAAGCTTCTGTACCTGCTAAGCGTGGGAAACAAAGAGGTTGAAGTTGCTGCCTCAGAAACTTCTCTGGATTGGCTCCAGGAGCTCTGCTCTCAGTGGTTCAGCTGAACACGCACAATTTCAAGTTTGGATACGCAAATTTCGAGTAACTTTAATCAACGAAACAGGAATAAGTAGGTCGAGAATTAGATGCCCTCATATTGGGTTCTGAAGTCTGTCGCGTGTTGCGATGGTTGTGGTTTTAATATAATTTTGATTTTGATTTTTAAGATATGGTCTTACGTGGTATATATATATATATATATATATATATATATATATATACATATATATATATATACATACATATACACGTATATGTATGTATATATGTATATATACATATATATACATATATATATACTGTATATATATATATATACATATGTGCATCATATATATATATATATATATATATATATATATATAAACAC
>NC_134796.1:37953717-37961217 GCF_046742065.1 Oratosquilla oratoria
AGCGTGTGGTGGAGTGGAAGGAGGTTTCTTCAAGGTTAATGTAGATGAAGGTGAAATTGGGAAGGGAGATGTGGGTCTTTGTAAGCGCGTATGGGCCTGGTAGTGAGAAGCGGGTAGAGGAGAGGGAGGTTTTTTGCATAGATTTTAATGAGCGCATAGAGAGATTTGGGAGGAATGTTAATGTAGTGGTTTTGGGAGATCTCAGTGCTAGAGTTGGGGATGATCCAATAGACGGTGTGGTTGGGAAGTTTGGAGGGGCAGGTAAAATCGTAATGGAGAATTAATGATGGAATTATTAATCTATTTTCCCTAAAAAGCGTAGACTCAGGGGTGATTTTGACACAAGTCTTTTTGTGATTCTTAAAGTGAATTTAAAACATCAGAAGTGACGAAATTTTGACACTGAATACGAATCAGACAAGAAATAATGGTCTCAAACTAAAAGGAACTAGATTCATTTTGGAAGTGGGTAGAAACAACTTCACCAACCGTATAGTAAGTGAATGGAATAAACTTCCTGCAGAGGCAGTGCAATGTAGTACAGTTAGAAGTTTTAAGTTTCATTTAGATAAGCACCTAAAAAATATGCTGTAATGCCTGCCATTTTTGTTTATTTATTTATCTATTTATTATTATCTATTTAGTTATCATTATATATCTGTTTATTTTTTGTTACTTATCTATGCATTATTGATAATAAATTATTGTTATTTTTCCTGTTTGATAATTATTTATCGTTATCTATTTATTTATTTATCTACTTTATTTGTTTATTTTTTCCGCACCCGACCTAGTCATGGACCAAAAGGTCTCCTGTCGGTATTCTCTTCCTTTGTAATCCTTTGTGAAAGGGAGTTGATGATAGCTAACACAGTGGTTAGGAACAAAGTCAAGCATAAGTACACATGGAGGAGGGTGGTGGATGGAAGGGTGGTTGATAAGATATTAATGGACAATGCAGTGGTATCCAGGAAAAGAGTAGGATGTGTTTTGAATAACCATGTTCTTAGGGGAGAGAATGGGGGAATATCAGATAATTTTATGGTGGAAGGTAAGTTAAGAGTGGAAGATAGGTGGAGAAAGAGGAAAAGGGCAGAAGGTAGAGAGGTGCTTAAAGTAAATTGTTTACACGAGAAAGAAAAAGAGCATGAGTGTTAGGAGAATTTGAAAGAAGTGTGGGAGGTGGTGATGGATAGAGTAAAGGTAGAAGTTGAGGAGGAATAGGAGAGTTCTAAGGAGAAAGTGACAAGTTGTGCAAAGGTGGTATGTGGAACAAGAAGGATGGGAGGGATTAGAAGGAAGGGTAGTGAGTGTTGGGATGATGAAGTGATGAAGAATGTAGAAGAGAAGAAGAGAACATTCAGGGACTGGTTACAAAGTAGAACACGAAAAATATGTGAGAGGTACAAAGAAAAGAAGCGAAGCAAAAAATAAATAAAAATAAAAGTAAAGGAAGCAAAAAGGAGATGGTAGAAAAAATTGGATGTAATGAAAAGAAAAAAAATGGAAGGAAGTTAAGAGAGGAACGGGAGTCGAGTCAAACAGGGAAGAAAAGGTAAAGGCGCAGATGGACAGATGTTGATTGATGAGGAGGCGGTAAGGGGAAGCTGGGTAGAATATTTCGGAGGCCTGCTGAATGTGAAGGGGGATAGGGGGGATAAGTGGTACCAGTGAGAGGCGCTAAAAAAAATAAAAAAAAAAAAAAAAAAGGACGGTGATGGGACAGGAAAATGGAAGAGAAATAAGAAAAGATAAGGTGCAAGTAGTTGTTAAAATGATGTGAGCAGGTAAGGCACCTGGGTTAGATGGGTGTAATAAGGTGTGTCTGAAGAAAGGAGGTACATTAATAGAGGTCTGGCTAGTGAGGTTGTTTAATGTATGTCTAAGAGAGGGTAGAATACCGGAGGAATGGAGGAGTGCCTGTATAATTCAGCTGTACAAAAGAAAAGGGGGTAGGTGTGAGTGTAGTAGTTTCAGAGGGATCAGTTTGCTAAGTGTAGTTGGGAAGGTATACAAAAGGGTTTTGATTGAGACGATTAGGAGACGAATATAGGGAGTAAGTGGTGAGTGGAGAGGGGGGGAGGCGCCGATTAAGTGAAGCGGCCTTGCTGTGGATATGCTATGTCTTGCTGCATTGCTTCTGACCCAGGGTAGTGGGCGGGATACAGGTATGACCCGTCATCCATGAGGATCTAAAATGAGAGGGAGGAAATGATGATGGATGGGAGTGGAATAGGTGAGAGTGAGTACTTGTCTTTTGATTTGGCTACCCCCCTTATAAGGGGGAAAAAGCTCTTGGTATATAAAATTGATAGACTTCTTTTGTTATGGCCACATCTTATACAGGTAATTTGATTCAGGTGAAAGGAAAGCTATGCTGAAGGAACAAAAACGTTTTAAATGACCCTAAAAGTAATATCTATTGATAATGATACTGACGAAAATTTAATAAAAATAATAGAAAAATAAATAAAATCAAAACATGGCCTCACCTATGTTTTCAGTTTGACCAGTCAATGATAATAACAATATTCTCCTTACCATTAGATTCAGCTCAAAATGTTTAACTCTGTAGAAATAATACATTGACTACAGTATTAAAAAAAAAGACTTATTGTGAACTTTTCTGAAATTTCCTAAATACCATATCATCATCATCACAATTTTACAGATTCAATGTACGTAATCTATAAAACATCACATTTTCGAAAACGTCTTTCAGTAAATTGAAAATAAAGAGAGTAAAGACTGTAAACCACGTTCAGCCATTAATGGTATGTCATGGCAGGAAATCTGCCACAGCATTTCTACACGTGTCGCCGCTTTCAGCCGTAAAACAAATGAAGGAAAATAAAACATATTCTCCCAACTATCTTTTTCTTCAACAGATGTTCAAATTACTTATCGTCAAAAACATTTGCTGGCGTCTTTCAACGGGTCCAGAAAACTCTTTGATTTGTGGCAAGCTTTTGGTTGATTAACAATTGCATGTAACTACAATGAAACGTTTTCCAATGTAGCATAATGTGCTGGTAAACTTCTGTTCTATGAGTCCTATGTATTAGATTTCTAATTAAGGCAAGAAATGACGGTAATATTTTATTTTTAAATTTTCAGATATTTCATTATTGGTGCTGGACTTGTAAGCGAGCGGGCGAGGGAGGGAGGGAGGGAGGGAGGGAGGGAGGGAGGGAGGGAGGGAGGGAGGGAGGGAGGAAGGGAGGGAGGGAGGAAGGGAGGAAGGGAGGAAGGGAGGAAGGGAGGAAGGGAGGAAGGGAGGGAGGGAGAGAAGAAAGCGAGAAGTAAGAAGTGAGTGGCAGTTGAAATTATGGCAACTGGTAAAAAAAAAAAATAATAATAAAAACAAGAAATAAAAGACAAACGGAAAAGACAAAAACCCATGAGACCCAACAATGTGTTGCCATGGATACCGAATTATAACAATCAAGGCTCTCGTTAGTTGATAAAGTCCAGATTAGAAAACATAAATCATGAACAAGGAAATAAGAAGATAAATAGATATATACATTACTGGATAGATAATTAAATAAATAAAATTATAAATGAATAAACAAATAAATAAATTAATAAATGAAAAATCAATTAATAGATAACCAAATAGGTAAATAAATAAAACATAGGTAAATAAATAAATAAATGAATAAATAAATGAAAAGAATTATTAATGAATAGATAAATAAATGAATAAAATAATGGATTATCAAATTAATTTATAAAATTAATTTATAAATAATTAGATGAATAAAGAATTAATTAAATAACTATGGAAGTCAATAAATAAATAACAAGTGAACAAGTACATCATCAAATGAATAAACGCATTAATAACATTAATAAACAAATAAATAAAATTATAAAGGACATGAATAAAGAAATTAATAAAAAATAAATAAACAAATAGATAAGTAGACAAATATACTAACAAATAAATTAAAAAAGAAACAGACAAACAAATGAATAAAGATAGAAAGAAAGAACCAACAACCAACAAACAAACGAACGAACAAAAACAGCAAATAAACGGTCAGACATATGAAGAAACAAATATACAAACAAATGAACGAACAAATGGGTAAGCAAATAAATAAATAAACAAATAAACAGACGAACAAACAAACAAATAGATAAACAAACAAACTCTATAACAAATAAACAAAAATAAACAAACACATAGACAGTTGAATACATAAATTAGATTCGTGGAAGCCCGAAGGCTGTAGAAATCTTCTAGTGAATATGATTCTTATTAGCTGCCGAGGAAAAACTGAGAGAGAGAGAGAGAGAGAGAGAGAGAGAGAGAGAGAGAGAGAGAGAGAGAGAGAGAGAGAGAGAGAGAGAGAGAGAGAGAGAGAGAGAGAGAGAGAGAGAGAGAGAGAGAAAGGGTGATGGAGAAGGAGTGGGTAAATGGAGAGGCAGGAGTAAGAGACAAGAACAGAGAGAGAGAGAGAGAGAGAGAGAGAGAGAGAGAGAGAGAGAGAGAGAGAGAGAGAGAGAGAGAGAGAGAGAGAGAGAGAGAGAGAGAGAGAGAGAGAGAGAGAGAGAGAGAGGGTGATGGAGAAGGAGTGGGTAAAAGGAGAGGCAGGGGTAAGAGACAAGAACAGAGAGAGAGAGAGAGAGAGAGAGAGAGAGAGAGAGAGAGAGAGAGAGAGAGAGAGAGAGAGAGAGAGAGAGAGAGAGAGAGAGAGAGAGAGAGAGAGAGAGAGAGAGAGAGAGAGAGAATAAATAGTTAATTGAATTAACAAAGAAACAAATCCAATAGAAAAAGACTTGAAGGATAAAACCTTATATAGGGCTGTATGTACACTGAATATTACCCTAAATTGGGAAATATATTGGGAAAGGATACATAGGAATGTGTATCGTATTCTGAATTCCTTTTTTCGTGAAAATATTTATTCCCTTTTTCCTCGCCAAAGTAATTGGTGCCAAGATTTTTGCTTTGATCTTGTTTTGACACATGAACAGTCGTATTTACAAGACATTCCTTTCTCGTGCTCTTTCCAGTCTGTGGCCTGGAAATATTGTCACAGAAAACATAGACATCTGTAGGTCTTGCGGTGGGCAGGAGAAACATTCTTATTATTTTTATTGTTTTGTTATTATTATTATTGTTATTATTATTGCTGTTATTATTAATGTCATTATTATCATTAATTATTATTATTGTTATCATTATCATTATTATTATTATTATTATTATTATTATTATTATTATTATTATTATTATTATTATTATTATTATTATTATTATTATTATTATTATTATTATTATTATTATTATTATTATTATTATTATTATTATTACTATTATTATTATTATTATTATTATTATTATTATTATTATTATTATTATTATTATTATTATTATTATTATTATTATTATTATTATTATTATTATTATTATTATCATTATTATTATTATTATTATTATTATTGTTATCATTATTATTATTATTGTTATCATTATTATTATTATTATTATCATTATTATTATTATTATTATTGTTATTATTATTATTATTAATATTATTATTATTATTATTATTAATATTATTATTATTATTATTATTATTGTTATTATTATTATTATTATTATTATTATTATTATCATTATTATTATTATCATTATTATTAATAGTATTATTATTATCATTATTATTCTCATTATTATTATTATTGTTATTATCATTATAATTATCATCATCATTGTTATTATTTATATTATTATTATTATTACTATTATTATTGTTATAATTATTGATATTATTGAAAAAGGATTTGGGAGATAGGGTTGATGAAAGAATATTAGGATGGTTTGGACACATGGAAAGAATGAGTGAAGAAAGACTAGTAAAAGAGGTATGGAAGGCAGATGTGGAGGGAGTGAACATGAGGGGACGTCCTAGGATGATGTGGATGGATGGGGTGAAGGGGGCTTTGGGGAAGAGGGGAATGTCTGTTGAGGAAGGAAGGGAGAGGACGGAAGACAGAGGTGAGTGGAGAATGGTTGTATATGGATGATGTTGTGACTGCATGAGGAGGAATGGGTGGGGGGTGGGGGGTGGGGTAGTATGTGTGAGTAAATTTTGACGCAGCCCGAAGGGATTTCTCCCCGTCCTCGCCTTATATACAAAGGGGGACGGAGAGGGGGGGGTCGCCGATTAAATGAAGCGGCCTTGCTGTGGATGTACTGTGTCTTGCGACACTGCTTCTGACCCAGGGCGGTGGGCAGGGTGCAGGGATGACCCGTCATCCAGGAGGTGCTCAGATGAGAGGAAGGGTGGGAGGGGTGTGGAGTGTGTTTGGGGATGAAATGGGTGGGAGTGTTTTTATGCCTTTCCCTTTTTGGCTACCTCCCTTGGAAGGGGGAAAAAGCCTTGGTATATGTATGTATGTATATATATGTATATATATATATATATATATATATATATATGTATATATATATATATATATATATATATATATATATATAAATATATATATACTTTAAGAGCTTTGAACTTCTCACAAACACCTTTTGCAAGACTCAGCCAGCACAAAAGCATTTTCTGTTCTTTTTTATCGGGATGCTTCGAAACTATCACTTTACTGAAATACCGAAATATCTTCGTCTGTTTAAAATGTGATTTTTCGCAAAGGAAAATGTCAAAACACTTTCACTGCCTCAGCATTCTGGTGGTGCAATGAGAAGCAGAATGGTTTCATGTTCGCCTAGTTGTGGGTTCGAATCCCGCACTTCTCTCCAATTCCCAACACTGACTGTTATTTACATACAACAGCAGTCCCTAAACATAACGCAAAGTTGACGGCAGCTGTACGACTCGTGACGTAGGATCTTCAGACTCTAACTTTCCTTGTCATGATGATATGATTTGGTTTAACGCCCTCTATCGGAAGGCTGAGACGATGCCCTTCACAGAGGGCTTTGTATTGTGGAATTTAATAAACCATGCCCTTCGTTCAACTTCACCGGTGGCAGGATTCGAGCCTAACCCGCACAGCCAGCGAGCTTCCTTCCTTCCGTGTCATTGATAAATAATAATAAAGCGATGAACACTTCAGTTAAGATTTCGAACTGAAAACTATTTTCTCTGCATCTGAGTGTGACTTTCTCAGACTGAAAAAATAAAAACCTGAATTTCCTTTCCTGACTAAAACATATTAGAACTGATACGTGAGAGAGATATTCGAAAGAATATTCTTACTGAAAATGACAAAATAAAGAAAAAATTAATAATAATAAAATAGTTTTTGAGTGTAGTGGCCAAGTGAATCCAGAGGTGAATTTTTCGATTTCGGAGTGAAAAGTGAGCCAATTCGACTGTGCCCTCATGTCTTTCAAACTGAGTAAACGCGACTGAAGTCCTCCATACACGATGCGATTTGCCTTGAGATTTGGTCGAACTGACCTGGTCGGCTGGAATTTATACCACCCACACACGATCCGATCAGATCTCAAGACCAGATCAGCTCTTG
>NC_134796.1:37976217-37986217 GCF_046742065.1 Oratosquilla oratoria
GTCGTAATTCATTAACTCTCAATCTACTGCGTTACCTACAGCCATACCCTGTCTCTCTTTCTCCTCTCTCTCTCTCTCTCTCTCTCTCTCTCTCTCTCTCTCTCTCTCTCTCTCTCTCTCTCTCTCTCTCTCTCTCTCTCTCTCTCTCTCTATATATATATATATATATATATATATGTGTGTTTGTGTGTGCGCGCGCGCGCGCGTGTGTGTGTGTGTGTGTGTGTGTGTGTGTGTGTGTGTGTGTGTGTGTGTGTGTGTGTGTGTGTGTGTGTGTGTGTGTGTGTGTGTATCTTTCTTTCTCGCTCTCCCCCCTCTCTCTCTTGATACTGTTGGGCAGAAGGCATCACTTAGGTAGGCGTCACTTAGAAAGCGTCAGTCAGGTTAGGTCAAGCTGGAATAGCTCCTCCAAACAGAGACATGGCAAATAGTTGTGATACAGTGATGAGTGCCGAAGAGCCACAATCTCTGCGTAGTAGAATTGTAGCTTTAGAGAAGACTGTTGCCGGCCTTAGAGAGGAGAATCGTGTTCTTCGCTCTAAGAGCCAAAACACATACGACAAACTGTGTTTGAAACCTAAGTGAAAAACAGTGACCAGGGAGGTGGAACGAAGCCTTCATCAGGCCCGCTTGAATAAAGGAACTCTTTCTAAGCTCTCGCGGGACAAAAAAAAAAAAAAAAAAAAAAAAAAAAAAAAAAAAAAAAAAAAAAAAAAAAAAAAAAAAAAAAAAAAAAAAAAAAAAAAAAAAAAAAAAAAAAAAAAAATGGAGATGCGGGATAGATTCCTACTCTCAAGTAAGAATGTGGTTGCAGGAGATAGCCAGTTAAGGTATTTAGATATGGCCCTTTGTGATAAAGATCGGAAGCATAGGACTCAGGTGTGTTTCCTCGAGGCGATGATAGTTGATGTTAGAGACAGGATTGAAGAAGGTATAATAGGAGAAGGTGCAAGGCCCATTGTTTGCTTGAGTAAAGGATGGAATGACATAGGGACGTTAGGGAGTGAGGAATTATTTTCGAGGTTCCGGGATGCGTTATATAAGATTAGGGATAAAGGTGAGTTTTCTATTGTATGTGGAGGCCTTCCGAGGCGTAAAGTTAGAAATATATGACATTCCAGGGCTATTGCAATGAATTGTAGGCTGATAAATCATTGTAAGGTCAATGGATGGGCGTTTATTGACAATTGGGATAGTTTTTATCAATATACAAAGGATCGGGTGAACTCGTAATCCAAATACCTGTGGCTACTTCCTGAACCCCTTGAGCGAAAAGTAGGCATTCTGTATTTTTGTTTTTGTTTTTGTAGATTATGTGGGATTCGGGGAGGGAGGGGGAAGCATCGGAATATAGTTTAGACAATAAAAACCGCTCAGAGAGGGACTATGAGAAGAATTCATTGAAGAGGTGGAGGAGAATACACTAAAGGTTTACCATACAGAAATCAGAAACGTAATAAATAGAATTGATTTGTTGAGAGGTAAGACACGTACAGAGATTTTATATTATAGCTATTACTGAATCCTGGATTGATATGGTGGATAGACACATTCTTCCTGAAATCGATATAGAGAGATATAAATGATTTTACAATGATAGGGTAGGCGGGAAGGGGGGTAGCACTTTTCGTCAAAAACATAGCTAATTGTATTGTTAATAATTCAGTTAAGAAAGAGGAAAACATTTATTCTATTTGGTTGGAGACTATAGGCAAGAATACCAAACTTATTATCATTGTCCTACACAGAACTCCTAGCCTTAGTGTTGAGCTGACTGAGCTCCTAACTCAAGAAATTCGCGTCAGTAGGATTTTTTTTTGTGATGATGGGAGATATTAACTGTAGAAACATTGACTGGGAAATTTTGGTAGATCAGGAAACACATTTTTTTTAAGATGTGGTATAAGATAATTTCCTAAAACAAACGATCACCGATTCTACGAGGGAAGAGTATATACTGGACTTTACGAAAAATGAGTGTCTAACGAGAAACGTACAAATGGGAGATATTCTAAGCTCAAGTGATCACCAATTTTGAAAAGCAAAGGAAATATTCAGGCTAATTAGTCTTCCACAAGGCCAGCCCGGAGGACAATGACAGGGTCAGCTGTCAAGAAGAAAGTATAATAAAGTCAGGGTCGCGGTCATTCCGGAGGTCATTAACGCAGACCAAAGTCGGGTCATGGAGGTAGGTATGCGATCCATAGGTCAGGTCACATATAAACCTGAGGTCAACAGCAAGGCCAGTGGTCTAGATGAAATGTGTAATCTAACCGCTTTAATTTTGTGCGCGCAAAATAAATCTAACTTCTCAAAACAATAAGCCCAAATAATGATATTCCAAAATAGATGATGGATAGGCTGAAAAAGGAAATCGGAATAAAAAGGGTTTTGCGCTAGAAAAAAACAAAATAAAAACGGAGAAACACATCTTAGATCTAGTTAGAAATAACATGCTCATAGCGAAACGTAACTACGAAATTAAGGTTGCCAGACAAGCAAGATCCAATCCAAAGGGCTTCTTTCTTCTCTACAGAACAAAATATAAGGAAATGATAGGTCCAATTAAAACGACGAAGATATCTTAATAGATTCGGAGGAAAAAATGAACGAGGCGTTTATCAATATTCTCTCATAGTATTTACAAAGAATTTTAGATATGCTAACGATCTTCAGTGGAGATGAGTGAGGTAGACTAACATCAATATCAAAAAGGAAAAAGTAGTCAAATAAAGGGAAAGACTCAAAGCTACAAAATCCTCGGGTCCAGACGAAAATTTTCCGAGTGCTTAAAGAGTGTAAATTTGAAATCTGCGACACGTTAGCGGAAATGTTTAGTAAGTCGGTAGACACTGAGTTCGTGCCTATTTCTTGGGGGCAGGCAAACGTTGTTCATGTTTTCAAAAAAGGTGATAAATCGTCTTTGCACAACTACAAGCCAATCAATTTGACGTCGATGATAGGTAAAATGCTAGAATCAATAATAGCTAATAACATCAGAGATCACATCGAAAGACATAATTTGATTTATGACTCACAGCATGAATTCACAGAGGTAAGTATTGTGTAACTAAGCTTCTATCTTTTTGCACTGATGTCTACAAGGCGTCAGGTAACAATGATGGTTACGATGTTATTTACCTTGAATTTAGCAAAGTGTTCGACAAGGTGCCCTACCAGAGACTACTAAATAAGTCAAAGCCATCAGAGGTGTAAAACCCAAATGAAGAAGTGTTACTAGTGGAGTTCTCAAAGGCCCGGTATTGGGTTCCTTATTGTTTATTATGTATATAAACGACTTAAACAATGGATTATTTGTGATGTTATTAGGTTTTCAGACGACACTAAGATAGGGCGCCAAATTAGGTCAGAAGAAGAGGCCGGGATACGGTGGAAAGTTCTTAACAAATTATTCACATCGTCGGTGAAATGACAAATGGACTTCAATATTTCAAAATGTTGTTTTAAACGCAGGTTTACACAGCCTAGGATGCAGGTATAGCTTATATAACACCTTTTTAGAGAAAACTGAGTGCGAGAAAAACTTGGGAGTGCTAGTGAGTCCTGACCTTAAATCCAGAAAACAGTGCATTAGCGCCAGGAATAGAGCCAGGACGTTTACAAATGAATGTGCAGAGGTAGTTATCAAACTATGGCGTTAGACCCATCCTAGATTATGCAGTACAGTTTCGGTCTCCGTCCTATAGAATGGATATCAATTCACTAGAATCAGTACAGAGGAGAATCATGGGCTCAGAAATTTACCTTGCGAAGACAAGCTTAGGAACCTTAATTTACATTCCTTGGAAAGACGCTGACTGCAGGGTAAAATAATAGAAGTGTTCAAGTGGATCAAAGGCTTTTAACAAGGATTATGCAAACAAGATCATTATATCAAGATAATAGGGCAGAACTCTCTGTAATGGGTTTGAATTGGACAAATTTGAATTTAAGAAGGAAACAGGCAGGAACTGGTTTACCAATAGAGGGGTTAATGAATGGAATAGGTTTAGTAACTATGTAATGAGCGCTGAAAGTATAGGTTGTTTTAAGAGAAGTTTTGATAACTTTATGGAAGGGGATGGTAGGTGGTAATGGGCATGGAACTGCCTAGTATAGGCCTTATGGCCTTTTTCAGTCCCTTCATTCTTATGTTCTTAAACCCTTAAACAGAACAGGATGTTTACCTTCTCCCCCCTTTCGTGCCAAGTGACATTTTCTTCTTCACTCTCTCTTCCACAGTTTATTTTTTGTTTCTTATATATATATATATATATATATATATATATATATATATATGTATGTATATAGATATATATATACATATACATATATATATATATATATATATATACACACATTTATTACAAAAATAATCAGAAAAAACACGTGACTAAATGATCATTCAGAAACCACAGGGAAATTAAGTTCGGAATACCAAACGTTTTCGTCTATTACGACAATTCAGAGTACTCTGAAGATGTAATGGACGAACACGTTTAGTATTCCTAACTTTAATTTCCCTATGGTTTCTGCATTATATACATATACATACATACATATATATATCTATATCTATATATACATATATCTATATCTATCTATCTATATATATATATATGCAAAGTAGACCACTTGGAAAAAGAAACTAACGAAGCAGAGCGCTTTCGTATATTACATCTTCAGTGCAACAAGTACCCGTGTTCTTATTAGCATATATATATATATATATATTAATTTCAGTGGAGCCCCTTCAACAGCGAAGATCTGTTGATTCTACGAGTTGTCGAGTTTCACATTTGATGCAACTTTCCCTTTTGTTTCAACTACGGTCATTCACTTGATGACAATATACAGACGGAGATGTGAGATATTCCCTTCCCTAGTATTTCTTCACAAAACACTTCCTCAAAGAAATGTTCCTTGTGATATTAAACGTCAGGAAATTAAAAGTTTGTATCTTTGATTTCCCATTGCAGTCAAAATCCAATTTGTCTACATAATTGTTTCGTTCGTTTTGCATAGCAACTCGGCTCCACATTTGGTGGTGAAGAAGATGGTTGGGATTTGTCCTGATTTATCGTTGTTATTTCAATACTGAAGGCAAAGGATATTGGGAAAGGAATCATTGGGAATCGTCTAATCTTTCTTCAAGTTAATGAATATCCTATTTGTTGGCATCCGTGACGCAGGTCTTTACAAAACACGCCCCCCTTTTTGCAAAATAATTTTGAAAAATAACGTAGAGCTGGGCGCGTTACCGACGGGCAAGTAGTGCGTTACCGCCGGACAGGTAGTGCGTTACTAGAAAATCTGCGTATACATACTGCGTATGTGTGTATACATACACACATACACAGTAACGCGGACCGCTCTAAGGAAATTAAAATCGGTAACGCATTGACGGAAATGAACCCCAGATTTTTCGGTAACGCACTACCTGTCCCACGGTAACGCACTACCTATCCAGAGGTAACGCGCCCAGCTCTGATTAAGTAAGATTTTTTTTTCGTCATATTCCTATTGAAAATAATTTTAAAGCGGCTTATGTCTTTTCTTATTTGAATATAATTTTCCAGATAATTCTGTGTTTTATTTCTATTCTAATTTGAACATTTCATTAAGATTATTATACAAATGTCCTATTCAATTTATATTTCTTTTCAAATCCCTGCTAGATTAATGTGAACATATTAGATAAAAGATTGGAAAATGTATTGGACACAATTATGTCATCTTACCTTCTCTTTCCTCTCTGTCTTTCTCTTTTCAAAAACCCTCAACGTCAACGCCTTTCCTTCCTCATTCTTCCTGGTTTAATTATCTCTGAAACATAAGAACACAAGAATGAAGGAGACTGCAAGGAACAATGAGGCCTACACTAGGCAGTTCCATGTCCAATACCACCTGTCATCCCCATCCATAAAGTTGTCTATCCGTTTCTTAAAACAACTCTCAGTGCTCACACATTAACTTCCTTACCAATAATTTCTTCCATAATCATACAATTATTCGAGTCTCTTAGACGGAAACGTAGTTAAGAAAGAGGCTTCCCCCTTTCTGCCATTTCCTTTGGTTTGTTAGATTGCATAAGAATGATTTATATGAATCACAATGGCAAAAGCCGACAAGACTGAGAATAAACACCTTGTGAGATCGAAACCTTTATTAGTACTACGTTTCGCTTGTTACAGCTTTTTCAAGTACAGACATGACACTCCTCCCCCTCCACCTACCACCCACCCCTCCCTGATAACCTCTCCCAGTTCCTTCCCTGTTGGCTTATATGCGCTCAGAGTGTGTGTCATGTCTGTACTTGAAAAAGCTGTAACAAGCGAAACGTAGTACTAATAAAGGTTTCGATCTCACAAGGTGTTTATTCTCAATGATTTATATCTTGTCTCAAGGTCGGTTAGCGGAATTTTGAAGCGACATTACTCAAATATTTCTACGATTCTGTTTTTTTCTCTCAGGGTCAGTTCCTTGTGTTTGTATATTTTTGTTTATTAGTGTGACACGATTGAGCAATTCATATACTGCCTCACGTTTATTTGTTTTAATTAGGTGCAAACGTCTTTTGTCGAACTGATTACATAGGTTTTCTGGTTTTGTTCAGATCCAAAGTTACACCAAAAGTCAATACCCCACATGCACTTTGCATCGTTAATTTTCACTAAACCGTATGAAGGCGTGGTGAGGTTGTATCTTTCCCCAGAGGATAGACCGATAGTCCTGCAGTGTATCCTCAGAGGTAAACATTCTATGAATTACCATGATATGACCGTAAGCATTACAAACATTTTATTACATTTTTTTAAGCTTCGGTGAATTTTTGGAGCTGTTATACTCAATGATGTTAATATGTCTCTGTTGTAGGAACACTATATGCATATCTGCTTTTTCTTCCTTTGTATATGTATATGAATCTGCCTGTATATGCTCGTATATCTGTTTATGCACAATAATGAACATACAGCTGGACTCCAAAGGTCCTCGACATTCCTGAATGTTTTATTTCGTTACCAAGAATCAGAACTTCTATTCTTGGGACAAATATCGGATCAAGGAGGGGAAAACACAGTAGAGGAATTGAGGGATGTAGAAAGGAGGAAAGGTCACACACACACACACACACACACACACACACACACACACACACACACACACACACACACACACACACACACACACACACACACACACACACACACACACACACACACACACACACACACACACACACACACACACACACACACACACACACACACACACACACACACACACACACACATCTATAAAAGTATGTGGCAAGCCTAGCCAATACACCCAAATGGGAACAGACAGTTTTGTGCTCTAAGGCGGGGAGGCGACTTAACATCGGTGGGAGGGTGAGCTGGTGTGTTATATAAAACATGCCAAAGATGCAACAACTACGGTGTCATATATTAGCACGCGAGTTGTCACTGAACTTTAAGCTCCGGTCACACATAGCCCAAACGGGCACCGCATAGGCTTTGGTCAACATTTGGCGTCCATTTCGGGGAAAGAACATAAGAACATAATAATGAAAGAGACTGCAAGAGACCATAAGGCCTACACTAGGCAGTTTCTACACTATGGTGTTCGTTAAGCCTTCGGAAAACTCGGGAACACTTTCGTAAGACTTCGGCGAATTTTCCGAAAATTTCATGAAACATGAAACATGAAACATGAAACTTTCGGTCCAGCTTCGTACATACATATACCAAAGGGTTTTCCCCCTTACAAGGGAGGTTAAAAAAAAAAAAAAGTCATTAAAACCACTCCCACCCATTCCATCCCCTCAAACTCCACCCCCATCCATCTCCCCTCCCTCCTTCTTATTTTTGCTCCTCCTGGATGACGGGTCACCCCTGCATCTCGCCCACTGCCCTGGGTCAGAAGCAGTGTTGCAAGACACAGCGCATCCACAACAAAGCCGCTTCATTAAATCGGCGACCCCCCCCCTCTCCGTCTCAGCTTCGTAAATAGGGCCGCATTCAATATGTCTTCGATGTATACTTGGTATGTATTCAGTGTATTTGGTACACTTTCGGTATGGATTCGGTGCCAAAAAATTGAAATTTGAAAGTAAAATAATTCAAAATTCGGTAGATATTCAGTTGGGCTTCGGTATATATTCGGTATAAACTCGGTCTACATTGGATATGTATGCACCGAATACAGACTGAATGCAGACAGCATTTCCGGCTACATACCGAATGCGATTCGAATGTAAAACCTAATTTCTATCGAATTTCTGTCGAATACAAACTGAACACAAACCGAATGCACACCGACTGGCAACACTGTCGTGACCCGGGATGTAAATGCAGGTCATGGGCTATGACCTGTAAACCACGCAAGCAAAAGAAAGAAAAGAAAAAAGTAAGTAAGTAAGTAAGTAAATAAATAAATAAATAAATAAATAAATAAATAATAATAATAATAAATATAATAATAATAATAATAATAATAATAATAATAATGATAATGATAATAATAATAATAATAATAATAATAATAATAATGAAAATAATAATAATAATAATAATAATAATAATAATAATAACAATAAAAATAATAATAACAATAATAATAATAATAATAATAATAATAATGATAATAATAATAATAATAATAATAATAACAATAATAATAATAATAATAGTAATAGTAATAATGATAATAATAACAATAATAATAATAATAATAATAATAATAATAATAATAATAATAATAATAATAATAATAATAATAATGATAATAATAATAATAATAATAATAATAATAATAATAAAAATAACAATAATAATAATAACAATAACAATAATAATAAGAGTGATAATAATAGTAATAATAATAATAATAATAATAATAATAATGATAATGATAATAATAATAATAATAATAATAATAATAATAATAATAATAATAATAATAATAATAATAATAATAATAGTAATAATAATAATAATAACAATAATAATAATAATAATAATAATAATAATAATAATAATAATAATAATAATAATAATAATAATAATAATAATAATAATAATAATAATAATAATAATAATATTAATAATGATAATAATAATAATAATAATAGAATAAAACAAAATAAGGAAGTAAATAAAAAAGTAGACAAAAAAATAAATAAATAAAAATAAAACAATAAATAAATAGAATAGATGAACATAAAAACAATAAAATGAAATGAATAGATAAAAAACAAATAAATAAATAAGTAAATGAATAAATAAAACAAATTAAATAAATCAATTAAGTAAATAAATAAATATATAAAACAAATTAAATAAATAAGATAAGTGAATTAATAAATTGAATAAAATAAATAGAATAAAATAGAAAAGAATAGAATAGAATAGAATAGAATAAAATAGAATAGGACAGAATAGAACAGAATAAGATAAAATAATGACCTGACAGTCTCTTTGCTACCTCTACCACGCACAAACCGCAGTGTTTCACCAGATCAATGGACACCCAAGACTCGCAGGAGATGTGTCCCCATCCCAAGACTTCAACACCATCCCCTAAGACACTGAGATCATGGAAACGGAGGACACCTAGACGGCTGACCTCGTACTCAAACCACAGGAAATGCCACCACCACGGGGAGCCACGAATACAAAAGGAAGATAGTGTTAGGAGGTACTTCAGACCCATACAAGAGAGAACGGAAGCTGTCTCCGCTGTCAAAGTGCCTGAGGGTGATTAAAAACCTCAAACCCTTAAGATCGTAAGCTGTTTTTCGATGCGAAGACGGATATCCCGCTCTAGCAATTCCTTAAAGGTGTTCTCATCCATGTGCAAGAAGTAGAGGTAGGATGTCTTGTCCTCCAATATCAGCTACTTCGGAAGTTTCTCCCAATGGCTGAATTGCTTTCTTCGTTGCAGCCAGCCACACGTCCAACAGGATCTCTTCTTACAGCTCTTCCTTTGCTTTCCCATT
>NC_134796.1:37991217-37996217 GCF_046742065.1 Oratosquilla oratoria
AATGGAGAATAGAAGAAAGGAGGAAGACCAAATTCCTCTTCTAGTGGAAACTAGCCTCCATTCATGAAAGCCTCGTTTACATGGGGCAAGTTGAGAGGCAAGTCAAGTGTGCAAGTTACGTGATGTATGGAGGATAGAAGAAAGGAGGGATACCAGAGGTTAAAAGTGACCAAATTCCTCTTCTAGTGGAAACTAGCCTCCAGTCACGAAAGCCTCGTTTACACGGGGCAAGTTGAGAGGCAAGTCAAGTGTGCAAGTTACTTGATGTATGGAGGATAGAAGAAAGGAGGAATACCAGAGGTTAAAATTGACCAAATTCCTTTTCTAGTGGAAACTAGCCTCCAGTCACGAAAGCCTCGTTTACACGGGGCAAGTTAAAAGGCAAGTCAAGTGTGCAAGTTAATTGAACTGGAGATGTATGGAGGATAGACGAAAGGAGGGAGACCAGAAGTTAAAAGTAACCAAATTCCTCTTCTAGGGGAAACTAGCCTCCAGTCATGAAAGCCATGTTTACACGGGGCAAGTTGAGAGGCAAGTCAAGTGTGCAAGTTACTTGAACTGGAGATGTATGGAGGATAGACGAAAGGAGGGAGACCAGAAGTTAAAAGTAACCAAATTCCTCTTCTAGGGGAAACTAGCCTCCAGTCATGAAAGCCATGTTTACACGGGGCAAGTTGAGAGGCAAGTCAAGTGTGCAAGTTACTTGAACTGGAGATGTATGGAGGATAGACGAAAGGAGGGAGACCAGAAGTTAAAAGTAACCAAATTCCTCTTCTAGGGGAAACTAGCCTCCAGTCATGAAAGCCATGTTTACACGGGGCAAGTTGAGAGGCAAGTCAAGTGTGCAAGTTACTTGAACGGGAGAGGAAAGCAAACAAATATTTATTTTTCACAAATGGTACTTGTCTCTAACCTGGCCTGTGTGAACATGAACTTGTTCGCTTTCCTCTTCAGTCCATTTAACTTTCACATTTGACTTGCCTCCCAACTTGCCCCGTGTAAACAAGGTTTTAAAAGGGGAAGGAAGGGGAACGGAAGGGAAGAACGGTGGGAGGGAGAGGAAGGGAGGGATGGAGGGAGGGAGAGGAAGGGAGGGATGGAGGGATGGAGAGGAAGGGAGGATGGGGAAGAAGAATAGAGATGGATTCATTTAGATCGGAAGGTTGGTTGAGGCCTAATTATTTTACTAATAAACATCGGTTGACTCTGACTATATACATGATAAAATGAAATTTACTCTAAACGTTACGCCTTCGACACATAGAATTTTTTGGTGATAGAGCTATCTATCTATCTATCTATCTATTTATCTATCTATCTATCTATCTATCTATCTATCTATCTATCTCTCTATCTATCTCTCTATCTCTCTATCTATCTATCTATTTATCTATCTATCTATCTATCTATCTATCTATCTATCTATCTATCTATCTATCTATCTATCTATCTATCTATCTATCTATCTATCTATCTATCTATCTATCTATCTATCTATCTAACTAACTATGTACCTATCAAGTCTCTCTCCCCCCTTCTAGGGGGGGTAGCCAGCCAAGGGAAGCACCCGCTTCCATCCACCACCCTTACTTCCCTCTTATCTTAGCTCCTCTTGGATGAAGGTTCATCCCTGTACCCCGCCCACTGCACGGGTCAGAGGCAATGCAGCAAGGCACAGTATATCCACAGCAAGGCCGCTTCACTTAATCGACAAACCCCCTCTCTGTCCCCTCATGCAGAACAAGAGAAGACGGGGAGAAAATCCATTCGGTCTGTGTCAGAATATCATTCACACATAAGCCCCCTCCCCCTCCCCACCCCCACCCTTCCTTTCTTGTATAACAGTATCATCTATACACAGCAACTCTCCCCTCATCCTCGTCTCCTGCCCTTCCCCTCTTTCTCAAATCCTCCCTTCATCCCATCCATCCATCTCATCCTCGGTCGTTCCTTCAAGTTCACTTCCTCCACCTCTGACTTCCACACCTCTTTTACTAATCTTTCATCACGCATTCTTTAGATGTGTCCAAACCATCCCAATACTCTTTCGTTAGCCTTAACTACCATTTCCGTTTCCATTCCAGCTCTCCTCCTCACCTCCTCGTTTCTCACTCTATCTAACCTTGTAACCCCTCCCATACTTCTAAGACATTTCATTTCAAACATGATAATGATAATAGTGATAACAAGAATAAAATTTTTGACACGGAAGAGATTTCCATTTTTCCCCCCAGATCTCGACAAAACCAATGTATTTCCAAATGACATTTCATATTCGTGTCAATAAATTAAATTAAAATCATATCTGTGTACAGAAAAAAAAAGTACAAAGAAGGTGCAATCACTGCAAATATTAGCAATATCAGTCCCATACATAGATATTGAATATTTTAGTTGGACTATAACATCAAAGATATTGATGTTTTTCCTAACAAAATATATATGAAAAAATGACGGACTCACGAAACATTGCATCCGGGATGAACGTACATATCAATAACTTTGATTGAAATATATTGTCATTGATAAACTTTGTTGACAGAAACGTACGAGAATTTTATGGTTCGCCAGAAGGAATATATTGAATTTTTTTTTTGGAATATGATATCAACACCCACACCCATACCCCCCCCCCCTACACACACACACAAAACTCGTGGTGCAATTGGTAGACTTCCCGGCTGCCACTACGACAGTCCGGGTTCGAATCCCGCCCATGGCTGAAATAATTTCAGTGTCGCTGCGCTGCGGGTTGTCACTCCAACTCTCGCGGGCGGGGAGTTGTGTGTGTGTGTGTGTGTGTGCGCTCTGAGCTCTCTCCGGGAGGGAAATAGCTGTCGATCACGAGTCCAACACGTGATCCAAGACCATGATGAATCACACACACACACACACACACACACACACACACACACACACACACACACACACACACACACACACACACACACACACACACACACACACACACACACACACACACACACACACACACAGAGGAACTATTGTATTTTAAATCCATGAATAAATTCAGAGAAATACAAGGCATATAGTTAAAAACAATAACAAATTAAAATATATAGCAACCATTGAATAGAGGTGAAAAAGCAAGGTATATCACAAAGAAACTTTTGTTATTCAGAAGAAAAATTTGCAATATACCTAGAAATCAACAAGGGACTCTGAAAGATATCTGGCTGAATTAAATATAGATTAATGGGTCTTTTAATGTTTAGTACAAAAATGAGGTGTAGTGTTAAAGAAAATTTTAACCTTATTGACAGAAACATAAACACAAGCAAAAGTTATACGTTAAAATTCATGCATAAAGCAGAATAGCAGAATAACTGAGAAAGTAACAATAGATTAATTCATACGCGTGAAATTATAATAATAATGATAATAAAAAAAAAAAACAGCGAGCAAGAATTGAACAAGAAATTTAATTTGAGATATTCTTAAACGTTATCTTCTTCAGTGTCGTTGTTTGAAGCTAAATTAAATTGTCTTGTCTTTGTCAGGGACAAAGTCATCATAGGAGTCAAATTTGTTCCTTTTATCATTAAGGAGTTGTCCAGCTTACACAGCAGACTCCTGTTCGGCGCATTAGCATTTGTTCTTAGAAGGGGTTTACACTAACAGTTCGTCGAACGCGGTTTGACAGACACGTGTTTAAAGTGATGTGTGAACGTGTGACCGGGGTATTTGGGGGGTTTAACCAACGTGTTCGACAACCAAATACCCCGTTCACACGTTCACACATCACGTGTCTGTCGAACCGCGTTCGACGAATCGTTTAGACCGTGTAAACCCCTTCTTATACAGCTCACCCTCCTATTTCTCTCCTTTTAGTAGGTCTATGACCTCGAAAGGTTGGGAAGGCCTTATCATGTAAAGAAATTCACAAAAAAAAAGTAAAGTCCTTGGCGATAGGAATGGATGAGACGAAGACAGTCTCAAGTTTATACAGAGAAAGTCAATATATTTTACAAAGGATTACAAAGGCGGAGCATACCGACAGGAGACCTTTTGGTCCATACCTAGGTCGGATGCGAAAAAAAATCATAATGATAATAAATCAATAAATAAAAACTATAACGATGTAAATAACAAATAAAATACATAGATAAATGCATAGGTATGGTTAAGTAATAATCAAACAGGTAAATAGTAAATAATAATGAATTGACATACAACTAATAATAAATTAGAATCAAACAGACAAATGATAACAAAACAAAACAAAAATAATATAAAATAAATTATAATCATTACAGCATCTTGCGCACATACAACGTTTGTCACTTTGCGAATTTTCATCAAATCAGCTTTTTTTCCGTTTTCACCATTTTCTTCCCTCTGTCTCGCAGTCTCGTCCGTGACTATCACCATCAAAGTCTTTTCAACCATTCTTTTCCGTTTGTTTGTTTATTCCTGATCAGAACTCTGCTTTACAAACTGTCAGTTTTCATTTCACTCATTACCTGAAATCTTTATTCATTTCACTTATTATCACCTCTCATTTCCATCCTGGTCATTTCACAACCTGGAATTTTTGCAATTCTGTAGCATTTCAAAATACATCTCACCCTTTGGATATGACGTCATTCTTCTCTTCCTTTACCTCTTTCCACAAATACGCGTGTTAGAGCGTCAGTGCTTGCGACGTAGGTCGAGACGACGGCGGTTCGAAACCTGCCACGAGCGAGTTGGACCAAGGGTATGGTTCATCAAATTCCACGGTACAAAGTCCCCTGTGAGGGGTACCGTTCTAGCCTACTGGTAGGGAGATTTTGCGCCGTTAAACTTACCTTTAATGACACTAGGGGAGCCTTCTGTTGTATAACATTTCTTTCTCACGATAATGACATTTGGCGTCCCCTACCGTTCGCATCTAAAAACAATAACTTCATAGTCTTACCTTGAGAACTGAACTTCATGGTCCAGATTACCTATAGAAGGTAACTACAGACAGGCTCAATCAATAAGCTCCTCTCCCT
>NC_134796.1:38003717-38006217 GCF_046742065.1 Oratosquilla oratoria
CTTATATCTCTCTTGATGGTGTATTGGTCTAAGTCACTCGGCACTGGTAACGTTCTCGCAGCATAGGTTCGAGTCCTCGGGCGTACCACGTTACAATTTCTGCATGCGCCTATATGGCTTAGAATTAAAGTGCATTGTGGTTGATAAAAATGTATCTCTAATCACTGGGACCCATTCAGTGTTGTACATATATATATATATATATATTTATATATGTATATATATACACTTATATAGAAATTTTAAAATGAAGGAGGTTTCAAAGTTTTCTGGTTGACCCTTGCGGGAGTCATAATAGGGGCCAGAGGGCGATATGGCACTCGCGAGCTACAGGTTGGTGACCACTGGCTTAGAGGTTGTATTCTGCGTCTGTTTATTTGAAAAGGCTTCAAAAATCGTAACGTTGTGCATAAAGGTTCCATCTTCACATGGTGTCTACACCAGTGGTTCTTAACCTGTATCCCCAAATGGGTACGAAGCTTTGAACCCCGGGGGGGGGGGGTACGAGACATGATAGCCAATGCATGGTACTGTATATTTACCATGAGAAAGCATAATGTGAATTTATTGGATCCTACTAGCTGACGTTTTAAATTTCAAATAAAAAAGTACCTTGTTCAGTAATGGAATATATCTAATCATTTCTCAGCGAGGTTTGTGTTACTAATCCTTTTCATATGTTTGCATTGTACGAGTATTTATATTGGATGGAGGAACGGGATTTTTTTTTTTTTTTTTTTTTTTTTTTTTTTTTTTTTTTTTTAAATGTCAGGGGGCACGGAGACTGAAAAAGGTTAAGAACCATTAATCTACTCTGATCACATTAAACATTCGTCTCCAGAGTTCATCTGAGGTAAATGAAATTCGTATGACGTTAGCTGGAAATGAGTTTCTGGAGCGTTAAACGAGCGCAAATGGCTTGACACGAAAACAAGACAAAAGACTAAAATTCATCGAAACCTGAAAACTTTACATCGACTCTTCAAACAGCGCGAGTAGATCAAGTCCCTCCATCAATTTATGATAACCGGGGAACAGCGTCACTGTTTGTTGACACTCGTCAAGGGACAAAGGTCCTTGACTAGAGAGACCTTTCGTCGACAAGTATAAAGTAAATACATGACCTTCCACTTGAACTTCGCTCGCAGCATGCAAAGGTCAGCTTCGTATCATGAATACTTTTTACCAAGAGTCCCATGACACAGGCAGTCAGCCCAGATCGAGGCCAGGGGGGAAGCTTTCCCAGATGCAAGTCATCCGCTTAAAGTTTCTCCTTGGAGGAAGAAAGGTGTCTAAAAGCTGGGATTAAACACGGACTAGTTGGAAACTGATCATAATACACAAATTATATATATATATATACATATATATATATATATATACATACATATGCATTCATATATATATATATACATAAATGTATATATATATATATATATATATAATATATATATATATATATATATATATATACATATACACATACATACATAATATATATATAATATATATATATATATATATATATATATATATATATATATATATGTGTGTGTGTGTGTGTGTGTGTGTGTGTGTGTGTGTGTGTGTGTGTGTGTGTGTGTGTGTGTAGTAGTAGTAGCAAACTCCGGCACTGGGATTCGAGCCCTTGGATGCTCGACTGCTTATCACAAAGAAAGGACAACACTTTTACACCACACGTGATCATACAAAAAGGAAAAATTTGGCACTTGACCCTTACCATTCTTCCAATGACACTTGAGTGGTTCAGTATGTATACTTATTTCATGGAGTCTTTATCCAGGCGAGCCTTCCGACAAGTTGTACGGTGGCGTGTGGTACAATGGTAACGTCCTTGCTTTGTGATAAATAGTTGTACATGATTAATTTTTTTCCTATAGTGAAAGAATTCTAGTCCTACTCATTGCTGTGTTCAACGAATAATCTCTTGAAAATTTACATGGTACCGCATTTTATGTTTTTATTTATTTATTTACTTAATTTTGTGGGAAGATTCGAACAAATTTTATTTTTCTGAAAGCCCAAAAAATTAATTAACGTGGCCTGATAGCTGGTGGCTTGTTTGATGAAGTATGTATATATAAAAAAAAAAGTAATGCAACTGGAGATCAAACATTATTCTCTGACAAAAATAAACGAAAGGATACAGCTTATTATTTACCAAAGCACCAACAAAATTAGATTGACATCCTAGGTGAAAATGTCCGCATATTATCTGAATGACATTTTCTATTGCGTACTTGTAACCTTTGACCAAATCTAACCAGGATATAATTAACTTTAACCAATGCGTTTAACATCGAACTCGCTGCTCACTCAAGAGATAAACTTAATCCTTTTGCTGCGTTTTATGATTAAGTTTATTCTTTCTGTCACTGGGTGATTTCGTTGAGCTGGAGGAAGTCCTGTTCGCACCTCTTTTGTAAAAAACACGCTAAGGGTCGGCCCTCTGATCGAATTGGAGTTTGAACAATCAGGA
>NC_134796.1:38016217-38021217 GCF_046742065.1 Oratosquilla oratoria
TCTTCGAAACACGATTATTAATTACCCGCATTAACATAATGTACTTGTAGGCTGTTAGATTAGTCCTATTGCAGTATGTACTACAATAGTCCTATGGTAATATGTACTTGTTCCTTAACCGCACAATGTTTTGATTTTGACGTATGAAATTACATGGTATTCGTCACTTATCAAATTATCTTTACATTTGGTACATTGTTTGTATTCTATCTTCACATTTCTATGTCTGCCAATAATAATAAGTATTTTCTTATATCTTAATCGTAACTTTCTTTGTTATATTATTTGTTTATTAATTTATTATTATTTTTGAGGGGGTAAGCGATTATTTAATATTTTTCTATAAAATGCACATCTATTACGAATTAATTCATTCGATAAACTTTTATGCCAGATTGCTATTCACTGACACTTTGTTCTTTGTTTTATAATTTTTCAACTAACTTGAATTAATTGAAGTAATGTGTTAGCTAGATACCCTACATATTGCATTATTTACAAAAGTTTTTAATAGGATTTATCATAGGAAATATTAAAATCACCGGCTTGGCCTAGATGCAAAAAACACTGATACTTTATGTAATTCTGTTTAATTGCCTTAAAAGGGATTAACGTCGAGCTGTAGCTAAACATTTACACGTGTTGGTTTTCTGAAACAATTAGAAATATGCATCAAAACTATATGGTTCGTTTGAACGAAACTCTGAGGTCTTTTGTAAATTTAAATGATATTTAGGTGTCACAATAAGTAACTACTTCTTATGGACATCCGCTCGGGTTGATGTCTCTCTGAGTCCTCCCGGTGCGTCGGAGGACGCTTGTGGTACATGTACCCCACAAGCATACCCCCACAGGTATGCGATCGGGACTTAGGTGGTCCTAGGACCTGACGCTGGTATTGAGAAATGGTCAAGAAGGCCACCGCGTTAGGTCAAGTCGCGTCATGGTGTCGGGTCAGTCCCGCGTATATATACTGCCCATCCCGAGCGGGCAGGCCAGTTATATAATTAAATCAATAACATCACAATAAATCAAAACCATATTTAAAACCTAAAAGTCAATCAAAAATGTACAACAGGAAACAAGTCCTTCCTTCATACCATATATATATGATTAGCTAGCTAGGGAATTTTTGATTAGAGCATAGATAGGATGACCGCTAAAGTATTCATAACACCATGCAAGTGGGTCCGCCCTACACTATCACACTCACACTTTCTTCACTTTCTAAACTTTACCTTCTCACATACCTGTCGATATTTATTATTATTATTATTATAGGGAAGGCCAGTGAGTTCTCTGTACTCGTTACGTGTCACTAGGCCTTCGCGGTTGGTTCCCTAGTTCGGGGACCACGCCACGTCTGCCTCTGACACTCGTACCTTCACTAAAATAAAGTATACAAACGAAACTGCTCATCACTATCTCCCTACGTCACCTAGCCCAAGTAACATCTCCCTACGTCACCTAGCCCAAGTAACATCTCCCTACGTCACCTAGCCCAAGTAACACACACATATGTCCCACGCTGACCTAAAGTTGGCGCTTGATCAGGTGATCAGGTGAGGTCGTAGCCCGGCGTCTGGTAGCAAATATCTTTCACCAATCAAGAAGAAAAAGGTTTAGCTTTTTCTTCTTGATTGGTGAAAGATAACAAAAGAATCTATCCTACTTGCAATAATGATTTATAATAATGCATAATGAATTGAAAAAGAGGATTACAACACATGCAAGCATTAATAGGGTACTCGTGAAGCTGGACTTATGCAATATCCTTATTTCTATTGGTATCATCAAATGTCTGGGAAAGTTCATGTGTAAATTAAACTCCCTAATTATATAATTACCACAAACTTCTGATGGCATAGCTCGTGAATAATCCTTTCTTTCCAAAGACTATGATGTATTTGTATTGACTACTTATCTCATTAATGCTTCTCTATTTTTCAACTTTGAATACAAATTTCCCATATTCTTGTTCTTCTTTCGCTGTTCCTTAATCTCTTTCTGCTTAACAAGGTTTTTTATGAGCGTCCTTCCACAACGTCTCATATTCTTCTCATCGAAGGGGGGTTCGAAATCTGCCCCCAGCGAGTTGGACCAAGGGCATGGTTTGTTAAGTTCCACGTTACAAAGTCCTCTGTAAGGGGCACCATCCTTGCCCCCAGATAGGGGAAGTTTACAACGTTAAACCGAATCGAAGCACCATTCAATCTTATCCACAAGATCATAAGAATGAAGGAGACTGCAAGAGACCATGAGGCCTACACTAGGGACTTTCATGTCCACTACCACCTGTCATCCCCTTCGATAAAGTTCTCTAACCGTTTCTTAAAACAGCTCTCTATCTTGACCTTATCCTAGTATGTTTTTTTCATTGTTGTTTCTTAACTGCTTGATTGCCACGGAAATGAATCAGGTATAACAGATGAACATATGTTTACCCAATACGGAAGGGGTTTATCCAGATAGAATATGACTTCTTCGACACCGAGTGGTTGCCGTGGAGATCAGAGAAATAGCATGGCGTTAGTGACACTCACTAAGGAAGGGTTTGAATCTGTAACGTGCCTGGCGAGGGTTACGAAGAAGCTAGACCAGGGTTTCCCAAACTGTGGGTTACGACCCCCAAAGGTTCATGAGCCTTTATCTTTGGGTCGTGGAGGGTCCAAATGTATGCACATTCAGCCACACAGACCCGGGTATTGATTTGTTTGTGTCAAAAAAGCAATACATCTTTCTCATTAGAATATATTATCAGATCAATCGTTGTTAATAAACATTGATAAACAATAATATATATTTTTGTTATTTCTTTCTCTGCTGTGATTAATAAAGTTTAAAGTAATGTATCTGCGATGTTAAAGATTAGTACGTTTTCAGAAGGCTTATAGAGGTGGGGGTCGTGGTAGGTTTGGTAATACTGAAAGGGATCACGTATTGGAAAAGTTGAGGGAAACACTGGACTAGAGAGTCTAGCAGCTCTTTAAAGAGCTCATTAGAGATTGAGGCGGACTTTACTCAGGCACATGATATCTACAGATCTAAATGGAATCGTCTGTTGCCTAAGAAATACAAAATACTTGGGAACTTAGCAAAGAATTAACACTCAAAATTGCCTTAAGGTTTTTGGATAACATTATAATCTGTCTGTACATCCTTAGTTCACGTTTATGAACCACACTTAGCTGAGTATCAACATAGCTCATTAAGGGCCCAGTCACAATAAGCTTACGACCTGTTTCCGACCACCGGCGACCAGGTGGTCGCCGATCAGTTGCAGGTTGTCTTTGGAAGTCGCTGGTAGTCGGTAATAAGATAGATAGACAGATCGGTAGATAGATAGATATATTACAACACATACGAAATAGTCCCCAATACATAGATTTTCATCTTATAAACCACATTAACTTTTTCCATTTCAATTCCTTACATAGGTTTTGTGTCGCCGACCGATCGCTTGATTTTCGGTCAAAGGTTCGGAAACAGGTCGTAAGCTTTGTGTGACTGTGGCTTAAGTCTTCCGTCCTCATGAGCATTTATTTGTTCCCAGATCCGCCAGGTTACCACTTAGTCAATATAGTTTACTGATAAAGAACAAATCCCTCGTTACAGTTCAGTCTTTCAAATAACCAATCCTGGTCGTCGCGAGCCTCGATCTGGGGCTCACCATACCTCGTTCCGGCTCTGTTGATGTTCAGTGAAGGTACAATCGGTAACACGTTGGACTAGCATTACGATGGACCCCGGATTGAGGCTCGCGACGACCGGGATTGATTATCTAATAGCGTACTGAATTCAATTCATTCATGAACCTGGTTCCGACTCTGTTGGTGGTCAGTGAATATACAATCGGTAGCACGTTCGACCAGCATTCCGATAGACCCAGAATCGAGGCTCGCGACGACCGGGATAGATTATTTGATAGTTTACTGAATTCAACTTATTAATGAAGATCTTTTTCCCAACAGGCGTGACCTATCCTTCACGGGCTTCCGAAGCAACGCGTGGCCAGGATGCCCAGATCCTTTATATCCCTTTCTTTATGGCTGAAAGTCTACCGGCATCAATGAACACAAGAGGTGAGTCTTGCGTCGCTAGGTGAGTCTTGTGTGATGTGGTTCTCTTCACGTTAGAGTTCTTAGTCTCACAATTCACGTGTTTCTTCTTGACAAGAGTTTTGAGAAAATGCAAACTGTGGAATACGGACTAAGTAATGCATATGTATTGATACACACTCGCAGTCACACACATGCATACACGCGCACACACACACACGCGCGTGCACACACACACACACACACACACACACACACACACACACACACACACACACACACACACACACACACACACACACACACACACACACACACATTTATTCCAATATAGTGACATGTATGATTTAAATATCAAATAGCTTTCCAAAAGAAACAATATTGTTTCTGGTAGGGCTGCGTTTAATCAAAGCCTGCATACTGTGAACTAGTGTTAGCTGAAAATTTCGAGAATTAATTGAAAAGCCAAAACAAATAGATACTGAAAACACTTGTAATGTGTTAATCAAAAGTCAAATTTTTATCATGTATTTAGTCTGATAACAACTCTATTTGTTGAGCAGGGTTGTCAGTTCGTGGAAATTAATATATTTTGTCAAGTGTTAAAACCTGCAAGGTTGTGTTAATTTTCTACGGCGCCCACGCATCACATAGCAACGCTAATTCCCCGTCTAATAAAAATGAAGATACAGATATATTTCATATATACACACATATGTGGATATTATATTTTTCATAACGGGATTGGCATGTTATGATACTGAAATTTTGGCTTCAAGTAGCTTGAATTATGATTTTTTTTTCGGACGTTCTAATTATGTTGATGTTTATTCTTAATGTGAACGAGCCTAGGGGAGGCTATTCAGAGGAAACAACACTTCTGTTATTGTCATTACAGTGATAGCTTCAAATTGGCCCCAAAAATGCGTGGTTTCCATCACA
>NC_134796.1:38028717-38031217 GCF_046742065.1 Oratosquilla oratoria
TTGTAGACTAGAATCCCACATTACTTTCTGATTTCCCAGCAGTGATTGTTATTTGCTCCAGCAATGCAAAACTATTCAACACGGGTGGGGAACCTTTTTTGTTCGCGTGCCAGAATTGGCCAACTTTCGATGCAAAATGTTCCTCTATTTCTCTCTCTCTCTCTCTCTCTCTCTCTCTCTCTCTCTCTCTCACTCTCTCTCTCTCACTCACACCCACACCCACACCCACACCCACACCCACACCCACACACAAACACACACACACACACACACACACACACACACACACACACACACACACACACACACACACACACACACACACACACACACACACACACACACACACACACACACACACACACACACACACACACACACACACACACACACACGGCAGGCAATATAGGCAACGGGAAAGAACACAGAACAAAACAGACAAACTTACTGTTTCGTTTGATTACAATATATGTAAGAACGGTGTTGTTTTTATATACAATGATAACATTCGTGATTGCTACTGAAGAAGGAGTACAGTATATCAATCACTACTTCGCCTTGAGTAACATTTTGCTTTGGTCTGAAAGAAATGTTGTTATTGGTTGCTGCGGTCATAGAGAAAGAGACAACTAAAACGGAAAACTATTGTGGTTTTGGAACGGCGAGTGGGCTGGACATAGGACACTGATGCCAAAAATGTGTTTGTGTTTCTATTGTATCAAACGAGTCTCACTTCCTCATTAACCTTTTCATTAGAATGAAACGTTTGCTGATTATGTTCTGGTAAGAACTGGTTTACCAAAAGAGTGGTTGACGAATGGAATAGGTTTAATAGTCACATAATGAGCGCTGAAGCTATGGTTTGTTTTATGAGATGATTAAATCATTGTATGGATGGGGATGATATGTGGTAATAGGCAATGACTACACCTTTTCCTGGAGCGGACGCGGACTAAAGAACGTCGCGAAGCTTGAGTTGGTTTTGCAGTGAAATCAAATCTTGTTGACTAGCTGGCTGGATCTTCAAGGGGATTAGAGGGGGTTTACACGTGTTTAAAGTGATGTGTGAACGTGTGAACGGGATATTTGGGGTTTAACCAACGTGTTCGACAACCAAATACCCCGTTCACACGTTCACACATCACTTTAAACACGTGTCTGTCGAACCGCGTTCGACGAACCGTTAAACCGTGGAAACCCCCTCTTAAACGATAGCCTTTTGATTCATAGACTTCCCCTGTTACAAGGAGAGAAATTCGTCACTATTATCAGCGCCTATGCATCCACCATGACTAACCCGGATGAAACCAAGGACAAGTTCTATGAAGATCTGAACTCTGCCATCAGTACTGTCCCCATCACTCGGTGATTTTAATGCCAGAGTTGTCCATAACTATAACACCAGGGAGGGAGTGATTGTGAGACTTTGTGTTGGAAATTGAAACCAAGAACAAATTCTATGAAGAACTGAACTCTGCCATCAGTACTGTCCCCATCACTCGGTGATTTTAATGCCAGAGTTGTCCATAACTGTAACACTAGGTAGGGAGTGATTGGGAAACATTGTATTGGAAATTGAAACAAAAAACAAATTCTATGAAGAACTGAACTCTGACATCAGTACTGTCCCCATCACTCGGTGATTTTAATGCCAGAGATGTCCATGAATGTAACACCAGGGAGGAAGTGATTGTGAAACTTTGTGTTGGAAATTGAAACAAAAAACAAATTCTATGAAGATCTGAACTCTGACATCAGTACTGTCCCCATCACTCGGTGATTTTAATGCGAGAGTTGTCCATGAATGTAACACCTGAGAGGGAGTGATTGTGAAACTTTGTGTTGGAAATTGAAACCAAGAACAAATTCCATGAAGCCCTTAACTTTGTCATCAGTACTGTCCCCATCACCCGATGATTTTAATGCGACAGTTGTCCATGACTGTAATATCAGGGAGGGAGTGATTGTGAAACTTTGTGTTGGAAATTGAAACAAAAAACAAATTATATGAAGAACTGAACTCTGCCATCAGTACTGTCCCCATCACTCTGTGATTCTAATGCCAGAGTTGTCCATAACTGTAACACCAGGGAGGGAGTGATTGGGAAACATTGTATTGGAAATTGAAACCAAAAACAAATTCTATGAAGAACTGAACTTTGTCATCAGTATTGTCCCCATCACCCGGTGATTTTAATACGAGAGTTGTCCATGACTGTAACACCAGGGAGGGATTGTGAAACTTTGTGTGGAAATTGAAATCAAGAACAAATTCTATGAAGACCTTAACTTTGTCATCAGTACTGTCCCCATCACTCGGTGATTTTAATGCGACAGTTGTCCATGACTGTAACACCAGGGAGGGAGTGATTGGGAAACTTTGTATTGGACATTGTAATCAAGAACAAATTCTATGAAGACCTTAACTTTGTCATCAGTACTGTCCCCATCACTCGGTGATTTTAATGCGACAGTTGTCCATGACTGTAACACCAGGGAG
>NC_134796.1:38038717-38043717 GCF_046742065.1 Oratosquilla oratoria
GACTGGAAATTTCGTCGGACGGATATATTAAGTCGTGCTACGCTCCGCATTACGATTCTCACTAGAAGAAAAAAGCCACTCGACGACGCCGCAAATAAAATACTTCTGATGTTACCACTGTTGGGGGTTAGTCAACAATCCAGTATCCTTTTTTTTTTAATTGTTATTTCGTATTCCCACGTTACAGACGTTGTTTTACCTTCCCCCAACATCCAAATGCCTCATATTTACTAAGGACTATTTCATATCATACTCAGCGTGGATACATATGGTGCGTTTCATAGTGCAAGTATTTTTATCACATTACATGACAAAGACCTTCCAGAATATGACAGTCGCTTTTGAATTTCTTATATATCACCCGAGGAGCTCTTCGTGAAGTAAAGAAACTTGCAGGACTTACGTGGCATAGGTCAATACTCTCGTGCAGCTTATGGAAAATATTGGAAGAGGTCTCTGTTCATCAGTGGATTCCGAATGGCTGATGACTTGACTTATGGACCGTTGCACATCGAGATCTCGTCGATGAGTTCGGCTATTCCAAAAAAGTTAGCGAAGTTTTCTTAAAGGAAATAAGCAAGTCAGAAGCTCAGCGGAATCGTCTTGAGCAGTACAAGAAAGTTTTGGCGATAGTTGGTGCCTTTTTTGGCGGAGATGGCAAAACTGGAGGAACTATGAGAGGGACATATAACGAAGAGTCGTGAGAGGAACTGTGGAAGACTAAAGTGACCTGTGGAAGACCCGGAATAGGGTATCATTTGTTGGAACGTGTGTCCAGAGCCGAAAGCCATGTGTCAGCGACTGAAACAAACTCTCTACACAGGGGAAACAGTTGGAAATAGATATACAACAGCTGGGTTAGGGGTGGGGTGGAATTGGGTCGGGATTGTCTGAACCGGGTTGGGTTTAAGTGGGGTGGGCTTGTGGAAGAAGGGCTGGGCATGGGTGAACTAGGTATGAAAACAAACTATCGTGGATATATTTTTCTGTGGGAGGGAAGGCAGCCTGGAATGAAAGAAAGCAAACTAAGACGTAGGCTACACAGTCGACGCAGCACAGAGCAAAGACAGACTTTCTGTTGCTGAAATGAAGTACAGTTTGAAATTCTCTCTCAGTTGGAATGCTGAGGTAGTACGTTTAAGAGCATTTCAAGTGAGAGACAAGTTCAAACTATGTTTCAATTCAGCATCATGAGGTCTACCTTTGTTTTCTGCTGCGTCGCCTGCGTCACCTGTGTCGCCTGCGTCACCTGTGTTGCCTGCGTCACCTGTGTCGCCTGCGTCACCTGTGTCGCCTGCGTCACCTGTGTCGCCTGCGTCACCTGTGTCGCCTGCGTCACCTGTGTCGCCTGCGTCACCTGTGTCGCCTGCGTCACCTGTGTCGCCTGCGTCCCCTGTGTCGCCTGCGTCACCTGTGTCGCCTGCGTCACCTGTGTCGCCTGCGTCACCTGTGTCGCCTGCGTCACCTGTGTCGCCTGCGTCACCTGTGTCGCCTGCGTCACCTGTGTTGCCTGTGTCGCCTGTGTCGCCTGCGTCGCTTGTGTCGCCTGTGTCACCTGCGTCGCCTGTGTCACCTGTGTCACCTGCGTCGCCTGCGTCACCTGCGTCGCCTGCGTCGCCTGCGTCACCTGTGTCACCTGCGTCGCCTGTGTCGCCTGCGTCGCCTGCGTCACCTGTGTCGCCTGCGTCACCTGTGTCGCCTGCGCCGCCTGTGTCGCCTGCGTCTCGGTTTGCGCTTAGGCTAAGGGTAGCCTAAGTAGGGATGGGTGGAAAGGGGACTAGGTCGGTTCAGAAGTAGAGGTTGATGAAACATTACATTTCAAGACCTCAGTCAACAACTGTTCACAAACAACACACATACCTAGGGATAAATAAATGTGTATTTTCTGATTTCGGAAATTTCCTATAACCTAACAGTTTCTTTTTTTTTTTCTTGTCACAGGTTACCATCACTGTTTATTGATTTACTTTCCACCCCAATGCAATTATTTTGATCTGTCATCAATGTTTCACTTTATCCTTGTTGCTTCCATTTTCTTCTGTAAATGTGGGGTCACACCAAACTTTTTTTTTTGTAAATAATTGGAACAAAATCGTGTAAATTTGTGTTTTGCTGTTTCTATTTATTTCCATTTCTCATATTTATCCCCTGTAAAGTGTCTTGATAGCAGAGTCCTTGTTTGAAAAAAAAAATACATTCCTGTGAAATTTGTGTTTTTGCTCGTTGTCTGAAATGCCAGCGCGCTATGATTGACATATTTACAAAAAATTGTTTACCTCTTTTTATTTGGTATGGCCCCCACTTTGAAGTATAATTGGACGAGTATTTGATTAGGATTATCTTGACCTTGGTCCTACAAGCATTGGATAAATTCATCCCTGATGATAGTCTTCACTTAGACCCTTCCCTCTGACAACTTGCAGTGCCTGTTTGGATTCTAGCTTTCGCAGAGACTCTCTATGTTTGTCAGTGTTTGGTGTAGCTGAGAGTCGAACATTAGATTCATTAGTTCCTTGTGTTAGTCAATAACTGCGTTACTTCCTTCTGTTCGTCATTAACTAGACTATTCATGTTTGACTCTTAATCTTATAATAAATTATTCCTGGTTCCTCTTGTTTATCCTGCAGTGAGTGTTCATAATTGTCACTATCTGTAGTGGCTTCTCGCATGTTGTTATAGACTATATTTTATTTCTCCATACCAATCACTTTTTGTATTTTTTTCTTATGCTTTTCACTAAACTAGTAATTCCTTATTGCATTTACTAAGTATAATTGGTCCACGTATATTGCCACCAGTTATAGGGACTTTTGACACTTAACTGTAATGGCTTCTTATGTCTGTTACTGCAGTGCAGTGATTCCTTATGTTTCACACTAACTGAAGTGGGTCTTTATGTCTGTCACTAACTCCTTTGGTTCTTCAAGTTTGTCATTTACTATAGTAGGTCCTCGGCACTGACAATATATGTAGTGATTTCCTTGCCAGCAAACACCAGTTCAATGACATCATGGTAGTCAATGCTTGTAGTGACTTTATTTCAGGCAGTATTAGCAATGTGTCCACGACAGTGCCTGTAATAACTCCTCCCTTCATTCAATGTCTTCAGTGCTTTCCCAAGTCTACGAGGCTTTATAGCGATCCATTGTTTTAATCAGTGATTCAAAATTTTTCAGTTTGTTCACCCCTTCCTTAAGTCTTAAAGACTAATGTTCTTACCCGGTTCGCTAAATTACCTTCACTCAGCTTTTCCCTTGTGTATCAAGGAGTTTTCCTATGACTGCAATACATATATATATATATATATATATATATATATATATATATATATATATATATATATACATATATATATCTTATATATTTCGCTTTCACAATTTCAAGCATGACTTTGTATATATTTCCATGCCCTTCCCATGAGATATACACATCTTATTTATTTCATAATAAAGTCATCCAACTGAATAAACAGCTGTTTGATTTGTATCTTTTTCTATCTACATACTCGATCTTCAAGAGCACATAAAGAAATTACCGGATGCTCAATTCGAACCCTGGTTCAGCTAAATACGAGGTGGGAACAGAGCACCGGTGTCTCCTACGAGTACTTGGTTTGGTAGACCAAACAATGTTCATTCATAGATAACGCCAGAACAAGAATCACAAAGACACTGATAGAAACAAGAAACATATCTCCAGAAGCTGTGGAACATATAGTCTAAATTCCACCTCAGGGGCTAACCTTTGCTAAGACAGAGAAACAAAATAAAGAGGAAGAAGAATTACGCAGAACGAAAAGAAAAAAGAACAACTGACATCTCAAAACGTTTAAAAAGCAAATGTATACAGGTTTCCTAGATGAAAAAACATATGGCGTACAATAAAACAATAAAAACATTCGTAAATAAGTCTACCCACCTATGAGGCAGTTAGTGCTACACATAAAATTCTATCGCTACAACAACAATGGAGCATCATTAACAAACATTTATTCGAAACGTGCTTCAAACCCATGGCAACAGAATGCAGATAGGTAGCTGACGCATGCGGAGTGAAAGAAATACACACAAGAACTGCATCACCGTTCTCCAACAAAGGCATAGAAAATACTAAAAAAGAGAAGAAGAAGAAGATAAAGAAGAAGATGAAAAAGAAGAAGCTGAAGAGGAAGAAAAAGAAGAATAATAAGAAGTAAAAAAACAAGTAAAACAATATAATAATGATAGGAAAATTAAGACGTAGAAGAAAAAGAAGAAAAACAATAGTTATAAGAAATAGAAGAAGAAGAAGAAGAAGAAGAAGAAGAAGAAGAAGAAGAAGAAGAAGAAGAAGAAGAAGAAGAAGAAGAAGAAGAAGAAGAAGAAGAAGAAGAAGAACGCGAAGAAGAAGAAGAAGAAGAAGAAGAAGAAGAAGAAGAAGAAGAAGAAGAAGAAGAAGAAGAAGAAGAAGAAGAAGAAGAAGAAGAAGAAGAAGAAGAACGCAAAGAAGAAGAAGAAGAAGAAGAAGAAGAAGAAGAAGAAGAAGAAGAAGAAGAAGAAGAAGAAGAAGAAGAAGAAGAAGAAGAAGAAGAAGAAGAAGAACGCGAAGAACGCGAAGAAGAGGAAGAAGAAGAAGAAGAAGAAGAAGAAGAAGAAGAAGAAGAAGAAGAAGAAGAAGAAGAAGAAGAAGAAGAAGAAGAAGAAGAAGAAGAAGAAGAAGAAGAAGAAGAAGAAGAAGAAGAAGAAGAAGAAGAAGAAGAAGAAAAAGAAGAAGAAGAAGAAGAAGAAGAAGAAGAAGAAGAAGAAGAAGAAGAAGAAGAAGAAGAAGAAGAAGTAGAACGCGAAGAACGCGAAGAACGCGAAGAACGTGAAGAACGTGAAGAACGCGAAGAAGAAGAAGAAGAAGAAGAAGAAGAAGAAGAAGAAGAAGAAGAAGAAGAAGAAGAAGAAGAAGAAGAAGAAGAAGAAGAAGAAGAAGAAGCAGAAAAAGAAGAAGAAATAGAAGAAAAGACAAAGTGGAAG
>NC_134796.1:38053717-38058717 GCF_046742065.1 Oratosquilla oratoria
AAAATGAAAGAAAGAAGAAAGGAAAGAAGAGAGGAAGAAAATATTGCAAGGAATTCTGTATGCCTCTGTACTTGCCCTCGAGTGTGAATTATTCATTCTATGCTAGTGTGCATACGCGCACGCGCATGCATTAGCTACTCGACGTCAGATCCTGGTAGTAGCAGCAAGCCATCAACGGACAACCTATTGTGTGATGTGACCCTCGGTCAACTTGGCTTGACCTGACAGTTCAACCGACGAGACACCTGCATCTTAAACCGGCAGATTCAACCACACAATATTGCCATATGATAACAGTTAAAATAATTAATTTATTCTTGAGTAAAATAAATACTATGCCCATACTCAGTTCCATAATGTAATAATTTGTAAGTAGACAGACGGAATGTATATTTTATATATATATATATATATATATATATATATATGTATATACATAATTGTAAAGTGTATTATATTGCCTGCATCCGCCACACATTTTTGACATTGGCTTTGATGGAAAGCACCAGTGATGATGAAGAGGAACCCAAACAGACTTTCTAACGCCTCCAATCACTGTAAATCCATTCGACGCTACAAAAGGAAAAAAGGGAGGAAGGAAGAAAAAAAGAAACGGGAGGAGAGGCAGAAATGAAATAGGAAAGAAAAGAAGGAAAGAAAGAAAGAAGAAAGAGAGGAAGGAAAAAAAGGAAGGAAGGAGTGAAAGAAAGAAGGGAAGGTGGGAGGAAGGTGGAGAAGGATAGAAGGAAGGAGAAAGGAAAGGAGAGTGGGAATGAGGGATGGAGGGAGGTAGATAGGGAGAGAGAGAGGGAGACAAGTAGGTAGGTAGGGAAGGAGGAAGATAGGAAGGGATGGGAGAAGGGATAGAGGGAAGGAGAGGGAGAAGGAGAGAAGGAGGGAGGGAGGGAGGGAGGTAGGAAGGGAAAGAGGAAACTAGGGAGGTAAGAAGGGAGGTAGGGATGTAGGGACTGAGGGAGGGAGAGAGGGAAGGAAAAAGGGAGGTAGAGAGTTAAGTGGGAAGGTAGGGAAGGAGAAAGGTAGAGAGGTAAGAATGAAGGTAGGGGTAGGGAGGTTGGGAGTGAGAGAGGGAGGGAGGGAAGGAGGAAAGAAGGAAGGAAAGAAGGAAAGGAGAAAGGAGGAGAAGATGAAAGGGAGAAGGGAGGGGCAAATTTATTAAATTATTAATGGAAGAAGTAATAAGCTAATGGAATATGAAATAAGCAGTGAGTAATATTGATGAATTTTCAGTGCCTCCCACACATACAAACTTTGCCTTTGATTTTCATGGTCATCGCTGGGGAGTGTTATCTGATTCAAACGCTTTGAGAATTAATTGAGTTTATTTCTATTTCGGTAAGCTCTCTCTAATGCCAGCTTGATCATTTCAGTCCACGTGTCTCTTCATTTTCTCTTTCTGGAAACAGTGAGAGAAAATGTGCTCTGGCTTGAAGGCCACATATGAAAATCCTCCAAAGGCTCGACGAAAATGTGGATATTTGTTGAAATAATACAAAGGCCGCGACCTTGCTGGCCTTCTGTGTCCCTGAGTATTCCTGGTTTCCTCCTGCTGTGATTCTATTCTCTCCTTTCCTTATTCTTATTTATCTTTTTTTAACTGTGATTTTATCCTCTCCTTTCCTTATTCTCCTTTCCTTATTCTTTCTTTTCCTTATTCTCTCCTTTCCTTATTCTCCTTTCCTTGTTCTTTCCTTTCCTTATTCTCCTTTCCTTATTCTCTCCTTTCCTTATTCTCCTTTCCTTAATCTTTCTTTTCCATATTCTCCTTTCCTCATTCTCTCCTTTCCTTATTCTCCTTTCCTTATTCTTTCCTTTCCTTATTCTCATTTCCTTATTCTTTCTTTTCCTTATTCTCCTTTCCTCATTCTCTCCTTTCCTTATTCTCCTTTCCTTATTCTTTCATTTCCTTATTCTCCTTTCCTTATTCTTTTCCCTCATAGGCTTCGTAGCCCCGACCCTTCCTAAGTTGTCTGTCTTCGGGGATCAAGAAATTCTTTGGTCTATAATCAGTACATTAGGTCTTTGATGAGTCTTTATGGAAGGGTTTGTTATTTTCTTCTTCTCTGAGTAACAAACCATCAAGTTGTATAACACGGACATTTGCTGACTCACATGACTGTATTCCACTGTCCTTGGATATATATAATAGATAAGAATTGTACATCGCAATTTAACCCCCTTAACCTAACCTAACCTAATCTAACTTAACCTAGCCTAGCCTAACCTAATGTAATCTAATCTAACTTAACCTAGCCTAACCTAGCCTACCCTAGCCTAACCTAACCTAACCTAACCTAACCTAACCTAACCTAACCTAACCTAACCTAACCTAACCTAACCTAACCTAACCTAACCTAACCTAACCTAACCTAACCTAACCTAGCTTAACCTAACCTAACCTATCCTAACCTAACCTAACCTAACTTAACGCTAACCTAACCTAACCTAACCTAACCTAACCTAACCTAACCTAACCTAACCTAACCTAACCTAACATGTAGGGCAGCACGTATGAAATTAGACTTTTACTTAATAAAATATTATTAGGTCTTTGCTAAATGACTACATTTACTTTTGTCCATTAGAGCACATAAGGCATCGATTCGACGTATGGTCTTCACCTCGTCCAACAGATCTTAATTTGCTATGAAAGGATCAAACACTGCAAAGTTAAATAGTCTACTGTCTCTTGGTACAAAGGGGTCAAGGTGGCATAACAGAAGGAAAAATTAAAACGACAAAGGAGAAGAAAAAGTCTGAGAGAAAACGGAGAAAGAAAACGAAGAAAAAAGTCTATTATTGTTCTGGCAACTAAGGACTCCCTTTCTCACTCTCACGGTTGAACTCCCGAGAAAAAAACAGTCGCCTTGAATCACACAAGCGTAAAAATCCTCAATTTTTTTTTTTTTTTTTTTTTTTTTTTTTTTAACGTCAACTTCCCTCCGTGTGCATCAATAGAAGAATCACTGTGTCGAGGGTAAAGACCTGACGACTTTTCCCCTCGTGTGGGAAGCTTGTATAGAGGTTACTGATTGCACGTTTTAATCAATATTTTAGGAATTTTAACGACACCCCTTAGGACCACAGTTTTTTATGACTGGAGAATAATGCCCGCTTAAAGAAAAATGCCGGTGTCTTTTAATTTATACCCCTACTCCCTTCTTTTACCTTCCTTAGCCTAAGCGCAAACTGAGACGCAGGCGACACAGGCGACGCAGGTGACACAGGTGACGCAGGCGACACAGGTGACGCAGGCGACACAGGTGACGCAGGCGACACAGGCGACGCAGGTGACACAGGCGACGCAGGTAACACAGGCGACGCAGGCGACGCAGGCGACGCAGGCGACGCAGGTGACACAGGCGACGCAAGCGACACAAGCTACTCAGGCTACGCAGGCGACACAGGTGACGCGGGTGACGCAGGCGACATAGGTGACGCAGCACAGAACAAAGGGCCCTGTTGCTAAATTAAAGTATATTTTGAACTCATCCACTTGAAATGATTCTAGATAAACCACCTAAGCATTTCAGCTGAAAGAGAAGTACTTCAGTTCAGCGATAGGAAGTCTGTCTTTGCTCTGTGCTGTGTCGCCTGCGTCACAGATATTGTCCTTGAGATTAAAAGCGTTAGCTATTGCCTCGAAGTTCTTCTGATCTTAAACGTGTCTAATGTGGATCTAAACGCTATACAGAATTAGTGAAGACGGAGTAACCAGAATGATAACGATGGGACAGTACCATTTTTTTTTTAACGATTTCGATACGAGTCCCGATACTAGTCCCACTACTAACTACCACCACCATCACCACCACTGCCACCACTATCATTATCACCACCACCGCCACCAACACCAACACCAACACCACCACCACCATCATCAACATCACTATCATCACCATCACCATCACCATCACCATCACCATCACCGTCAACACCACTATTACTCACCACCACCATCACCACCATCGCCATCACTATCAATATCACCACTATTACTCACCACCATCATCACCACCACCGCCATCACAATCACTATCACCGCCACCAACACCACTACTACTCACCACCATCATCACCACCACCATCTCACAATCACTATCACCGCCACCATCACTACTAACCCATCTCCACCATCACCATCACCACCATCATCACCATCACCATCATCACCATCACCATCACCATAATCACCATCACCATCACCATCACCATCACCATCACCATCACCATCACCATCACTACTATAACTACCACGACCATCACTACCACCACCACCATCTTGAACCTCGGAAGACCCCGTTCAACTGAATAAAACACTGGAGCAGCAGCTACAGTAAAATATTCAAACCAGTTTAAAGAATAATCAAGAAATACACCAGAACGGAAGATTCTATGATATGTAATACCCTCTTCCGTGTCATGATAAAAATCACACCTTTGCTTTTTCCCCTCCTCCTCCTCCCCTCTCCTTTCTCCTCCCCCCATTACTTTCCCCTCTCTAACAAACCCATTTCTTTTTATCTCTAACAACGCTTAACTCGTACTTTTCCTTCCCCCTGATCCAATTATCTTGTTTCGCACGGGGTCCGTTCTTTGAGATTTCCTCCCTTCCCCTCATTCCTCTCTCCCCACTTCCCCCTTACCCCTCGTCTGAAGCCCCCGTGCTGGCTTCTGCCTTGTTAGGTCAGCGGAATTTTGCCATGGACTCAATTAGATGTTTTTCAATATTGTGCTGATGGATTTGGTCGTACAGGCAGAGATAAAACGGGAAGCACGTGCGCTGGAAGCCAAGGACAGCGCTCCGTATTTTACGGCTCACCCAAAACGCATAAGGATTTGAATGAATAATATCTATACAATCAATATTCAAGTGACTTTGATATCACCACTATGGACAAGGGTCACACATAAATTCTTTTATAATTGGAAACTCGTCTCTACTCAAAAATGAAAGTTGATTATTTTTAACTTCCTTAGGA
>NC_134796.1:38063717-38068290 GCF_046742065.1 Oratosquilla oratoria
CCCGTCCCTACACCCTCATGACACCCAACCCTGTAGCCAGGTCGCCCCTCCATCTATCGTGGTGCAGAGTTACGCCACGCGAGCAATGAGAGTGTGTGTGTGAGCCGGAGCTGTATCCTTGTCCCACACACAGGAGGCGGACTTGATCAACGCGCCGGGACAGAAGCAGGAGGAACTACAATCAACACGCCTTCCCTTTGGGGAGACTAAAGGTAGGTCAAACGGGGCCGACGACCTGTATCCATCCTTTCTCACCACGCTGGGTCGTGGTCGAGCAACAGCCACCAGACGAAACGTGATTTGCATTTTAATGGAGGCCATTTCCTATGTGGACACGCACTTCAGCTTACAGGTATTGTGGTGTTCTTTATGAATTTTGTGTTGGCTAACAGACCGGTATCTTCGATTTAGGAAAAAGATGACCACGCTGAAGTGTTCATAATGTTTAATTCTTGGTTACGTGGTGACCTTTCGTACAGTGAACATTATTCAGGTGTTATATGGAATGAACTATTCAAAAACAGGCATGATAACGAAGGAATTTACACATCTCTTACTCTTTCCCCTCCCCTCTCCTCTTCTCAGGCTACATGACTTACTAATCATTCAACTAATCAGGTAATCAATTAATCGATCAATCATATGTCTTCCTGTCTACTTTCCTTTACTGTTATTACTCTAAACCTTACCCTCTCCCTCTCTCTCATTCTGTCAGTCTATCTATCTGTCTCTCTATCTACTTATCTATCTATCTATCTATCTATCTACCTATCTGTCTATCTATCTATCTATCTATCTATCTATCTATCATTCATTAATATAATTAATTAATTCACTTTCACTCTCTTTCTCTTTTTCTATCTCTCTTTCTCACTCTTTTGCTCTCGTTCCTTGTCACCCTTTTTCTCTTATACTCTCAATTTTACTAAATTTTCACTCTATCTCATTTTTCTCTCTATCTCTTCATCATCGTCTATCCTTTGTTCTGTCGCTCTTCGCAACGCATATGAAGTATCGTGGCAAGAAAAGACGAATATTTATGAAAAATAGATTTTGTTTTCATTTAATAATGTCACCCTAGTTACAACGACACTATTAGTATAATGATAAAGTTTGGAAGTAAAAACCAAACCCATAGTCACATACTGTACTTAAGCTAACGTGACTAGAGTTTTATATTTTTCAAATAAGCAACATCTTAATAACATATAAATATTATCAGTTCCCGTTAAAAGATATTTAATAGATGTGACATGACACTGATAAAGATTTCAAACTGAGAGAAATTAAAAAGTGAAGAATAAATTACGTTAGTGTTTTTAATAACATTCTTTATCAAGTGCGTACTTAAACGTGAGGAAAATTGAGATTGAAAATTTATTTTTTTCATCAAGAGATGAGACTTATAACGATATTTAGCAGTTTATCAGGAAATAATTTTCTCTGATAAAAAGTGTACTGCAATCAATAGTTACAGAGTAATAAATGAGTGTCATCTAATCGTTAAAATAATAAAAAAAAATTAATGTTTTTGTTTATCATGATCATATTAGATATCAATGCAGTGCAAGAAATTATTAATGAGAACTTCACCTTTATGACAATTTCCTGTTCCGTATCGGGTGAGACTTCCCTTTCTTACAATTGATTCTACGCGCACACACACACACACACACACACACACACACACACACACACACACACACACACACACACACACACACACACACACACACACACACACACACACACACACACACACACACACACACACACACACACACACATATATATATATATATATATATATACATATACATATATATATATATATATATGTATATGCATATATATGTATATATATATACATATATATATGTATATATGTGTATATACATACATATATATATATATGTATATATACACATACACATATATATATATACACATATACTAATTCTTTCGTTCCTCAGTTATGAAAAGGTCATATCTGATCTCAATTACCCCTTCCATACTAGATAAAAATTTCCCCTTTGTTCTTGGTGTAGCTCACTGTTTCCCAACCCTAGGGTCGCCAAGTGTTTTCCCTGGGGTCACCAAGACATCTTTTATTCTAAAATCTTTTGTTGCAAAATGGTATGAATTTAATACAATAACCATACACACGCGATAAAAACTCATGAGCAACGCAGACAAGTACACAGATACAAAGGATGAAAAAGTCCCACTGTCGGAGAAAATAAACGGATGAAGAATAGAATTAACCGTATATTTTGACCACTGTCTGTGGTCCTCTTCAGCGGATAGTAGACTATCCGCTGAAGAGGATCACAGAGAGTGGTCGAAATATACGATTAATTCTATTCTTCACCCGTTTACTTTCTCCGATTGGGATTTTTCATCTTACCTATGTGTCATGACATAGTCCCTCTCTCAGATACATATAGGCTATCTACTCCTATTATACTTGTCCCCTACTTGTCCCCTACTTGTCACCTACTTATCCCCTACATTTACAGTCAATAACTAGTCATATATATTTACACATATACACATAGATTAGTGGGGTTTCAGTCATATCATGAGGATCATATTGGGTCGGCTGAAAAAATGTTGGGAAACACTGATGGAGGCGGACGATGTTATTCATGTACGCAAGCAAGGTCATCATATTAAGACAACAAGGCAGGACTCACAGTAATGGGTTCAAATTGAAAAAAAAAAAGATTTAGGAAGGAAATAGGCAAGAATTGGTTTACTAATAGGGTGGTCAACGAATGGAATGGACTTTGTAACCATGTAGTGAGCGTTGAAACTATCGGTTGTTTTAAGAAACGGTTAGACAACTTTATGGATGGGGATGACAGGTGGTAATGAACATGGAACTGCCTAGTGTAGGCCTTATGGTCTCTTGCAGTCTCCTTCATTCTTATATTCTTACGTGACACCCGTTTGGTATCAAAGAGTGAGGTAAGAAGTCTACGCCGGAAGACGCTAAGTAGCTTATGCCCTTGGACTGTTGGGGCAGGTAAAAATCATTGCTGGGAATCGGAAAGGAGTGCAGGATTCGAACTCACAAATAGACGAATGCGAGATCAGGACACTACCGATTGCGGCATGTGTACACAGCGAGGAGTGTTAAAGACTATATTAACATTAAAGAGGATGAAAGATATGCCTTTGTGTTAGAGGAGTGACTTTACAAATTTTCTTTAAATTGTACCTCGTAGTCATAAACTTTTATCATACGGGAAAGCGAGAGTGAAAAGGAGATTTTTCAGGCTGTAGTGTCAACTATTGAACTCCATGACAAATATCCCACAAGTGACAAGTTTAAATTCAAATAACGAAAATCTGGCGAAATACTGAATCGTTTTTTATTTTCGTTTTTTTTAGACCTTATATTTTATGCAATCTGTATATATATTTTTCTATTTTTATTTTTTCTAAAATGGGGTTAGGGGATACGTCCCACACTTTGAGAAAAAAAAATCCTAATCGATGCAGTGTCTGATTTCAAAAGGTGAACATTATTTATCTATTTTTTACCGTATCTTTTATGGAAAATTTTTATATTCAGTGAAAAAATTAATAAATATTTTTTCTATGTAGTTGGGGGAAGCTTCCTACATGTTGAGAATAATTTTATTATATCACGTAGTTTCTGTTTTATGAAATTGAGATGCTGGTGGGTAGGCTATACTACAGTAAATGCACATACGTGACTTCCATTTCTTTATACTGGACACACACCTACATTGAATTTGCAACATCGATGATCATCTTAATAATGTTGTTCTGATCAATATAATTTTTTCTTTTGAATTTATCTTAATTTCATTTTACTATTATTTATTTATTTATTTATTTATTTATTTATTTATTTATTTATTTATTTATTTATTCATTTATTTATTTATTTATTTATTTATTTATCTATTTATTTACATATTGTATTATATGGCCGAGATCCCAGTCTCTCTTTTGATTTGAAAATTCCACACTACTCATGAATTACTGTATTTTGTTTTATATTCTAAGTATTACAATTTTGGTGGCTTGTTATATTTGCCTTGTTAGTGTTAAACCTATATTTTCAAACCAAGTGACTCTTGAAAACAAATAGATTCGGAATTAAGAATTAAAGTAAAGGATAAAAAAAAAAGAAAAATCTTCGTATTTTTTAGAAATGTTGTCTAATCCAATGCTGTCTTCCTTATAAGGTAATGGAGGGGGATTTTTTTTTTGAGTGCCCCTTGTTGTGTGTATATATATATATATATATATATATATATATATATATATATATATTATATATACACATATATATATATACATATATATATATATATATACATATATATATATATGTATATATATATATATAGTATATACTGAATATAATATATATATATATATATACTATATATAATATAGATATATTATATAAACTTTTTATCCCACAGACGGAGAAAAGAAGACACTAAATGTCCGAACGTTCTGTATATTTCGATCACTATCTGTGACCCTCATTCCAGGGTCTTTAATCATGTGCTACCGAACATTTACTTTA
>NC_134796.1:38068790-38076290 GCF_046742065.1 Oratosquilla oratoria
TTGGTGTCGTCACGTGTAGATTTTGTGTTTCGACTTGCTTGTTTTGAATCATGACTCGTAGATTTTTTCTGACTTGTAAGTTTTGAGTCGTGGTTTGTAAATTTTGGATCTAGACTGGCAATTTTTGAGTCGTGTTTTGTAGAATTGGAGTTTTGGCTTGCGAATACTGAGTCATAAATTGTAGATCTGAACTGTGATTTATAGATTTTGAGCTACGATTTAAAGATGTGACATGTAGCCTATGTTTTGAGTCGTTATTTATATTCTGTGGTTGTGAATTCTAGCCTTTTTAGCTGTGATCTGTAGATTTTATGCCATGATCTGCAGATTTTGAGTCCTGGTTTACATATTTTTGGCCATTGACTTCCAGATTTTGAGTCGTGAATACAGATTCTGAGTCGTGACTTGCATATTTTGAGTCATAACTCGCAACATTTGAGTTGTGATTGCAGGTTTTGAGTCATGACTGCAGTTTTTTTTTTTCATGGAAACTAAAGAGATCAAACAAAATACTCTTTGCTGTTGCGTCACTTTCCTGACTGGAAAATAAAAAAGATGCAAGAATAAAGAGGACATAAAAGGAGAGGAGAAATAAAGGAAGAAGTGAATGAAGGGAGACAGGAAGGAAGTAAGGCAGGAAGAAAGAAAAAAGGAAGGAAGAAAAAAAGGAAGAAATGAAGGAAGGAAGGAAGGAAGGAAGGAAGGAAGGAAAGAAGTAAGTAAGGAAGGAAGGAAGGAAGGAAGGAAGGAAGGAAGGAAGGAAGGAAGGAAGGAAGGAAGGAAGGAAAGAAGTAAGTAAGTAAGTAAGGAAGGAAGGAAGGAAGGAAGGAAGGAAGGAAGGAAAGAAGTAAATAAGAAAGGAAGGAAAGAAGGAAGAAAGAAAAGAAGGAAGTAAGGAAGGAAAGAAAAGAAGTTAGGAAGGAAAGAAGAAAGAAAGGAAGGAAAGAAGGAAGTATGAAAGGAAAGAAGTGAGTTGTGGGTCGTAGATTGTAGATTTGTTTGAAGGCGAGCCAGTTGAGTGGGAAAGGTGGTAAGGAAACACAGGTTCTCTCAAGAACACTAAGCTATTTAATCTCAAGCATTTGTATCTCAACTTGTACTTGAAAAAGCTGTAATAAGCGAAACGTCTTACAAATAAAGGCTCCGTCCTCATATGGTGTTTAACTCGTCAACATTAAGCTACACACGATTTTGAATACATTGCTGACGTTTCCGAAGAAGATTTGAATTCGAAGCGTTCTTGAGCGATCCCGTGTTTTCCCACCAACTTTTTCACTCACTTGTAGTTTGTCTTTCTTTAAGAAACTGACCAGCTTCTGAGGTTCTCTCAGAGTCATGGAAACTGAAGAGATCAGACGAAATGCTCTTCGCTGCTGTGTCACTTTCCTGGCGGGAAAATGAAAGAGATGCAAGAATTAGGAGAATATTAAAGGAGAGGAGAAATAAAGGAAGAAGTGAATGAAGGGAGACAGGAGGGAAGGAAGGAAGGAAGAAAAGAAGGAAGGAAGGAAAGGAGGATGGACGGAAAAACGAAAGGAAGGAAAGAGGGAGGGAAGGAAGGAAGGAAGGAAGGAAAGAAGGAAGGGAGGGAGAAAGGAAGGAAGGATGGAAAGAAAGGAGAAGGAAGATAGGAAGAGGAAAAGGAAGAAATGAAGGAAGGAAGAAATGAAAAAAAAATGAAAGAAAGAAGAAAGGAAAGAAGAGAGGAAGAAAATATTGCAAGGAATTCTGTATGCTTTTGTACTTGTCCTTGAGTGTGAATTATTCATTCTATGCTAGTGTGCATACGTGCACGCGCATGCATTAGCTACACGACGTCAGAGCCTAGTAGTAGCAGCAAGCCTTCAACGGACAACCTATTGTGTGATGTGACACTCGGTCAACTTGGCTCGACTTGACAGTTCAACCGTCGAGATACCTTCATCCCAAACAGGCAGTTTCAACCACACAATATTGTCATATGACAACAGTTAAAATAATTTGCCACTTGTAAAGAAAGATTTATATGGAGCTGAAATGAATACTGAATGCCCATACTCAGTTCCATAATGTAATAATTTGTAAGTAGACAGACGGAATGTATATTTTATATATATATATATATAATATAATATATATGTATATACATAATTGTAAAAGTGTATTATATTGCCTGCATCCGCCACACATTTTTGACATTGGCTTTGATGGAAAGCACCAGTGATGATGGTGAGGGAATAAAGAGAGGAACCCAGAGATTCTCTCCAATGTCTCCAATCACTGTAAATCCATTCGACGCTACAAAAGGAAAAAAGGGAGGAAGGAAGAAAAAAAGAAACGGGAGGAGAGGCAGAAATGAAATAGGAAAGAAAAGAAGGAAAGAAAGAAAGAAAGAAGAAAGAGAGGAAGGAAAAAAAGGAAGGAAGGAGTGAAAGAAAGAAGGGAAGGTGGGAGGAAGGTGGAGAAGGATAGAAGGAAGGAGAAAGGAAAGGAGAGTGGGAATGAGGGATGGAGGGAGGTAGATAGGGAGAGAGAGAGGGAGACAAGTAGGTAGGTAGGGAAGGAGGAAGATAGGAAGAATGGAAGAAGGGATAGAGGGAAGGAGCGGGAGAAGGTGAGACGGAGGGAGGGAGGGAGGGAGGGAGGTAGGAAGGGAAAGAGGAAACTAGGGAGGTAAGAAGGGAGGTAGGGATGTAGGGACTGAGGGAGGGAGAGAGGGAAGGAAAAAGGGAGGTAGAGAGTTAAGTGGGAAGGTAGGGAGGGAGAAAGGTAGAGAGGTAAGAATGAAGGTAGGGGTAGGGAGGTTGGGAGTGAGAGAGGGAGGGAGAGAAGGAGGAAAGAAGGAAGGAAGGAAAGAAGGAAAGGAGAAAGGAGGAGAAAATGAAAGGGAGAAGGGAGGGGCAAATTGATTAATTAATTAATGGAAGAAGTAATAAGCTAATGGAATATGAAATAAGCAGTGAGTATATTGATGAATTTTCAGAGCCTCCCACACATACAAACTTTGCCTTTGATTTTCATGGTCATCGCTGGGGAGTGTTATCTGATTCAAACGCTTTGAGAATTAATTGAGTTTATTTCTATTTCGGTAAGCTCTCTCTAATGCCAGCTTGATCATTTCAGTCCACGTGTCTCTTCATTTTCTCTTTCTGGAAACAGTGAGAGATGATGTGCTCTGGCTTGAAGGCCACATATGAAACTCCTTCAAAGGTTCGACGAAAATGTGGATATTTGTTGAAATAATACAAAGGCCGCGACCTTGCTGGCCTTCTGTGTCCCTGAGTATTCCTGGTTTCCTCCTGCTGTGATTTTATTCTCTCCTTTCCTTATTCTTATTTATCTTTTTTTAACTGTGATTTTATCCTCTCCTTTCCTTATTCTCCTTTCCTTATTCTTTCTTTTCCTTATTCTCTCCTTTCCTTATTCTCCTTTCCTTATTATTTCCTTTCCTTATTCTCCTTTCCTTATTCTCTCCTTTCCTTATTCTCCTTTCCTTAATCTTTCTTTTCCATATTCTCCTTTCCTCATTCTCTCCTTTCCTTATTCTCCTTTCCTTATTCTTTCCTTTCCTTATTCTCATTTCCTTATTCTTTCTTTTCCTTATTCTCCTTTCCTCATTCTCTCCTTTCCTTATTCTCCTTTCCTTATTCTTTCATTTCCTTATTCTCCTTTCCTTATTCTTTTCCCTCATAGGGTTCGTAGCCCCCACCCTTCCTGAGTTGTCTGTCTTCGGGGATCAAGAACTTCTTTGGTCTATAATCAGTACATTAGGTCTTTGATGAGTCTTTATGGAAGGGTTTGTTATTTTCTTCTTCTCTGAGTAACAAACCATCAAGTAGTATAACACGGACATTTGCTGACTCACATGACTGTATTCCACTGTCCTTGGATATATATAATAGATAAGAATTGTACTGTACATCGCAATTTAACCCCCTTAACCTAACCTAACCTAACCTAATCTAACTTAACCTAGCCTAGCCTAACCTAATGTAATCTAATCTAACTTAACCTAGCCTAACCTAGCCTAACCTAACCTAACCTAACCTAACCTAACCTAACCTAACCTAACCTAACCTAACCTAACCTAACCTAACCTAACCTAACCTAACCTAACCTAACCTAACCTAACCTAACCTAGCTTAACCTAACCTAACCTATCCTAACCTAACCTAACCTAACTTAACGCTAACCTAACCTAACCTAACCTAACCTAACCTAACCTAACCTAACCTAACCTAACCTAACCTAACCTAACCTAACATGTAGGGCAGCACGTATGAAATTAGACTTTTACTTAATAAAATATAATTAGGTCTTTGCTAAATGACTACATTTACTTTTGTCCATTAGAGCACATAAGGCATCGATTCGACGTATGGTCTTCACCTCGTCCAACAGATCTTAATTTGCTATGAAAGGATCATACACTGCAAAGTTAAATAGTCTACTGTCTCTTGGTACAAAGGGGTCAAGGTGGCATAACAGAAGGAAAAAGTAAAACGACAAAGGAGAAGAAAAAGTCTGAGAGAAAACGGAGAAAGAAAACGAAGAAAAAAAAAAGTCCACTATTGTTCTGGCAACTAAGGACTCCCTTTCTCACTCTCACGGTTGAACTCCCGAGAAAAAAACAGTCGCCTTGAATCACACAAGCGTAAAAATCCTCAATTTTTTTTTTTTTTTTTTTTTTTTTAAACGTCAACTTCCCTCCGTGTGCATCAATAGAAGAATCACTGTGTCGAGGGTAAAGACCTGACGACTTTTCCCCTCGTGTGGGAAGCTTGTATAGAGGTTACTGATTGCACGTTTTAATCAATATTTTAGGAATTTTAACGACACCCCTTAGGACCACAGTTTTTTATGACTGGAGAATAATGCCCGCTTTAAAGAAAAATGCCGGTGTCTTTTAATTTATACCCCTACTCCCTTCTTTTACCTTCCTTAGCCTAAGCGCAAACTGAGACGCAGGCGACACAGGCGACGCAGGCGACACAGGTGACGCAGGCGACACAGGTGACGCAGGCGACACAGGCGACGCACGCAACGCAGGCGACGCAGGCGACGCAGGTGACACAGGCGACGCAGGTGACACAGGCGACGCAGGTGACACAGGCGACGCAGGCGACGCAGGTGACACGGGCGACGCAAGCGACACAAGCTACTCAGGCGACGCAGGCTACGCAGGCAACGCAGGCGACGCAGGCGACACAGGTGACGCGGGTGACGCAGGCGACATAGGTGACGCAGCACAGAACAAAGGGCCCTGTTGCTAAATTAAAGTATATTTTGAACTCATCCACTTGAAATGATTCTAGATAAACCACCTAAGCATTTCAGCTGAAAGAGAAGTACTTCAGTTCAGCGATAGGAAGTCTGTCTTTGCTCTGTGCTGTGTCGCCTGCGTCACAGATATTGTCCTTGAGATTAAAAGCGTTGGTTATTGCCTCGAAGTTCTTCTGATCTTAAACGTGTCTAATGTGGATCTAAACGCTATGCAGAATTAGTGAAGACGGAGTAACCAGAATGATAACGATGGGACAGTACCATTTTTTTTTTTAACGATTTCGATACGAGTCCCGATACTAGTCCCACTACTAACCACCACCACCATCACCACCACTGCCACCACTATCATTATCACCACCACCGCCACCAACACCAACACCACCACCACCATCATCAACATCACTATCATCACCATCACCATCACCATCACCATCACCACCACCGCCAACACCACTATTACTCACCACCACCATCACCACCACCGCCATCACTATCAATATCACCACCACCAACACCACTATTACTCACCACCACCATCACCACCACCGCCATCACTATCAATATCACCACCACCAACACCACAATTACTCACCACCATCATCACCACCACCATCATCACAATCACTATCACCGCCACCAACTCCACTACTACCCATCTCCCCCATCACCACCACCATCACTATCACCACCACCATCATCACCATCACCATCACCACCATCATCACCATCACCATCATCACCATCACCATCACCATCACCATCACCATCACCATCACTACCACCACCACCATCTTGAACCTCGGGAGATCCCGTTCAACTGAATAAAACACTGGAGCAGCAGCTACAGTAAAATATTCAAACCAGTTTACTGAATAATCAAGAAATACACCAGAACGGAAGATTCTATGATATGTAATACCCTCTTCCGTGTCATGATAAAAATCACACCTTTGTTTTTTCCCCTCCTCCTCCCCTCTCCTTTCTCCTCCCCCATTACTTTCCCCTCTCTAACAAACCCATTTCTTTTTATCTCTAACAACGCTTAACTCGTACTTTTCCTTCCCCCTGATCCAATTATCTTGTTTCGCACGGGGTCCGTTCTTTGAGATTTCCTCCCTTCCCCTCATTCCTCTCTCCCCACTTCCCCCTTACCCCTCGTCTGAAGCCCCCGTGCTGGCTTCTGCCTTGTTAGGTCAGCGGAATTTTGCCATGGACTCAATTAGATGTTTTTCAATATTGTGCTGATGGATTTGGTCGTACAGGCAGAGATAAAACGGGAAGCACGTGGGCTGGAAGCCAAGGACAGCGCTCCGTATTTTACGGCTCACCCAAAACGCATAAGGATTTGAATGTATAATATCTATACAATCAATATTCAAGTGACTTTGATATCACCACTATGGACAAGGGTCACACATAAATTCTTTTATAATTGGAAACTCGTCTCTACTCAAAAATGAAAGTTGATTATTTTTAACTTCCTTAGGATGTTCTCTGGCCGAGCGAATTAGAGCGTCGCTACATGTGGCGGGGATCAAGGAGACGGCAGGACAAGCCCTGCCGACAGCGTGTTGGACCAAGGGCATGGTTCATTAAATTGCATGCTACAAAGTCCTCTGGAAGGGGCATCGCCTTCCCCACCTGTATGACTTGACCTCTTTGGTGTAGTTTTATATCCAAGTATAGAAGCTCTGGTATCGGTGACGAAACGCTGATACAACTCAGTGAGGAGGTGCAACAAATGAATCAGGACTCAGAATCAATAGGTATAATCTTGGTATCTTGTATATATCTGAAGCCGAAGTAATCTGAAATCGATAAGAATCTATTGTTTATTTCTGCTCCCAAAGCTATCACTGGCAAAAGCTTTTCTTGTTATTATTTGTGAATCAAACCCTTTTCGACACCAATATCGTTGTGAGGCGTCCATCATACATGAGGACTTTTGCGAGTCTTTCATGGTTGGTTGGCCTGTAATACAAATAATAAATGTATATTTTAAAGACTAATCCATGTTATCCACTGTGAGGACCTTTTAATCCCATACGCTAAAGTTGGTGTCCTTGCTAAATTCAAGGAAAATGTACATTTGGGAGAACTAATTCTCCGAGGCTTTCCTAGCATGCAGAAGAATCAAACAGCCTTCAAATTATATGTAAATGAAAACCAGATAATAAACAGTCACTATTTTCTTCATTTCTGTTGCCGCTTTCCGAGTGTCTACAAAGCGGAAAA
>NC_134796.1:38081290-38083790 GCF_046742065.1 Oratosquilla oratoria
GGCATGATAACGAAGGAATTTACACATCTCTTACTCTTTCCCCTCCCCTCTCCTCTTCTCAGGCTACATGACTTACTAATTATTCAACTAATCAGGTAATCAATTAATCGATCAATCATATGTCTTCCTGTCTACTTTCCTTTACTGTTATTACTCTAAACCTTACCCTCTCCCTCTCTCTCATTCTGTCAGTCTATCTATCTGTCTCTCTATCTACTTATCTATCTATCTATCTATCTATCTATCTATCTGTCTATCTATCTATCTATCTATCTATATATAATTCATTAATGTAATTCATTCATTCACTTTCACTCTCTTTCTCTTTTTCTATCTCTCTTTCTCACTCTTTTGCTCTCGTTCCTTGTCACCCTTTTTCTCTTATACTCTCAATTTTACTAAATTTTCACTCTATCTCATTTTTCTCTCTATCTCTTCATCATCGTCTATCCTTTGTTCTGTCGCTCTTCGCAACGCATATGAAGTATCGTGGCAAGAAAAGACGAATATTTATGAAAAATAGATTTTGTTTTCATTTAATAATGTCACCCTAGTTACAACGACACTATTAGTATAATGATAAAGTTTGGAAGTAAAAACCAAACCCATAGTCACATACTGTACAGCTAACGTGACTAGAGTTTTATATTTTTCAAATAAGCAACATCTTAATAACATGTAAATATTATCAGTTCCCGTTAAAAGATATTTAATAGATGTGACATGACACTGATAAAGATTTCAAACTGAGAGAAATTAAAAAGTGAAGAATGAATTACGTTAGTGTTTTTAATAACATTCTTTATCAAGTGCGTACTTAAACGTGAGGAAAATTGAGATTGAAAATTGATTTTTTTCATCAAGAGATGAGACTTATAACGATATTTAGCAGTTTATCAGGAAATAATTTTCTCTGATAAAAAGTGTACTGCAATCAATAGTTACAGAGTAATAAATGAGTGTCATCTAATCGTTAAAATAATAAAAAAAAATAATGTTTTTGTTTATCATGATCATATTAGATATCAATGCAGTGCAAGAAATTATTAATGAGAACTTCACCTTTATGACAATTTCCTGTTCCGTATTGGGTGAGACTTCCCTTTCTTACAATTGATTCTACGCACACACACACACACACACACACACACACACACACACACACACACACACACACACACACACACACACACACACACACACACACACACACACACACACACACACACACACACACACACACACACACACACACACGCACACACACATATATATATATACATATATATATATATATGTATATGCATATATATGTATATATATATACATATATATATGTATATATGTGTATATACATACATATATATATATATATATATATATATATACACATATACTAATTCTTTCGTTCCTCAGTTATGAAAAGGTCATATCTGATCTCAATTACCCCTTCCATACTAGATAAAAATTTCCCCTTTGTTCTTGGTGTAGCTCACTGTTTCCCAACCCTAGGGTCGCCAAGTGTTTTCCCTGGGGTCACCAAGACATCTTTTATTCTAAAATCTTTTGTTGCAAAATGGTATGAATTTAATACAATAACCATACACACGCGATAAAAACTCATAAGCAACGCAGAGAAGTACATAGATACAAAGGATGAAAAAGTCCCACTGTCGGAGAAAATAAACGGATGAAGAATAGAATTAACCGTATATTTTAACCACTGTCTGTGGTCCTCTTCAGCGGATAGTAGACTATCCGCTGAAGAGGATCACAGAGAGTGGTCGAAATATACGATTAATTCTATTCTTCACCCGTTTACTTTCTCCGACTGGGATTTTTCATCTTACCTATGTGTCATGACATAGTCCCTCTCTCACAGATACATATAGGCTATCTACTCGTATTATACTTGTCCCCTACTTGTCCCCTACTTGTCACCTACTTATCCCCTACATTTACAGTCAACAACTAGTCATATATATTTACACATATACACATAGATTAGTGGGGTTTCAGTCATATCATGAGGATCATATTGGGTCGGCTGAAAAAATGTTGGGAAACACTGATGGAGGCGGACGATGTTATTCATGTACGCAAGCAAGGTCATCATATTAAGACAACAAGGCAGGACTCACAGTAATGGGTTCAAATTGAAAAAAAAAATTAGATTTAGGAAGGAAATAGGCAAGAATTGGTTTACTAATAGGGTGGTCAACGAATGGAATGGACTTTGTAACCATGTAGTGAGCGTTGAAACTATCGGTTGTTTTAAGAAACGGTTAGACAACTTTATGGATGGGGATGACAGGTGGTAATGAACATGGAACTGCCTAGTGTAGGCCTTATGGTCTCTTGCAGTCTCCTTCATTCTTATATTCTTACGTGACACCCGTTTGGTATCAAAGAGTGAGGTAAGAAGTCTACGCCGGAAGACGCTAAGTAGCTTATGCCCTTGGACTGTTGGGGCAGGTAAAAATCATTGCTGGGAATCGGA
>NC_134796.1:38088790-38091290 GCF_046742065.1 Oratosquilla oratoria
ATATAGTTATTGTTTCTGCGCAAACTTTATCTTACTAAAGGTCACAGGACAGAAAGGTCAACTGTATTTAACCTAACTCGAAATCCGAGTCCGTTTTATTAAAATTAAAAACAAAATAATTGAAAAAATTGAAGCAAATAATTATCCTACAAAGATTGAAAACTGACAAGCATTTATATTTTATTATATTTTCCTCGGTTTTACTTAAATTACATACATGTACATTTCCGTGATGTTTATTTTTGGTAATACAAGAACCTGGAACGAATATTTTTCATGCATTGTCAACGACAGATTTGATACGAAATCAAAGTCTGCAGATTCATTTCCAAGTCAATTATTCAGAAAGATAATAATTCTGGAGTGTACTGAAATAGGTACAAAACTTGATGTTTCGGGGTAGGAGAGTGTGTGGAGAGGGGTTTGTTGTTGTTGTTGTTGTTTAATTAATAATTATTATTATTATTATTATTATTATTATTATTATTATTATTATTATTATTATTATTATTATTATTATTATTATTATTATTATTATCATTATTATCATTATTATCATTATTATTATTATTATCATTATTATCATTATTATCATTATTATCATTATTATCATTATTATCATTATTATCATTATTATCATTATTATCATTATTATCATTATTATCATTATTATCATTATTATTATTATCATTATTATTATTATTATTATTATTATTATTATTATTATTATTATTATTATTATTATTATTATCAATCATTATCATTATCATTATCATCATTATTATTACTACTATTATTATTATTACTATTACTATTACTTCTATTACTATTATTACTATTGGAGGTGCCAAGATAAGAGGGAGGGAAGAGGGGGAGGGGAGTGGAGTGTGATAGAGGAGATTTACAGGGTCTAACGGTCCGTCGAACGTGGTTCGACAGACACGTGTTTAAAGTGATGTGTGAACGTGTGAACGGGTATTTGGTTGTCGAACACGTTAGTTAAACCCCAAATACCCCGTGCACACGTTGACACATCACTTTAAACGTGTGTTTGTCGAATGGGTGGGAGTGGTTTCTGTGCCTTTTTCTTTTGGCTACCTCGCTTGTAAGGGGGAAAAAGCCTTTGGTATATGTATCTATATATTACTATTATCATTATTATTAAGATTACTATCACTATTATCATCATTATCATCATTATTATCATTATCATTATTATTATTATCATCATTATTATTTTCGTTAGTATCTTCATATCTTTCTTAACATTTCTGCCTGTATGATATTTTATTTTACTTTGATTCGATTCGATTCGATTCGATTCGATTCGATTCGATTGGATTTGATTTGATTTTATTTGATTTTATTTGATTTGATTTGATTTGATTTGATTTAGTTTGATTTGGTTTGATTTGATTTGATTTGATTTGGTTTGATTTGATTTGATCTGATTTGATTTGATTTATTTGATTTTTTTTAGGGTTGATACTCAGGTCATTACTTCCGTGTCCTGGGTCCGGGCATGTACACAAGTAAATCAACCCAATTATTTTAAGATCTGCTACAATTCTAAAACGCTGATGTTAACGACAAAGAAAGCACAGGGATAAATAATATTAACTTATTGAAGTAGTCTATAATCCAGTTAAATAACCCTTATGTACGTCATTTCGTGTGTAGTGTACTACATTGTGTTGGTTTGGAAAGCTGATTTACTTACTTGTTTTCCGTAGAAATCCTTTCCTGTTGTTGCTTCTGGGTCAATCCTCAATCCTCTTTGAATACACACAACACGGTCCCTATGCTAATTTTCCTACCGTCTAACTTCTAACACGACCCCCACTCTGCAAGTCTTCCACCTTCGTCCACTCTCATACACAACCACACACTTGTGGGCCGTGGCCGTTGATATACACTCTCCACTCACAACCCATACCGACGCGCGGGCATTTCCCACTGCTGTGGTCACCAGTTCCGATCGTCCTTCGACACCCCCCCCCCCTCACACCACACTCGGCGGCGCGATTAGTAGAGTCCCAGACTGTCAGTATGGCGATACCGGCGGTACCTGGTTCGAATCCTGCCCAGGGCTGAAATTATTTCAGTATCGCTGCCCTTCGAGTCGTCACTCCAACTCTCGTGGGCGGGGAGTTGGGTGTGTGTGTGTGCGTGTAAGGTCATAGCATTACCCATAGATCGGTCATACGAGCTCTGAGCTCTCTTCCGGGAGGGAAATAGCTGTCGATCACGAGTCCAACACGTGGTCCAAAAAGACCAAGATGAATCACATACATGAAAGAAGTTTCAGATTGACAGTCGCAGAGCATATTAGTGTGCTATAGATAGATAGATAGATAGACTTTATTTGACAATGAATCAATGTACATGAAGTGCAAATAATGACAAGAACACGTAGTTCTGAATAATAAATGCAAATTGCCGAGGATAACGCAAAAAGCATGTACGCTTATTTCCATTGTGGTCCTCATCAGATTGTTAT
>NC_134796.1:38103790-38111290 GCF_046742065.1 Oratosquilla oratoria
AGAAGGAGGAGGAGGAGGAGGAGGAGGAGGAGGAGGAGAACGAGGAGAAGTAGGAAAGAGGAGGAGGAGAACGAGGAGAAGTAGGAAAGAGGAGGAGAGGGAAAGGAGGAAGAAAGAGAGGAGGAGGGCGATAGAGAGAAGAAACGAGAGGAGGAGAAAGAGGAGGAGGAAGAGGAAGAGGATTAGGCTGAGAAAGAGAGAAGCGTTGGAGGGTGAGGGGGAGGGTGAGGGTGAGGGTGAGGGTGAACAATCTCCAGTTGTCAGCTTTCCTTATGCAAACAAACAAACAAGGAGGAGAAGATTAAATAAAGTTAATAGACGGATATCAATTAAATCTGAATCAATTAAAAAAGAAATAAATGAAGCCTTCTCTGGTGCGTGCGTGTGTGTGTGTGTGTGTGTGTGTGTGTGTATTATATATATATATATATATGTATATATATATATATGTGTATATGTATATACATATATATGTGTGTGTGTGTATATGTATATGTGTACATATATATATATATATATATCTATATGTTTATATACAAATATATATATACATATATATTTATATATGTTTATATATATATATACATACATATATATATATATATATATATATATATATATATATATATGCACAAATATATATATATATATATATATATATATATATATATATGTATATATATACATACATATATATATATATGTGTATATATATATATATATATATATATTGAATAAAATATTGACAGATTTTGAAAGATGGTGGAGAAAACAAATAATAGAGAAGGCTTCGTATGTCTAGCAAAACCTACCAGTCATATAATAATTTTAGAAAATAATAAAACTTGTGCATTAAGCTCTCCCAGGTGGCCCGAGAGATGAAGGCAGTGGGTATATTTTGTCCGATTGTGATCAAATGTTGTAAGCTTTGATAAAGACACTGTGAGGTCGAAACGTCAGCGTTAAATTCTCCTACTATTTCCTCATTTCTTTCTCCACCATCATTCAATATATATATGTAGTATATATACATATATATATATATATATATATATATGTATAAATGTATATATATATGTATAAATGTATATATATGTATATATATATGTATGTGTATATATATATGTATATATATATACATGTATATATACGTGTATATACATATATATATATATATACATATGTATATATATATACGTGTATATACATATATATATATATACATATGTATATATATACGTGTATATATATATATATATATATATATATATTTATGTATATACATATATATATATACATATATATACATATATATACATATATATATATGTATGTATATACATATATATATATACATATATATACATATATATATATATATATATATATATATATATATATATATATATATAAGCGGAATAGGAAACACAGGAGTCTTAGTCTTGAGTTTATTCCTGACTAGTTTCGCAGGTATGCTTTTTCAAAGGAATATGTGTACAAACGGGCTGTGGGCATTATATACATGGGGTGGACCCCACCACCTCTCCGAGTTACCATAGTTGGTGGCGAATGTGAACATCACATTGTGGCTCACGTAACAATGAAGACATTTTTACAATTAAATATGATAACACTAATACCAAAGAAATTATTAATAGAAAATGTAACAATAGTAATGATAACGATGAAGATAAATATTTAAATAATAATATTAACAATAATAACAAAAATGATAGTAGCAATACAGGAAATAATAACAATAAAATAAAAGTAATAATAATAAAAACAATAATAAAAATAAAAATGATAATACTAATAACCAAGAAATAAAAATTATTAATAGTAATTATGACAATAATGATAATAAAAACGAAAAATTAATTAAATATTTAAATAGTAAAAATAATAATAACAATAATGATAATAATAAAGATAATGAAAGTAATAATAATAAAGATGGTAATAATATTTGTTACTATTTATTTTCAACACTATTATTATTATCATTGTTATTATAACTATTATTTATTTATTATTTCTATCATTATATTTATAATTTTATCATTACATTTTTATTTTTATTATTACCATCTTTATTATTATTACTTTCATTATCTTTATTATTATTATTGTTATTATTATTGTTACTATTTAAATATTTAATTAATTTTTCGTTTTTATTATCATTATTGTCATAATGAATATTAATAATTTTCATTTCTTGGTTATTAGTATCATCATTTTTATTTTTATTATTGTTTTTATTATTATTACTTTTATTTTATTGTTATTATTTCCTGTATTGCTACTATCATTTTTGTTATTATTGTTAATATTATTATTTAAATATTTATCTTCATCGTTATCATTACTATTGTTACATTTTCTATTAATAATTTCTTTGGTATTAGTGTTATCATATTTAATTGTAAAAATGTCTTCATTGTTACGTGAGCCACAATGTGATGTTCACATTCGCCACCAACTATGGTAACTCGGAGAGGTGGTGAGGTCCACCCCATGTATATAATGCCCACAGCCCGTTTGTACACATATTCCTTTGAAAAAGCATACCTGCGAAACTAGTCAGGAATAAACTCAAGACTAAGACTCCTGTGTTTCCTATTCCGCTTACATCAAATACATATATACATATATATACATATATATACATATATATACATATATATATATATATATATATATATATATACACCAAGAGTTTCATGACCAAGGTATTGTGCGCAGGCGTGCAGTCCTGACCTCTCGAGTGACACCGAGTAATGTACACAACAGTTCATCCAACGGTAAGCACCCACACACTCTTCCCTCCTCCGCCTTCCGACCGCCGTCGCTCAGGAATGTGACGAGAATCTGCTAACTTTTTTTTTTTTTTTTTTTTTTTTGCGCATGTAATATATATTTTTTTATAGTTTTTATTATTTTTGCCGTGCGCTGATGGCGTAATCGAAAGCGGGGGGCATGGGGGAGGGGACATTTTTGGTTTATGTAATATGTTTTTATAATAAGTTTCGTTATCATTATTGTCAATAATTGTTATTGTTGTGCGTTGGTGGCGTAATCAATAGGGAGGGGGTATTTTTAGTGAATGAAAAAAGACAAATATGTAGCGTTCATAAACCTTAAAAAGGCGTTCGACAGAGTATCTTCACCAGACACTATGGGAGGTTTCACAAAAGGACGAATATCAGATACCACCCAAACTAAAGAAAGCAGTCAAAAACACTTACTACAACACCAGGTATCGAGTAAAGAAACAAAATGATAGAGAGGACTGGTTTCAGGCTCAGGCAGGAGTAAAGCAGGGAAGCGTATTTCCTCCACTTGTCTTCATCCTGTTCCTGGAAGATTGCATGATAAGCAAGGGTAGGATCACTTACGTACTCTTACTATGTTGGTTGTCAGTCCGGACGGCTCTCCACCGCTTTCACTATGCCTCTCCAGATGGTTCTATCTTCTGCCAATTCTTTCCAGTCCTGCCGATGGGTAGGATCATGAGAAGGAATTTTGCTCTGGTACGCGGACGACATGGGAATTACCACAGACACTCCAGAATCAGTTCAGAGATTTATAAAACTATGATACAAAACTCTGATATCAAGAGGTACGAAAACCAATAAGAGTAAAACAGACATCTTAGTAATATCTAAACCCCCCCATGATATGTCCAAATAATGGTAGAGAACCATCCACCAACGCAGAGTCATTTAAATATCTCAGAATGATATTTGGGCAAGAAAACAACACTAATGATGAGCTGAAAAACCGAACCAATAAATATACGACCACTATTAGCTTTGTGCCCTCTACTGAAAGAAAAACGAATTCCACGCAAAGCAAAAATAATCATATATACCTCAATTCTGGGACTGATACTTACGGTCACGAAGGATGGGCACTTCACACCACCAATAAGAACAAGATCCAAGCAGTCAAAATGAGGGTACTGTGCCATATAAAATGAGTCACACAAATGGATAGCATCAGGAACCAAGATATAAGAGAGGAGCTGCACGTGAAGGACATCAGGCACTTTGTGGAGAAGGAGCAGCTCAGTTGATATAGCATATTAAGAGAGTGGAAGACAACAGACATCCTAAAGTCTACTACCACTGGAAACCAACGGACACGGGACCAGTGAGAAGACCAAGGACACGATGGAGAGACAATTTTTCGGACGCAAATTAAAAAAATAGGAGACTCCATCACAAGAACAGAAGAAGAGGAAGCCCACGAAGAGAGAATCTGGTGGAGAAACTTCATCCATGTAGTCTAACTGACAAGCTTACGAGCTTAACAGGCGTCTGGCGAGAAAGGGAGAAAGAAAGTGGGGATTCAGCCATCTTCTTCCTGAACCCACAACTAGATTCATATATAAGATCAGCTTTCTTCAGTCCAGACCTTGATCAAACTGATTCACGTGCTGAAACACTGCTAAGCTTTCTTGCCCGTACTTGATCGAGCGTTTGTGTTCATTCAGCCTTTTCCCCAAATCTCTCCCTGTCTGACCAATATGAATTAGATTACAATACTTACATGGTAACGGATAGGCACATTTGGGCTGTTTTCTTGATTCAACAATTGATGAAGTAGCCAATGCATAAGGAAGGAGGGAGTCAAAATCGTAACCCATGACAGTCTATGATCTTTGAATATCATATTCAGGCTAGCGGCAGGCTAAGCTCTTTAGCTGAGATGGCGGGGCTTGGGGTTATGGTGTAGGAGGCACAAGACCGGGTGCTGATGAATTAAGCTTTTCATTGTACCTATTACCAGACGATTTTAATCATCTGTGGGACGCACTGTTGCCATTTTGTGGTAATTTTCCACAAATTTGTGTCTGAGAAATTTGCTCACATGGGATGTTTTGTGAGCAAATCATATGTTGCAATGAACTTGTGTATATAATAATTCCTTCTTTTTTGTGGAAAAAATGTGGATATCCAGCTTTCCTTGTAGGAATTTTGTGGTAAAAAAATCTTACTCATTTGTGGGAACTGTCATAGATCACAGTGGCACATCTGTGGGTGTAGCCCCCATCGGGCAAAGGGTGAAGTGCGTACACTTAATAAAAGAGACACGTTAACCTAAAAAACTATATAGAGAATGGAATGCAGTTCTTCTTATTTGAAGAATGAGAAGTATAATGGAGAGGGCCATCTAGCTTCGCCCGGGACCTAATCTGTAAAAGGCATGGAACCGTTAGTCGTACAATTGTTTTCACTCATAAGTACTACACTACCGTACAATTATTTTCACTCATAAGTACTACACTACCGTACAATTGTTTTCACTTATAAGTACTACACTACCGTACAATTGTTTTCACTCATAAGTACTACACTACCGGGCCACTTCGCGAAGCTAAAGGAGACGAAGTTCTCTAAATCGAACATTTACAATGCAAACGAAGCACGTGGATATACTGTACGTATACACATACACGCACATGTACTCAAATATTCTACTTGAAAGCTATGCATTCGTTTACAGTGCTTATGTCAGTTTTATCCTCTATAAACTGCATGAATGTTCCTGTACTTAATGTTTATAACATATTTAGTTACTCAGATTTTGTATAAAAAAGTTGTTTGTTGATTCCATCTAATACCATCTTGTTATCCTCCTACATCTCCTTTATGCCTACCCCCCCCCCCGTCCTTCCACCGCCCCTCGAGGAGGTGTGGGGGGTCCATCAATTTTGGGAACCGATGGGCAAAGGGATTTCAAAAAACGTATCCACAAGCTGAAAAATATTCGGAATTATTGGATATCTGAAGGTCTCCGGGGATCTAGCAACAGAACTGCATAAGTACAGGTGTACATGAAAGAAAATATACTAAAAGCTTCTGCTATAGGGACAAGTCTGTAAAACTTCCACGAGTCGACGGGTTTGAAAAGGAAAATTATTTGAAAAAAAAAAGACGGGAAGGGGAAGAGGAGGATCATTTTCCTTCACATCCTTTGGTTTGAAGAGTTCATTTCATGGAAGAATAGCCTCACGATATATCTTTCTTATGGAGAGAAAGTAATTTAAAAAGACGACGATCATCCGGGGGAACCGCCGGCTTCAGAAAACCAGGAAGGGATATTGAGTGTAGTCGACAAGGGGTAGGAGGGCGCCGGGGTGGAGTGAAAAGGTTCTTTAGGTCTCTAACCTTTTGGGAGAATCTCATAGGAACGATGACAGACAAGATGAATGGACAAAGTTGAACTTTATGTTTATATATATATATATATATATATATGTATATATATATATATACATATATATATATACATATATATATACATATATATATACACACACACACACATAATATATATATATATATATATATATATATATACATATACTGTATATACACACACATATAAATATATATATATATGTGTGCATATATATATATATATATATATATATATATATATATACATATATATATACAACACTGAATGGGTCCCATTGAATAGTGATACATTTTTATTAACCACAATACACCTTAATTCTAAGCCAGCAACATCGGGAGACCCGATGGAGGCAACATGCAGAAATTGAAACTCATTACGGCCAAGGACTCGAACCCAGCTAGCGCGTGACAAGTGCTGTAGGGACTTAACCGATAAAGAAATATATATATATATATATATATATATATATATATATATATATGTATATACTGGTATATAACAGATATGGATTGGTCTCTATTCTAAGATCGTCTTCATAAGACTAAAACTATAAAAATGAAAATCTCAGGTGATGTGCCCTGGTGAGTGGTTAGACAAATGTAGTTTTTTTTTTTTTCAGTTACTCAAATAAACCCGCAACGGTTGATGGAGTCAGGTAAATGTTGTGTTTGTGTTAAATTAAAATTGCGAAAGTTAGATGCATGCTTTAATTTTGTGATTTCTCTTGTAACGAACTGGCTAACTAGTAGTTCATTTTAGCGTCATATTTCAAAATGAAACAAATATGTTGGCGTTCTGGATTGTCAATATATTAGCATATGCATATACATGGTCATATGCATGTGCAATTGCGTATGTACATGTAGATATACACATATACACAATAACTATAGGTATACAAATACATATACAGTACATATACATTTACATATACATATACATATACATATACATATACATATACATATACATATACATATACTCGCACGTATATATATATATGCTCATACACATCCATATGTACATACGTAAAGGTATACGTATACGTTTACACGTACAGGTATATGTACATATGCATATACATACATAAACAGACAACGGATCACCCTTGTCATCTATAAGAACAAAAAATCAGCTCATTTTCTCTTATTAACAGACCCACCGTGACCTGTGACCTTGCTTTGACATGGCATGATGAAAAGAACAATAATGGCGAACCGGCTGGTTTGTCACGTAAAATCAGGAGCTATTAAACATTATTCTACCACTCTGAATGAATCTCACTTC
>NC_134796.1:38123790-38136290 GCF_046742065.1 Oratosquilla oratoria
GACGAGACAAGACAAGACAAGACGACGAAACCAGACAAGATGTGACAAGACAAGACAAGACAAGACAAGACAAGACAAGACAAGACAAGACAAGACGAGACAAGACGAGACAAGACGAGACAAGACGAGACAAGACGAGACAAGACGAGACAAGACGAGACAAGACGAGACAAGACAAGACAAGACAAGACAAGACAAGACAAGACAAGACAAGACAAGACAAGACAAGACAAGACAAGACAAGACAAGACAAGACGATACAAGACAATACAAGACGAAACGAGACGAGACGAAACAAGACAAGACAAGACAAAACAAGACAAGACAAGACAAGACGAGACGAGACGAAACGAGACGAGACGAGACGAGACGAGACGGGACAAAGAAAAAAAAAAGGTAAGGCAAGACAACATAAAATAAGATGGAATAGAATAAAATAGTGTAAACGAATAAGAAAAATCAAATCAAATCAAGTCAGATAAAAAAAAAATCAAGAAGAAAAAGGAGCCTTGTGAATGCAGATAAGCTTTAGCTGAGGCAGTTGCAAGTAATTGAATTCAGTTTTGAAATTCTCTTAAATAAACATCTAAGCATTTTTCTTTTTTTCCTCAAGATCGTCTAGTAGCATATTCATCATTGTAATTCATTGCAAAACAGGTATGAGATATGACTATATAAGATGAAACAAAACAAAACAAAATAAAACAAAACAAAACAAAACAAAGCAAGATAAAACTAAACTAAACTAAACTAAACAAAAGACAAAACAAAAACAATAAATCAAAAACAAAACATAAAAACAAGAGAAAACAAAACAAAATAAGACAAAACAAAATAAAACAAAAACAAGACAAGACAAAACAAAATAAAACAAAAACAAGACAAGACAAGACAAGACAAGACAAGACAAGACAAGACAAGACAAGACAAGACAAGACAAGACAAGACAAGACAAGACAAGACAAGACAAGACAAGACAAGACAAGACAAGACAAGACAAGACAAGACAATACAAGACAAGACAAGACAAGACAAGACAAGACAAGACAAGACAAGACAAGACAAGACAAGACAAGACAAGACAAGACAAAACAAGACAAAACAAAACAAAACAAAACAAAGCAAAAATTAAATAAGATCAGACGAAATAGTACAAAGATTTAATGATAAAACAAAAGAAAAGAAAGATGAAATAGAAACCTATTTTGGAAAGGGAACTATGCCCTGCACAGCAAAGGGAACGATGCAGATACGGGATGCAAGATCTCTTCTGATTTCTCTCTGTAGTTCCTTTCATAAACATCACAATTTACACTTCCATAAAACTTTGAAATCTTTCGTCCAGACTCCTAGACTCTGAAGGAATTTGCGCAGTCGTTACCACATACATACATACATACATACATACATACATACATACATACATACATACATACATACATACATACATACATACATACATACATACATACATACATACATACATACATGCATACATACATACATACATACATACTTTGTATAATCATGTCATACTTTTAACAAGCTTTATCTTTATATGAACAATAGGATCAATATTTCGGTTACATTCATTCCTTAAATTTTCTTTCAATTCGAGAACATTTTCCCCAAAGAAAATTTTCACAAAAGTGAAGGCAAAAAATCTAAGAACTGTAAGAATATTTTCTGTGGTTTCTTCAAATGTCTCTTTTTCTTTCTTAATTTTTCACGAAGAGATTTGGTTAGGTTTCATCATTATGCTCAAGTTTCCATCCTCAAAGAATTTTCCTTTTTTTTTTTTTTTACTTCTTTGTGTCTTGCATACACGCGCCAGAATTTTCATTCTGCATTTGATAATCAATTTTTTTTATGTCTCACAATTCACAATTTATACTATTGACATACCCTTATGCCATTTTACGTATATATATATATATATATATATATATATATATATATATATATATATATAAATATATATACATATATAGATATGTATATATATATACATATATATAGATATGTATATATATGTATATATATATATATATATATATATATAGATATATGTATATATATATGTATATATATATATGTATATATATATGTATATATATATATGTATATATATGTATATATATATATATATATATATATATATATATATATATATATGTGTGTGTGTGTGTGTGTGTGTGTGTGTGTGTGTGTTGTATGTGTTTAAGCTAAGTATGCGGATACGTATAAATGTGTGTGTGTGTGTGTGTGTGTGTGTGTGTGTGTGTGTGTGTGTTAAACTTGTATACAAATAATATTATCTTTCTCTTCTTCAGACTCCCCACTGGTTGCAGAAGCCACCGGTGTACCAAACACGTCCGAGTCTACAAACGCTGAAGAGACTCCTGGACAAGAACATAACCAGGAGAGGTTCACCACTTCGGTAACTACCCAGAACCCCTTAGGTCTTAGAGTTACCACCCAGACGACCCCACTGAAGACCTCCGTGGGAGGTCAGGAACTGTCTAGTATCAAGACTGGCTCCTCTCAGACTGACATCTTACTGTCAGTGGCTAGTATTTCAACTAGTACTCCTGTGTCCCATACTCATATAGCTAATACACCGCAGTCAGACGGATCCAGAACCTCGGAAACTGTCTCCGGTACTGAGTTTTCGAGAAGGATTTCTTCAAGAGGCGCTGACTTCGAAAACGGCGTTTCTTCGAGTTCCACGGTTCCCGGAAGGAGGTTCCCAGGCACGGGTATATCGGCCACAACTCCATCAGGTTTCCAGGTTAATAATTTTCTTTTTCTTTTGAAGTTTTCGTTTCGAGTTTCTGCCGAGAAATGGGGAACATGGTGATGGCAAAGAACCTGGTTCCTCGAATATCGTCTTTGGATCTAATATTGACTCTGAGTACATTAAGATTCTCTTCCTCGTTGGAAAGCCAGCGTCGTCTTCGGGGAATTCTTGGAGCCTATGAGACTTCTCTTTTATCATGAGACCTCAGTGCATCTGCAAGTAGGCTTCGTTCTTTTGAGTGATGCCTTACACGAACGATCTCGTGATTAAATCTCAAGCTGGTATGGCGGATGGGGGCGAAATCAAAGTATGACTCAGACAACTTTGATGAATGTTGTTCTGTTTGATAACCCGGGACCCACTGCGTGCTTCTTACGTTGGTTCCCGGTAGTCCTGGCCAGGCGGGGAGGCGACCCAAATGTCGGCCTAGAAAAAAAAAAAAAAAAAAAAAAAAAAGCTTACCGCAACTGACAGGTCTTGCTCTACCAGGGGGGTTTCTCACTTCCCACTGTGTGTGGGTGGGGTGGTGGTATTTGTTTTTAATCTCAAGCAATTCTTTGCATATACAGAGAAACCTCATGACAATAGCGGGTTAGATATATTTTCAAATAACCCGTTTAGTTTAATCCGATATATTTGGCTATCTCCATGCGGTTTCATAGACATGAAAACAATGTAACTAAAGAGGATTTCTTGTAAAAGAAAACCTACTATTCACTCATTTTTGTATGCCAAGTGGTTTAAATCTTTTTCGATGTGGAGGAAGGTCTTCGGAGCATATACAGATATGCACACACACACACACACACACACACACACACACACACACACACACACACACACACACACACACACACACACACACACACACACACACACACATATATATATATATATATATATACATATATATATATAAAGAAAGATCACTAAAAACAACACGCGATCCACACATTTTGCTGGTAACCGCTAAGAAAATCGGAAGAAAACAGTAATTCCCAAGCGCTTTCGTGTAATTCACATCTTCGGGGGAATTACACGAAAGCGCTTGGGAATTACTCTTTTCTTCCAATTTCCTTAGTGGTTACCAGCAAAACATATATATGTATATATATATATATATATATATATATATATATATATATATGTATCTATATATACATGTATATATATATATGTATATATATATATGTTGTTTATTATCTTTTATATTATAACCTCTTTGTCATTAATCAAATTATGTACCCAGTGATCAAACTTCTCCAAGATAAGTTGAGAAATAGATAAATAACCATAGGTGGTGAGCTACTGAGTAATTTATTTATTTTACTGAAAAAACATAGGAAATGGCTACAATTAGTTAAAAAGTAATATGAAATTGTGGTGTCATGAAGTTAAATGTCGGTTGTTTACGAAATGAAAACGGGTGGTACTCCCTTTTTATGTAGCGCTATTTGTGAACCCCTGCTCTACCTAACTGTAAACATTAAAATCATGACTTTCACGAATTGTAATACTTGGCGTTCATTCTTTTCAGAACATGTCGAACGAAGATGACGAAAATGGAGGCCAAAGAGGAGGAACTGATAGAACAAGTGAAACGTGGACAAGAAGAGAAGAAGGAGGTGGAACAAACAGAGAAATAGGAGACACAGAGGACACGGAACAAAGAGTTTACTCCGAATCGAGTTCAACTCATCTTGTGTCACAGAGTCCTTCGAGTATCGCAAGTGTTTTACAACGTACATCCTCTACAGAATCTCCCCAGGATACTTTGGTAACACGTGTCCAATCCACAAGGTACGAAGTCTTGGAGTTCGAAGAAAACGATGCGAGTAACAATCGTTTAGTCGACAACGAAGAAAAAGAATCCCAGAGGAGTTCTCCGAATGCATCAGAGAATTCACAAAAAGTTGAAGCTAGTAACCATATTGTTTGGTTTCTTATGACGTTCAGGGGTAATTGTGACCTGCTGAACGTCACACTGAACTCTACTTCTTTGAAAACGGCATTCCATCGAGCGCTCATATCCCTACTTCTGTACAACGCCAGCCACGTCACAGTTACTAAGATCTCTTGCATTGGAGTTTTGAGTGTCAATGTATCCATTGATGCCTATTTCTATCCAAATTGTGAGCAGGACCTCCGGCTCTTGGAGGAACACGACAACATAAACCTCAGAATCAAGGGAGTTCTCTTTAATCTCATTACACTCGAGACTTCAAGAGACCTCATTTTCAGTACGCGCGAAGTGGACATGTTAAGTTCGGGAGACGGCGTTCTCCTCATCATTCTTGGAGCCATTGGGATCGCTGCAATAGGGCTGGGCGTGGCCGCCTTCTTCTACGTCCTCATTCAGGTCTTCCTGAGGAGGAAGCGCGAATACTTGAAGTCCATTTTTGCCGAGGCGTCTGTCGAGCCCAGAAGTGAGACGTCCTTGGCCTTCGCAGCGACGCAGATCCCTCGTCCAAGGTTGAGGGTTAAAACGGCAGAACAGAATGGTGTTGACCGAAGCTCTCAGGTCAGTAGCATGTACAAAAGCTATGTTGACCTGACTTGCCCCGAACTTTACGCAAGTAGAGATGCTGAAAGAGTGGCCCGGGGCGAAGCAGTGACTCCTATTGGAGACATTAACGGAATCATTGTCTCCACGAACGATCACATCATACAGATAAAAAACCATGATTACGATGACCCGACTGAAGATACTCCAGACGGTCCGACAGTTAGGTTTGACATACCAGAAGAGGCCTCGAGGTCTCAATATTCCAACAGGAGAAGGGGAGAAATGCAAAGACATTCGATGAAGGCAATTAGTAACAACAATCTCTTCCTCACGAAAGTCACATTCCTTGGGGAGGATAATCCCGCCTTTAGGATAGAGACGAATCTCTGACAGAGTGACAGAGCAGTGATATAAAAATATACAGCAAACCCTCGATATAACGGATCTCGATATACTGGATATCGGATAGAACGGACAAAAAAAATCTGACCGGACAAACCCTCGCTATTACGGACGAAAATCCGTTATAGCGAGGGATCCTCGGTTATAACGGATCTTCGGATATAACGACAGACCTCTGTCCCCATATCGTCCGTTATATCGAGAGTTTACTGTGCATACTTTATACATATGTATATGTATTAATTTACATTGATGTACTGTGTATATACTAATGGCCTATTCCTTCCTATGAGAGGGTGGCTAAGTCAAAGCACACATCTATTCTTCGCGGGAGGAGGAGAAAGGGCTCTAGTCTCTCAGATAAATTATTCTATAAAGTCAAGACTGAAATTACACACGCCGCAAGAAATGATATCGGGAAGCTGAAGAAGAATATCAGGCAGCTTCTTTTAGACATCCGTCGTAGTGTAGCTGGTAGCGCCCTAGCCTCGTGATGAACGGCCCAGAGTTCGAGTCCTTTGAAAAGTGATTTGATCATACATGTACACACACACTCACACACACACACACACACACACACACACACACACACACACACACACACACACACACACACACACACACACACACACATATATATATATATACATATATATATATATATATTATATATATATATAATATATAGGTATATATATACATATACACATATATTTATACATATATATTTGTATCATTATATGTATTCATATGTGCATGTATCTGTGTCTGTGTGTATGTACGTGTGTGTGTGTGTGTGTGTGTGTGTGTGTGTGTGTGTGTGTGTGTGTGTGTGTGTGTGTGTGTGTGTGTGTGTGTGTGTGTGTGTGTGTGTGTGTGTGTGTGTGTGAATATCCCTTTGTATATGTATGCTTGTGTAAATACTTGTATTTATTTGATCTGTATTTAATCTATTTATGATATTCACACTTTGCTTATTATTGAAACATACATCATGATTCATTAAAATAACAAGCATTATCTGTATCAATTATTTCACCACCAATGAATACATAATGATGCCAACAGGTATGGTTGATAAACATCCTCATGGAAATTGGTTTGTTGTAACACATAATTATGTAGAAGTTCACTATAATAACCCACTTTCGGAGAAAAAATGACGGAAGTACAGGGAAACTGTATATTTCGACTACTATCTGTAGTCCTCTTCAGCAGGTAAATACACTCTGATAGAGGACTGCTGAAGAGGACTACAGATAGTAGTCGAAATATACAGTTTCCCTGTACTTCCGTCATTTTTTCTCCGATAGTGGGTTAGTAGTGAAACATCCTCATGTTAACAGGTTTTATAGCTGAGGTGAGTAATTGTGTCCATTCACGTAAAAGCGTCCTAACCTTTGCTTCCTCCAACCATTACCTAGAGCAACGTTTCTCAACCTTTTTGCCCTTGCGTAACCTTTTGAATAAATTGCATGTCTCAAGGAACCCCTGCGCAAAAAATGATAAAATAAAAAAATAGATAAATAAATAGAAAAATAATAGGTTAGATAGGATGTCTATATTACGTTATTACAATAACCAAGAATATGTCGTGTGCGTTTGATTATATTACGTATATGAAATTCAATAAAAAATCAAAAGTGCATTAGCTTACCTCATTTGTTCTCGCGGAACCCCTAGAGACATTTTGCGGAACCTTAGTGTTCCGGGGAACCTTAAGGTTGAGAAACGCTGACCTAGAGGTATAATGATTAGCATTTTATGTCATTATTTAATCAAACCCACACGGTTCTGCGTTATCATCTGTTAAAAAAAAATCTCTCAAGGAATTTGAGAAGGATCTCAGGGCATGCTTTGGTGAAAGATATGCTGAGCAGCATATCATTTCTTCCCATTTTCCATGTCAGCATTTTTTTTTTACACCGCACCTGACGCTGCACTAAGGCCCCTTTCACACTAGGCAATTAGTGACCGTCACTAGTTGCCTACCATTATTTTAAATTGAGCCTTTCACACTACGTCACTGCGGTTGCCCGGTTGCGCAACAGGCTATGGCTGTTGCCCACTCCGGTAACAAGGACTGTCACTGGCAGTTGCCGTCACCGACCGTCTCTTTGTTCTTGACCAGCAAAGCCAACAGAAGAAGCACCTCCTCCATTGATGCCATTCTTTCGAATAATGAGATGATGAGAAAAGGTTTCCACAACTCGGTGACAGTCACTGGTTGCTTGCAGTTGCCCGAGACTTTCACACTAGGCAACTAGTGACCGCCACTAGTGACGGCCAGCTGCCGGTCCCTCGTTTACAATTCTCCGTCACTCCGTTTTATCCATGAATATTTGATTCCGTGACACGTCATCTAAGTTTGTTCCTCTCCTATTTAAAGCCTCATCCACTCCTTCGATCCATCTCCTTAGTCTTCCTACTGGTCTTGTTCCTTCTGGTGTATGATTTAAAATTCTCTTTGGATATTTCTCTTCATCTATGCACTAAATATGCTCGAAAAGACTAATGAATGAAATACTTGATCTAAGTCATCTTCTCTCTTTTCTCCCTTTTCAAAGGGAATAACCAATTTCTTACTCTATTATCATGAATAAATATGTAGTAAACTCTGATAAGATTAGTTTATTTGATACCTTTAATGCTAAGGTCTGACTCAACTTACTGATGGTTTATCTTTCCCTTTGGTACTGTCTTTGCTAGTCTAAGTTCCAGGCATTTTCATTCCTGGAATATAGCCACGCACACGCACGCACACGCACACACACACACACACACACACACACACACACACACACACACACACACACACACACACACACACACACACACACACACACACACACACACACACACACACACACACACACACACACACACACACACACACACACACGACTCTGTGGCGCAGTTGGTTGTCCCAGACTGTCACTACGGCGGTCCGGGTTCGAATCATGCCCAGGGCTGAAAATAATTTCAGTATCGCTGTGCTTCGAGTCGTTACTCCAACACTCGTGGGCGGGGAGATAGGGTGTGTGTGTGCGTGTAGGGTCATAGCATTACCCATAGATCGGTCATACGAGCTCTGAGCTCTCCTCCGGGAGGGAAATAGCTGTTGATCACGAATCCAACACGTGATCCAAAAACCAAGGTGCGCGCGCACACACACACACACACACACACACACACACACACACACACACACACACACACACACACACACACACACACACACACACACACACACACACACACACACACACACACACACACACACACAAACAAACACACACACGGACTCTATGTAGCTGTAGAATGTAGGAAGCTAAGGAGGAAGTGATCACGGGAGGAGAAATGATCAGGGGGGGGATGTGAGCGGCAGATGGTGTGAGCATAGAGGAAAATGTCCCATTGGTTGGTGACTCGCACTACGTGCAGTAGCAATGCAAACACTAACTCTATGTGTTTATTGCATGTACGTTTGTATTTACCTACCGAATTGGAGTATGGTGAAAAGTATTAACGGTTGTGGTATCCTACTACTTTCTCTCTCTCTCTCTCTCTCTCTCTCTCTCTCTCTCTCTCTCTCTCTCTCTCTCTCTCTCTCTCTCTCTCTCTCTCTCTCTCTCTCTCTCTCTCTCTCTCTCTCTCTCTCTCTCTCTCTCTCTCTCTTTCTCTCTCTGTGTGGTGTATGTGTTTCTGCGTGTGTGTATGGATTTTACTATGGTCTTGGATCGCATGCTGGATCGACAGATGTCCTCCTGGATGTATGTATGCATGTATGTATGTATGTATATATGTATGTATGTATGTATGTATGTATGTATGTATATAAGTACGTATGTACGTATGTATGTATATATGTGTGTATGTATGTATGTATGTATGTATGTATGTATGTATGTATGTATGTATGTATGTATGTATGTATGTATGTATGTATGTATGTATGTATATATATATATATGTACGTATGTATGCATGTATGTATGTACTTATGTGTGCATGTATGTATGTACGTATGTGTGCATGTATGTATGTATGTACGTATGTATGCATGTATGTATGTATATATGTAAGTATGTATGTATGTATGTATATATGTATGTATATATGTATACATGTATGCATGTATGTATGTATGTATGTATGTATGTATGTATGTATGTATGTATGTATGTATGTATGTATGTATGTATGTATGTATGTATGCATGTATGTATGTATGTATGGAATAGCAAATTCTTATTATCAATCATGCAACCATGCACATGGACGCACGCATGCATATGAAGACTTGTGCACACATGTATATACTTTACGTGCGTGTATACACGGTCGAATGCACTCACAAACAGGGTCGCACTCACATTACTCACTTGCACGAAGACGCTGGTATAGATGCTCATACATATGCATGTATTCATACATACATGCGTATATATATATATATATATATATATATATATACATGTGTGTATATACGTGCATATATATATATATATATATATATATATACATACGCACATATATATGTATATATATATATACATATATACTATGTGTGTATATACATATATTTATATATATATGTACATATATATATACATATATATATATATATATATACATATATATGTATATATATATATACATTATATATATGTATATATATATATATATATATATATAAATATATATATATATTCAGAAACGTTGGCAAAAAGAAACCAAATAGCTACAGGCTTATAAGCTTTGCTTAAATCGTAGGAAAAATGATGGAAAATATCATCAAAGATGCTATCGAACATAATTTCGAAAGTAACTGTTTGATAAATTATAGCCAGGATGGATTCAGACGGACACGTTCTTGCGTAACTTACTCGAATTCTACAACATAGTCATCTCAAATTATGACAAAAGAAACAATATAGGTTTAATATATCTAGACTTAGCAAATGCTTTTGATATTATCCTCCACAAAAAAGTACTTACTAAGTTAGCTTCACATGGAATAAATGGTAGCCTATTAAGTTGGACTAGTAATTGGTTAAACGATTGAAAACAGAGTTGTTCTAAATGGCAAAACTTCTAGATGGAAAAATGTTACGAGTGGAGTTCCTCAGGGTTCCGTTCTTGGGCCACTTCTATTCATAATATATAAATGATAAAGACCACGGACTGATATCTATTGTCTCCAGATTTGCTGATGATACAAAACTGCGCGGAATTGCAAATGATCACTTAAACCAATTAGATATTCAAGAAGATTTAGATATACTACAGCAATGGTTTGAAAAATGGTTAATGAAATTTAGCATAAATAAAGGCAAGGTTATGCACACAGGTAAAAATAACAGTAGGTACGATTACAAGTTATTTAGAAATTCGTTAAAAAAAAGTGTATAGTGGAAAGGATCTTGGCGCAATTATCAGTAACGACCTCAAGTCATCTAAGCAGTGTATTTCAGCTTCTGAGAAAGCAAATAAGATTCTAGGACTGATTGTGCGATATTTTTACTTCAGAAGTCCATCTCTCATTAACAAACTATATAAATCGTTAATTCGTTTACATTTGGTATATGCTGGGGGGGGGGGTCACCGATTAAATGAAGCGGCCTTGCTGTGGATGTGCTGTGTCTTGCGACACTGCTTCTGACCCAGGGCGGTGGGCAAGGTGCAGGGATGACCCGTCATCCAGGAGGTGCTCAGATGAGAGGGAGGGTGGGAGTGGTGTGGAGTGTATTTAGGGATGAAATGGGTGGGAGTGTTTTTATGCCTTTCCCTTTTTGGCTACCTCCCTTGAAAGGGGGAAAAAGCCTTGGTATATGTATGTATGTATATGCTGTTTCCGTATGGTCACCGAATCTTAAAGACCTTGACAGTTTAGAAAAAGTACAACGGCAAACCACGAAACTGATTACAAATATCAAAAATAAATACGAAAATCGATTAAAAGATATGAATCTATTTTCCCTAAAAAACGTAGACTCAGAGGTGACTTGATACAGGTCTTTAAGATTCTAAAGGGAGATGACAATATCAAAAGCGACAAAATTTTCAAACTGAATGAAAATCAGACAAGAAATTATTGTCTCAAACTCTCAGGAAATAAATTTGATTTGGAATTGGGTAGAAACAACTTCACCAACCGTGTAGTTAATGAATTGAATAAACTTCCTTCAGAGGCAGTGCAATGTAGTTCAGTTCGAAGCTTTAAGATTCGTTAAGACAAACACCTAAGCAAGATAATGTAATGTCAACTACTTATTTTATATTATTTGTTTATTTGTTTATTATTTTTCTGTTTAGTATTATTTGATTATTATCTATTACTTTTTATCTGTCAATTTATCATTATTTACTATTTACCTGTTTGTTTATCATTTAACTCTATATATTTATTTTGTTTATTATCATTTATATTATTATTCGTTTATTTATTTATCTATTCATCGTTATTACATATATATATATTTTTTGCATCCGACATAGTTATGGACCAAAAGGTCTCCTGTCGGCATGCTCCTCCTTTGTAATCCTTTGTAATATATGTGTATACATATGTATGTGCATACATATATGTACAAGCTGTGATAACCTTAGTAATTAGATTTACTGTTCATTACATTTTCTCATAGACCAGTACACTGTGCCACCATCCTTTTAGATTGTATTTGAATAATTGATCCACACATTTGCTTTTCAAATCAGTAGCTCGTGAGTATTTTTTTCCTGAACTACGTAAAATTCATTAATAATCTAACAATGAACTTTATTGTTGCA
>NC_134796.1:38156290-38158790 GCF_046742065.1 Oratosquilla oratoria
TATATATGTAGATATGAATATATAAAGTGAAATACTAATGTATATAAATGTAAGACTGATCGCAAATTAATAGTTTCAACCCTTCGTCATATTTTCTCTACCCGCAAGAAAATCAAATCAGATGGAAAATTACATTCTTTGGGTAATACACGATGAAACGCTTTTGGCCTTCCCAGCAACATATTTGGGCATTCATTGATTAATGTTGGTTATTCTTTTCAGATGGGGATTTCGTTTTTTTAATTTGCAATCAACAAATAGATTTAGTTTCATAAACCGTTTCATTGTTACACTTGTTAGTGTACAACGGTGGGCGTTGGATGATCTATTGGTATGAGGTTCTCGTTTTCCATTTGCAATCAACAAATGAATTTAGTTTCATAAATTGTTTCGGTGTCACATTTGTTTATGTACAATGGTGAAAGAACAACATTGGTTGCACATCGAACTGAGGGATCAAATTAAGATACATAAGATCGTAAAGGGACCTGGAGCTTCAAGAACCAAGTCTTTACAGGCATTGTTCTAAACATGATCAGACGATTCTATTCAGCTTAGGAGTAATCGAGGGAGACCTTCAAAGTGAAGCCAGCCCCCCTGTGCATAAAACTGCCTGTTCTTGGGTGGAGGAGATAAGAATGACGTCACAGTATTGCCATGTGTGTTAAAGGCGACTGAATAAACGGAGAGGACTGGGGATTTTCCTTGGTTGTTAATAAATAAATAAAAGAATTAACATGTCTGTTTTTGGCAAAATGATCTAGCTGGTGACGGTGATTTGGTAACAGTCCACGAAAACCTGATTGGTTGAGAGAGTGGTGACGTCACGGCAATAGGGACAACTGATTGGTCGAGAGTAGTGACGTCACGGCAACGGAGCCGACTTATTGGCCGAGAACGCTGACGTCACGGCATTGAAGACGATTGATTGACCGCGAGTGAAGTAAGCTCACCCTAAGGGCCGAGCCCCCGTAGGGCAGAGCGCAAAGCGCCCGCTCGCGAAGCGACGAGTGCCGCAGGCCAAGCGCCCATGGCGAAGCCGGCGCTTGTAGTTCTTAAAAAAAAAAAAAAAAAAAAAAAAAAAAAAAAATCTTTTGCTTAGAAAAGATTTTTTGATTGTAGCATACAGAAATTGGATAGAAAAGCCGGTAGCAATATTGATGTGCATGATAATTAGCTCAAAAGCCTTTGGTAACAGATAACATTGCATATGTAATTACTATTGATCATTTACAAAAACAAAATATATGTAACAATTACTGAAAAGGAATATTATTTACATAATTTTTTTAAAGGTATAGATGTGCTGCCACAAATGGAGGGGTGACTTTAACAAATCTTGGCGAGGAAGGCTTTCGCTCTCTACACATTAAAAACATCGTCCTAATTGTACGGACAAATATTGGAGTCCACTATTGTTGCGTTTCCGTATCTATTGCACCTGCTTGGTTCCTTCCTTGTGATTTTTAAATTGAATAAATATTTAGGCTGTAACAGTCATTCTTATTCAGCCTTTGAAAAAAAAAAAAAAAAGGAATCAAAAGACCTAAATTAATATTGTTGCGTTGTTCATTTTATGGTATTCTATTATTATTATCATCATCATTATTATCATTGTTTCATCTGAGACCCCAGGTCATTTCGTAGGTGTTCAAATTACACAGGTTTATGAATTTTAGTCTTTCCTTTGAGCAGCGTATGTAGCCGCTAATGACCAAGTCACGCTCACACAGAAGTCAACCACGTCAGACGGACGAAGAACAATTGTCGTGGTGCAGACTCCAGCATGGGATGCTGATGGAACAAAGGGTCACGTGGCACCAAACCAAGCCAGGCGGTTAGTCCTGGCACGGAGTCCCACGCCACTCTGTGTCCCTACCGGTCAGTGAGGCCGGTCATGAGTACCAGAGAAGACAGAGAGCTAAGTGCCAAATCTCATAACTGGAGTAGATCAGGAAGGAAGACTGCAGTGAGGGAACTCGTAAGGAATACGAGGCGCAGCTGTAGAAGAAAAAATGGTGTAGTGGAGAAAAAAGGTGTAGAAGTAGGAAACAGAGAAAAGAGGAGAGAGAAGGAGGAAGAAGGGGGAAGGAGATATTTGAAACTTAGGGCTTTGGCTTGCGGCCTAGCCTACCCGGAGGAGGTCAAGAACAAGAACCGGCCGACTCACTCGTCTGAGCCGACACACCGAGGTAAGCGTTTTCGCCCTTTTTCATTATATAGAAGCGCCTCCCCGCATACAAGCACTTTGCTCTCTACATAATAAAGGAGAGAATATCCAATCTGTATTTGTGTGGCCTCCTCTTGGCCGCTCAATCACGCTCCCAGTACTGTCCGTCTTGTATTCTGCCTTACTGTACTGAGACCTATTCCTATATCTATTGGTGTGTGTGTGTGTGTGTGTGTGTGTGTGTGTGTGTGTGTGTGTGTGTGTGTGTGTGTGTGTGTGTGTGTGTGTGTGTGTGTGTGTGTGTGTGTGTGTGTGTTCACTCTCACATAT
>NC_134796.1:38163790-38186290 GCF_046742065.1 Oratosquilla oratoria
CTGGCTTTCTTATCTTACTCAAATTTTTTTGACTGCGTTCTTTGGGAGTGACCATATCCCAAAATCGAAAAATGTGAAATAGAAAACTGTTTGCATCCTCCATCCAACACCAGACGACGCGTGACATTTTCACTTCATTGCTGATCTTTCTTCTGATGAGATTTTTTATGTCAATATTGTCATTACTGTCGTTTCTGTAATGTTTATTTATTTTTCAATTTTTACAGATTTCCACCTAAAGAAAGACACATAGAACTATGCTGATAATAACAAATGTACTTATGATGATACCTGTATGAACTATAATAACAATACACACAGAAAGAGCAATGCCAGTAGCTTTAGTAATAATAACAGTGTAGGAATATTGACAATGACGATAACAAAAACGACAATTTTAATCATCCTGGGTATATATATGGTGATAACATATAATATAAAAGGTGACATTTCAATTAATAACGGCAACGGCAGCATTTTTACCAGTAATCACTCGTGATGACAGTAATGATCATGACCATTATGATAATAATAACGGTAATGATAATAGCGATGTCAATAACGACAATAACGATGACAATAGCTTGTTCCTGCGGCACAGGTAATGACAATAATAAGGAAGCAAAGAAAGACAAAAATAGCATCGAATGCGGCTAGGTTTTAGGCACACACACACACACACACACACACACACACACACACACACACACACACACACACACACACACACACACACACACACACACACACACACACAACTATTTAGGAACTGCTATCTATTCATGTTCTGGTGTGAGCTCATATACTCAGAATTTGAGTAAAATCTTCGAACTTCTGTCTGACTTTACAGCCATCAAAATACAAATCAGTTCCTTTCATTTAGAATGTTAAAAAAAAAAAATCTTGAAATAATCTGGCAGTAGCTTGAACTTTATATTAAGACCACAATTTTCCCATGGCTAAGATGCTATCATAACCTTTCGAGTCTAATGTCTCATAAGAGAGACTTTGCTATGGCGAACAAGTTGCAACGGCGGAGCCGGGCAGTATCGCATCGGCCTAACGCGACAGAATTCGATCCTGCTTGAGGGCACCCATTCACGGTACGATCTGGTGATCCACACACATGGAACATGGCACTCGTCTTTGGCAAGACCTCTAATCTTCCAGACTTCACAGACTTCCCCATCCTAAACACCTGACTAAACGCAAAGACAAATAATGACGCCCCCACAGTGTTACAACTTGTGACATTGTGGGGGCGTCATTGTTTGTCTTTGCGTTGTTGCGACTCACAACATGAGATGCCTAATGTCACTAGACAGACCCATTGAACCCTTTCTCATACCTACCTCCAATTACATTACCGTATGTTAATATACATACACCATGTCTAGCCAAGCCTACAACCATACAACTAGCCCTTATAAACGGAACTAACACCCATGCCTATAACTGATAACTAACACGTCTCAAAGGACCACAAAGGCGGAGCACGCCGACAGGAGACCCCCCGATCCACATCCAGGTGGGATGCGAAAAAAAAAATCATACCAATAATAAATAAAAACTATAACAATGCAAATAACAAATAAAACACACAAATAAATGCATAGGTACAGTCTCACATACGGCAACCCACCAACCCCCTTTATAACGACGGCTGTGCCGCCGAAAGATAGGACTACCCAGGTCACGTAGCTGGTAGGAGGCAGTGCCGAGGTTAAGACCCGGCACGAGGAGTGTTAGGTCAAGGACCTAATTGTACAAAATCTTCCCAATCTGTAATCGCTAGATCATATTCTTAATAAAACGAAGAAATCACCATCAAGGTATTTCTCGCCCGCATTAACCCATTCAACTCCGATGACAAGATGTCTTGTCATTTGGTCAAATAAAACAAAAAATCATAAAACACCAAAATGTTTGATCAAACACCAGAAAAATATGACGTCAGTCCTCGCTTCGCTGCGAGCGAAGCGAGGATTGACGTCATATTTTTCTGGTGTTTGATCAAACATTTTGGTGTTTTATGATTTTTTGTTTTATTTGACCAAATGACAAGATATCTTGTCATCGGAGTTGAATGGGTTAAGCCCCTCTCATATACAGCAACCCTGTTACACACGATCCAATCTGGTCGGATCCATCCAGGTCTGTTCGGCGGCCTCAAAATCAGATCGTACTATGGATTGGGTTGAGAAAAAAATACACTGCGACCTTTTTCATAATAATTGAATTCCATTTTTAATACTAATTTCAGTCAGGTTTGAATTCCTCGTATAACCTGTCATTTCAAGTACAAAAGCAAACAAGTTAATTGATTAACAGACGGACAGCTGCACAAATACTGCTATGGTATATTATACAACAACTACAACGATAGTAACTGCATAGAGCATAAATGAAAATTATTGTGAAAGTGATGAATATGATAATTCTAAAGAAACATGATGGGGAATTTTCTTTAATACGACGTTTCGCCTATTACATCTTCATCAAGTATACAGTCGTGGGGCAGATACCTGAAAATAGATAGTAAGACCCAGGGAAACTGGCAGAGGTGATTGAGGCTGATAACATGCGAAACATTCTCACAAACTGTTTCCTTAGGGTTCAGTCACACCAAGCGACTGGTTTCTGACCATCGGCGACCAGGCTGATTTGGGCTGTTCCTTTGTTTATATGTCAAAAAAAAAAAAAAAAAAAAAAAAAAAAAAAAAAAAAAAATCAAGACAATGCAATTGGAATAAATCTCCCCCGTCATGAAGATGAATATGGAATAGCCACCTGGCGCTAACCTTGAGAGAAACAAAAGTGCCACCGTCGAGGGTGGTCAGAAACAGGTCATGACCTTGTCGGCAACTGCCAATGATATACATATTATGATAATTATAAGGCCTGGCTCCACAGATGAAAGGCAGCGGGGAAGGATTCGCTTTCTGATGCACGTTTCGCCTTTACCCACTCATCTGGAATAAATGCAGTGAATGTACTTATACATGGCTGGATATGTATACAACTATGGCTACCTAGGCTCGGAATTCCTATAACAGCGTCGAAGGTGCATATAATGAAGTGAAATGTTGAAATACAGAAATCCTACACGAGTGTCATCTCCTTTAATCCTTTGCTTCATGTGACCAAAAGTAAAGGGTATACGATGTTCTACGGTTTCGTAATGTAGCCTAATGTTGTAGACACTTTTAAGCTTCAAATGAACGATTGTAAGTCATCACAAACACACGCGCGCGCGCAGACACGGATTGCTGGTACAGTGGTAACGTTCTGACTTCTCAAACGAAAAGTATGAATTCAACCCCAAACGAAAAGTATGAATTCAACCCCAGCTCGCGGGTTAGAATATTCAATAGCACCCTAGGCCGTTACTGTTCCCCTTGAGTTAGGGAATAAGGTGTGTGTGTGTGTGTGTGTGTGTGTGTGTGTGTGTGTGTGTGTGTGTGTGTGTGTGTGTGTGTGTGTGTGTATGTGTGTGTGTGTGTGTAAAACTGTAGCATTACGCGTAGATTAAGCTATTATGAAGTCTGAGCTTCTATACGGTTGGATAAGAGCTTTCGATAACGAGTTCATCACGTGACCCGAAACCATTATCTAATGATTTATCTAATAGTTTCCTTGTTTGTTTGTTTGTTTATTTGTTTATTTTTTGAGTCCGTGGGAGAGAGGCTTTAGTATTTTACGGATTCAAAAATGTGAAAGATGGGTTTCCGCAGAAGTGTTTGCTTTATCGAATGCTCAGAAGTGGAAATCAAAAAGGAGGAAGACTGCGAAGGCTTCAGCTGTGGAGGACGATGGTGAGGCTTCTTTTTTTGGAATAGGAAGTGGTTTTATGGGTTGCTGTTTACACTCTCGAGCTGTTTCTGGTGTTGAGTCAACACAGTTCCTTTGAAGTCACTATTTACTCAGAGTTATCAATCAGAATATGGACTGCATGCATATGGAGGTGGTATGGATATCACACTTTATAAGTATGTGGCTTTTTTATTCTATTTAATATATTGAATATCGCAGAGATTAAAGAAATAGACGCAAGCGTTCACGACAAGGAGACACGCGTGTACACTTACGAACACAAACACACACGTACACACACACACACACACACACACACACACACACACAAACACAAACGCAAACGCAAACGCAAACGCAAACGCAAACACAAACACAAACACAAACACAAACACAAACACAAACACAAACACAAACACACACACACGCGCGCGCGCGAGCGAGATATGAAGACGGGACACCACGAGCATAGCTCCCCTTCCCGTAAAATATAACTAGGTAAGTACACACACACACACACACGAGCATAGCTCCCCTTCCAGTAAAGTACAACTAAATTCACGCACACACACGCATATGCACACACGCACACACACACACACACACACACACACACACACACACACACACACACACACACACACACACACACACACACACACACACACACACAAACGCACACGCACACGCACACACACACACACTATACACACATGCACACGCGTGCCCACTCACACACACACACACACATGCAAACAAGTTTGGATGTGTTTGTGTGTCAGGTCACATCATTACCCATAGATCGAGAAATAATTGAGCGGAAAAGCTCTAACTTTTGGCCACGTATCCAACTCGTGATCCATGCTAATGGTGAACCATATACTTATACTGTATATACCGGTATAGTGTTTATACATGTATACATACATAATACATAGGTACATACATACATACAGTACATACATACATACATATATACATACATACATACTGTACATACACACATACATTGAATACATACATACACACATACATACACACATATATTAAATACATACATACACACATACATAAATACATACATAAATATATACATGCATGTATAATAACAAAATATAATTTCCCTCTGATAAGAGGGTGGCCATTTTTATCAATGCATACATTGTTATTAACCAAATTGTAGGACAATGTCCCAAAGCTCCGCCTTAGCCATCTTGTGTGGCCTTTTTTCACCTGTGTCAACTGTCACCCATTTTTATTTATTTATTCTTGTTATTATTATTTTCTATTATATATATGTATGCGTGTGCATGCGTGCACATATATATGTATGTATGTATATGTATATATTTATTATTATTTCTATTTTTGTTTCTTTGTAAGACAATCCTTATGTATTTATCACATGTGTCAATTGTCACCATTCTTATTTCTTGTTATTATCATTTATATTTTGTTTCTTTGTAGGATATTTCTTATGTATTTATGTTGAATGTCCTTTTATCACCTTGTCATTTGTCATCCTTATGTATTTATGCTGAGTGACATTTTATCACCTGTTTCAATTTTTCACCCATTTTATTTATTGTTTTTATTTATTTTTTGTTTCTTTGTAAGATAATCCTTACGTATTTACGTTGAGTGACCTCTCCTGTTTTCTATACTATTGTATTTAAGTTATACTTTGTTGTGACACTATGTACTTTGAAAATGTCTTAATAGACGAAAACGTTCAGTATTCCAATCTTTAATTTCCTCGTGGTTACAAGCAAAAATCTTTATTCACGTGTTTTTTGTGATTACTGTTGCATATATATATATATATATATATATATATATATTATATATATATGTATGTATATATATATGTATATATATGTATATATATATATATGTATATATATATGTATAGACATATATATATATGTATATATATATATATGTATATATATATGTATATACATATATATATACATATATATATATACAAGCACCCGGCTGCGCCGGCCCTGGCTACGCCAGGGGTACTTGGCCTGCGGCGCTTACGCGCTTACGCGCCCGAGGGCTCCGCCCCATGTTTAATACTATACAGTTTTATTTATACTATTTACTCCTTCACAATATTTACATCTGCACCGCATTTTCTCTTCTTTTTCGGAGGACTGTTCTCATCTTCTTCATCACTGCTGATAATCTTGTAAAGCAATTCTTTGATGGTTTCCAGCTGTGACGTCACGGCAAGGGAGACGGCTGATTGGCTGTGAGCGGGACGAAAAAATAAAATTCTCCAAAATGTTTCAATGTCACGACGTCCCTAACCGAGTTGAATGGGGATCCGGCAAAAAGGTTACAATGATGGACCCCGTGACATGGGCCATCCCTGTAAGGGTATAAATCGCATATACGCGGTCGTGGGACTCGAGCGGATCTTTGGGACTCAAGCGGATCTAGAGGACTCGAGCGGATCTTTGGGACTCGAACGGATCTAGAGGACTCAAGCGGATCTTTGGGACTCGAGCGGATCTAGAGGACTCGAGCAGATCTTTGGGACTCGAGCGGATCTTGAGGGCTCGAGCGGATCTTTGGAACTCGAGCGGATCTTGAGGACTCCAGCGGATCTACGGGACTCCACCAAAATATATACTAAAAACACGTGGGCGTAAGTCAAAATAAAAATATTCTTCTAAAAAACGAAAATGATGAAAATGACGAAAATAAAAGAGGTGAATAATTTACAGTTGTTTATTTTATAGCCTTTGTTTGGAGGTGGTGCGCCGCAAGCCAAGCCCCCCCAGCGCAGCCAGGCTGGAAACATTGTACTATGCTCTGATTTCAACATCTGAAGTTGTTTACAGTTTTTCAACACTACATTTTTAATTATCTTCTTAGTGTTTATCACCCATTTCCAAAAATGTCTCTGTCTTCGTTTCTTAGCAGCAAAAGACTCCGGCATCTTTACACCGCGCCACTGCCCACAGGTGTCCCCAAAGTACCATGGACCCCGCCCCCCTGGCCAAGAATATTTTTATAGATACTTAGATATATATATATATATATATATATATATATATATATATGTATATATTCATATATTTATATATATATATATATATTTATATATTTATATATTTATATATATATATATATATATATATATGGTAATGTCATTCTTGTTCAAACAAAAGAAGAGGTAAGAGCGGTTTTTATGAACATAATGAAATAATCAAAACTTCCTGCTTCACTGGATTGACAACTTTTAATTGTCTTGTTCCAGCAAAGACACGCAGCAACAGGATTATGTTAATCTCAATTAGTTTTTCGGTAAGATTAACGTCATTTAAGGGTCTGTGGTACAAACGGTGGTATTCTTAAAAAAAAAAAATCATTCTCTTCCATGGACTTATATAACATTTTTATAAGGAAAGATTTGTATAAGGAAAGACTTTTTTTAAATCTTTCCCTTCCATGGACTTGTATAAATTTTTTATAAGGAAATATTTGTATAAGGAAAGATTTTTTTTTAAGAATACCACCGTAAGATTCTTGCAGTGGCATTCTTAAAAAAATCTTTCCCTTCCAAGGATTTATATAGGATTTTTATAAGGAAAGATTTGTATAAGGAAAGAGGGGTGGAGGGGAGTGGAGTATATTAGGGATGGAATGAGTGTCTTTGTTTTTTGGCTACCTCCCTTATAAGGGGGAAAAAGCCTTTGGTATATGTATGTAAATGACAATGGAATGATACTGTAATAAAATTATTTAGAAATATACAGGAATAAAAAAAATTCAGAATAGATGTATCCCTTCATATTAAAGATAAATAAATAAAATAATATAAAAATAAAGATAAAAAAAAAAAAAAATAAATAAATAAATAAATAAATAAATAAATAAATAAATAAATAAATAAATAAATAAATAAATAAATAAATCAGAAATCCTGGCGAGGAAAGATTAACTTGAAATTTTTTGTTCAGTTCCCATTACCGGAAGTAAAGAAAAAAAAAATAATAATAGAAAAATAAATAAAAATACTATGTACATAAACCAGTCATCGTACTCGCATGTAGAAGATCAAGACTGTATATATGCATTCTTTACGTAAGTACACAAACACAGTAGCAAATGTTTATCTGTAGATAGATTGCAAACATACACTAAACAAGGGCAGACTAACACACACACACACACACACACACACACACACACACACACACACACACACACACACACACACACACACACACACACACACACACACACACACTCGGTGGCGCGGCTGATAGAGTACTGGACTGCCAGTACGGAGGTGCGGCAGTACCTGGTTCGAATCCAGCCCAGGGCCGAAATTATTTCGGTATCGCTGCGCTAAGGGTCGTTACTCTGACTCTCGTGGGCGGGGAGTTGTGTGTGTGTGTGTGTGTGTGTGTGTGTGTGTGTGTGTGTGTGTGTGTGTGTGTGTGTGTGTGTGTGTGTGTGTGTGTGTGTGTGTGTGTGTGTGTGTGTGTGTGTGTGTAAGGTCATAGCATTACCCATAGATCGGTCATACGAGCTCTGAGCTCTCTTCCGGGAGGGAAATAACTGTCGATCACAAGTCCAACACGTGATCCAAAAGACCAAGGTGAATACACACACACACACACACACACACACACACACACACACACACACACACACACACACACACACACACACACACACACACACACACACACACACAACTATTTAGGAACTGTCAACTATTCATGTTCTGGTGTGAGCTCACATACTCAGAATTTGAGTAAAATTTTCGAACCTCTGTCTGGCTCTTCAGTCATCAAAATACAAATCAGTTCCTTCTACTTAGAATGTTAGAACAAACTCTTGATTAATATTTTTGTCTGAAAATAAAGAGTACGCACATTATTGGACAATTATTTACTGCAGCAAAATCAAATACACAATACGACGGGATTTTTATAGTAGTTATGTAAACTTATTTCTCTAATGCTTAAGGATACACACGTGTCCACAGATGATATATTTCTATATGCATATCTTAAAAAGAAAATGGTCGTTGAATGCCTGGAAGAGCAAGAATCAGTAAAAGCAACATCTTAACTGAACACTTAGCTAAGATAAGTTCATCTTTTTTATCAGGAGATCGTACATTAAAGCCCCAGTCACACTAAACTTACGACCTGCTTACGACTTGTTTCCGACCAGGTGGTCACCGGCTAGTTGCAGGTAGTCTTTGGAAGTCGTTGGTAGTCGGTAGTAAGATAGATAAGTAGATAGAGCAATAGATAGATAGAAATATTGCAACACACACTGAATAGTCCCCAGTACATAGATCTGTGACAATCCTCTGTTTATAAAAAGAATTCAAGACAATGTAATTGGAATAAATCTCCCCCGTCATTACAAAGGATTACAAAGGCGGAGCATGCCGACAGGAGACCTTTTGGTCCATATCTAGGTCGGATGCGAAAAAAAATCATAATAATAAAATAATAAATAAAAATTATAATAATGTAAATAACAAATAAAATACATAAATAAATGCATAGGTATAGTTAAATAATAAACAAACATTCACTCATTACATAAATGAATACGGAATAGCCACCTGGCGCTAACCATGAGAAACAAAAGTGCCATCGTCGAGGGTGGTGGTCGGAAACAGGTCGTAAGCTTGATGTGACTGGGGCAGCTGAACATATTCACGTGACAAATCCAAAAACATCTATAAAATACCCCCATTGTAGTCACGTGCTCGAACTGGTAAAGTTAAAAAACGTTGAAGAGTTTGATACAAACAGGAAGCCTGTTGCATCAAGCGAATGATAAGATAGGTGAAAGCCTGGTAGCGGGAATTCCATCCGTGCTGGAGTACTCTGCCACGGAAATACCAGTGGGTGGATGATAAGTCAAACAAACACGTGCACACACACACACACACACACACACACACACACACACACACACACACACACACACACACACACACACACACACACACACACACACACACACACACACACACACACACACACACACACTTCCATATATATATGGGCTGGAGCTCCTTAATTGCTTATAGGTTTCGACCGACTCGGTCTTCTTCAGTAAGCTGTCTACAAACATACATACATAGTTCGGGATTTCCATTCCCGAACTATGTACATGTTTTCCAATTGCATTTATTATCGATTTGCTTGATGCCTTCGATAAACATATGAAACCTTCACTGTCATTGTTATTTTCACAAGTCTTAATATAAACAGCTTCAGCCGTTTTTCTCTTGTCCGTTTTTAATCCCGTATGGATGAACACTCTCATTTGTCTAATCCATTCATCCATGTATATGTGTATATATATATAATATATATATAATATATACTGTATATATATGTATATATATATACATATATATATTTATGTATACACATATCTATATGTTTACTCATGCAGATTTATAAATATCAACTCAATATAAATGCGTGTACATTTCCACATTTGATATCATTATCTTTTTTCCCAAGTGAAAAGATACAGATAAGATCAATCTATCATGTATTTCTCTTATCTTTTCTTGCGTTAAGTCTTCCCTATTATTGTTGATATGTTAATGTAGTTTATATGGACACAAATGTCACGCAAATGTTTTTATTGATAAACTAAACATATAGCATAACTGTGATGGAGGACAAAATTACGTTCACTGTGTCTTCTACATTAAAAACGTGGCGACTAAACGAGGATGGGGGGAAGGGGAGAAGAGGTGACCGTAAATCCTTCTATTTTACATTCCTCCAGTGACATTTTCTTTCGCGGACTTTGCGGCGGTCTGAAACAGTTCACGAATGAGACAGGAGCTGAAGTCCAAGTCATTCTATTGTTAAGAGTGACGGTTCCCGTCCTTGTCTCTAAGGCCATTAAATTTGAATGAGTTCAAAGGCAAGGGACACTGTGAAACTGATATGGCGGGGGTGGGGGTGGGACGCTGTCTTGGTGTTGAGTGACAATTGCGTACTCAGGAGTCTTGTTCTTCGCTCTCTCAACCGCCTCTACGATATCAACACACGAGAATCCTGAATATACATATATGTATATATATATATATATATATATATGTGTGTATATATATATATATACATATATATATATATATATATATATATATATATATATATGTGTGTATATATATATATATATACATATATATATATATATAATATATTTATATATATATACATATATATATGTATGTATACATATATATACATATATAATGTATATATGTATATATATATATATGTATTTATATATATATGTATTTATATATATATATGTATTTAAATACATATTTATATATATATATATATATATATATATATATATATGTATGTATATTATAATTGGTTGGCCGTCTATATAAAAGAATTTATCATCTCGTACTAAAATTGGTTGCGTAATTAAAACGAGGAAAAAAAGAAACGAACTAAATGGACAACAGATTAATTCTTTGAAAAAGACAGAAGTTCTAAAAAAAATATGTATTATCATCTAATCCTACATAAGTCTCATAACTAATGTATATCTCAATATGAAAGGTTGACAGGTTGCCCCATTCTCGACAACTCAAAAGTCATTATTAAACAGCATTCCGAATGCTAACGACAAACGAAACTAATGACCCTCACTGTAAACCGCACTTTTGTACTTTTTATTTTTCATTATCTTTTTCTTCTTTAGCCTTTACTTTAGTTCTCGTGACGTTATGCCATAACGTAGCTTCACGTGTTTTGCAAATAAATGTAAGATCTTTAGGCTTGCTCACACCAACGCAGTTCTAGCTCGGTGCCCTGTCGTACTAGAAATGCATGGGTCGAACTGATACCGAGATAACATCGAGATAACACTGCGTGGTGTCAAAGAAACACAAATTCAAGGATATCGACCGACCGCCAATACTCCCCAACAATTTCGAACGTGCTTAAAATTTAGAAATTCCCGCTGTGTAGTCTGCTCGATGTTCCAGAGGAGACGGACATAGAAGTGTTATCGAAATTAAAACGCAATACCCGAAATAGGATAGAACTAACAACGCGTGCATCGAAGTGATAACGAAGTCACCGTAATAGCACCGAGTTGACCTCGCAACAGTAGATCATCAAGGCCGCGTTAGCCTTCTATAACGTATCGATAGACGACAACTTCAGCCGCAGTTGCGCGGCCCCTGGCGTATGCTCCTTATCTTATTCACCTCTGATGAATACAAACAACTCTGACATACGCACATAGAGTGCGCGAAATTAATCCCAGCAGATCCAAGAGTATATTTAATCCTCATTGGTGACACTTTTCCTGACAGATAACCATTTTACCTCTTTTGTTATCGTTACACAAGAGGCCACTCATAAAAAAAATGAATAAATAAAATAAATCAATCAATCAATCAACACCTGGAATAATCTCAGTGTTTTGGATATTGTTTCTCTTCCACTTGAATTGATTTAAGGGTAATCATTTCTTCCTTTCTTGTTTCAGACTCGTTTTCACGACAACAGATCCCTTCCCGATACGAACAAATATGTTAGGAATCTCCTTTGATATCTCACGACGTCCTTTAGCTGTACGCGTCAGCTACTTCTTGTTACCTGCCTCATCTTCTGAACTAGTTTCCGTTGAGGATATTTCATCTACAGAATTATCTCATTAAAAGACTCGAATACCATTGAGTGTGATTTCTTTTCTGTGATTATTACGCAAATGAAATCACTCCCGCCTGAACTTGGGCAAAAGCCAAGACCTTGGATACAGTATTACATTTCAGACTTCGTGTGTGTGTGCTTGTGTGTGTGTGTATGTCTATGTCTGTATCATTCATGTGAACGTCTCTTGCATACATGTGTGTGCGTGTGTGTGTACATATTCGTGTGTGTGAGAGAGAGTGTGTGTTTATGTGTGTGTGTATGTATATATGTGTGTGTGTATGTATATGTGTGCGTATGCATATACGTGTATGTTCGCGCATATGTGTGTGTGTGTGTGTGTGTGTGTGTGTGTGTGTGTGTGTGTGTGTGTGTGTGTGTGTGTGTGTGTGTGTGTGTGTGTGTGTGTATTTTACCTAGTTGTATTTTACGGGAAGGGGAGCTATGCTCGTGGGGTCCCGTCTTCATATCTCATTTTATATTGACTGTTTTTAAATTCATGTATTGTTTTTGCACACACCACTTTCTCATCTAACTTGTTCCAAATGTCTATTACTCTGTGGGGAAAGCTGTTCTTTTTCAGGTCGCTTCTATAACTGTCCTATCTTGATTTTCTTTCCGTGTCCTCTTGTATTTCTACTATTCCATTTTATTAGATCCTCTCTATAAATAGTTTCTATGGCTTTCATGGTTCTATAAATAGTTATCAAGTCTCCTCTCTCTCTTCTTTGCTCTCATGTCTGTAGCTCAAGTTTCGCTAGTCTCTCTTCATATGATAGTTCTGAGAGTGTTGGTGCCAATTTTGTAATTGCTCTTTGTATTCTTTCAAGTTTTGTTATACATTTTTTTTTTGTACTTGGTGACCACGTCGTCGCTGTACATTCCAATCTTGGTCTTATCAATGTGACTAGTATTTTCTTCACCATTTCTTCGTCCAGGTAGGTAAATGCCACTTTGATTGTTCTTATTAAATCATCTCTCCAATTTCTTTTTTTATATGTTTCTTAGGGGACATATTATTCATAATGACTCCCAGGTCGTTCTCATTTTCCACTTTTTTTATTTCTTCTTCTCCCAATTTATATGATCCCACTATTCTTTTTTTTTTACTTCTTCCAAATTCCATCATACTACACTTCTTAATATTGAATTCCATCTCCCACTTCCAACTCCATTCCCATACTTTATTGAGATCACTCTGTAGCAACTCACAATCTTCTTCAGTGTTCAATTTTTTCCCAAAATTTTGCATCGTCCGCAAAGCTCATATAACTTTCAATTCTTTCATCCATATCATTATTATATATAGCAAACATTATTGGGGCCAGAACTGTTCCTTGTGGAACACCACTTATCACTTCATCCCAATTAGAGTGTTTGTCTCTCATCACCACTCTCATTTTTTTCATGCAAGAAGTCTTCCATCCACTTCAGCAGTTTGTCCTGTATTCCTCTTGCAGTTTCTAATTTCTTAAGCAATCTATTACATTCATTAGCCTTGAATAGAAACACAGCAAGTGTGTGACGCATGATCGTTCTTGTCTAAATCCAAATTGCCTTGGATTTAGTACGTTGTTTTTTTCCAAATGCTTTACCCATCTAATTTTGATCATTCTTTCGCAAATTTTAGTTATCATACTTGTAAGAGAGACCGGTCTATAGTTAGTAGGGTTTTCCTTGTTTGTTCCTTTATATATTGGTACTATATTTGTTCTTTTCCAATCTTCTGGAACTTTTCCTTCTTTCAATGAACTGTTTATTAGACTATGTATTTTGTCTGTTAGTTCATTCCCGCGTTCTCTCAAAATCCAGTTTGCCATTTCATCTGGTAAATGCGATTTTCTGACATCGAGATTACTCAAGTGTTTCTTTATTTCATTCCTTGATACTTCTATGTCTTTCAATGGGGTCACATGCAGAAATTGAAGTGCAGTGCTGCCGAGGACTCGAACTCAGCGATCATATGACAAGTGCCGTAGTAACTAACCAACTTTGCTCTCACTCGTGATAGCGTAGTTGGTTAGTTACTGCGGCACTTGTCATGTGATCGCTGAGTTCGAGTCCTCCGCAGTAGCGCATTTCAATATCTGCATGTGACCCCATTGGGTCTCCCGATGTTGATGGCTTAGAATTAAAGTGCACTGTGGTTGTTAAAATGTATCTCTAATCACTGGGACACATTCAGTGCTGTATATGTATATATATATATATATATATATATATATATATATATATATATATATATATATATATATATGTATATATATATATATATGGTATATATATGTATATATATATACATATATATAAACATATATGTACATATATGTACATACATATATATATACACATATATACATATATATATATACATATATATATATGTATACATATATATATACATATATATATATATATATATGTGTGTGTGTGTGTGTGTGTTCACATATAATTTTTTCATACTCCACTCCACCACTCCGTATTCATATATGCAACGAACTTATCACATCTTTATTATGATAACGGAATACCACCCTAATGTTCATTAACATGTTATATGTTTCTTCCAGTAATTCTATTTAAATGATTTCCATTTGACAGATTATATTTAATTAAATTTCTTAATTTAATTTCCTCCTTTCTTTTCATAATCATAACCATTTTCAATCTCATTTTATATCTCCACGACAACCTCATTTTCCATATCCAAGATTTTTCACATCTTTGCATTGAATTTATGACTCGCTTATTGCTCTATTTAATAAACTTCATATAGATACTTTGTAGTTACGTACAATCAATTTTACTTTCACTCTTTTCATAGGCTTCATATCATTAGCATATAAATTCTCGTAACTACCTCTTTCGATCATTGTCCACCTTATACTATTTTTCGCTGTCGTTATATATACGGTTAACGGTGCGATCTTCCCCCTATCAGGAGGCTAGAACGGCGCCCCTTACAGAAGACTTTGTAACGTGGAGTTTAATGATCCATACCCTTGGTCCAACTCGCTTGCGGCAGGATTCGAACCGCTGTCAAGTCATCTCGACCTCCGTCGCAAATAGCGACGCTCTAGATCGCTCGGTCACAGAGAGTTTTTGCTCATGTTTTATCTCTTCTGTCCTTCACAATACGTCGTATTTTCTTCTTCCAACAAACTATGAATATTTCACTGAATTTAGTCTCAACAAAACACAAACTGCCTGGCTTCTTTTCCTGGAAATCTTTATCTGTTTTTAATCTTGATGAAGTCATTCCTTCTGTATGATTGTAAGCTACTTCAAATATTTGCAAATCTTTACTTCTCCCCTCTTCACCTCTCTTTTTGTTTGTTTATTTATATTTTCTTCCATACCACTTTCTCCTTCTATTCGTGCGTACAGCTGCACAGAAAACTATCGTTAGTAAATCACGCTAATCATTTTGACACAAAACAACGAAACTATTTGAGACAAGTTGAAGTCTCCATCGGAAATAAGATTATTATGTCATAGTGAATCCATATGAACTCCGGAACTATTATTCGATTCATATTCATTCAGAAGGAATTCGAACAATTCGAACCCCAGAAATACCAACCCTTCGGTATCATAAGGTTATGTTCATAAGCGAATGTTTCGACACCCCTACTAACGATAGTTTTCTGTGTAGCTGTACATGTGTGTATTTGTGTGTGTGTGTGTGTGTTTATGTGTGTGTGTGTGTGTGTGTGTGTGTGTGTGTGTGTGTGTGTGTGTGTGTGTGTGTGTGTGTGTGTGTGTGTGTGTGTGTGTGTGTGTGTGTGTGTGTGTGTGTGTGTGTGATTCACTATGGTCTTGGATCATATCTTGGACTCGTGATCGACAGCTATTACCTTCCCTGAAGAGAGCTCAGAGCTCATATATGACCGATCTATGGGTGATGTGACCTAACACGCACACAGACACACTCAACTTCCCGCCTACGAGAGTTGGAGTAGCGACCCGCAGTGTAGTGATACTGAAATTATTTCAGTCCTGGGCGGGATTCAAACACGGACCGCTCTAGTGGCGGCCGCGAACGCTATCCACTGCGCCATTGATTCGTGTGCGTGTGTTTGTGTGTGCGTGTGCATGTTTATATACATGTGCATGTTTGTGTGATTCACCATGGGCTTGGATCACGTGCTGGAGTCGTGATCGACATCTCTTACCCTCTTGGATGAAAATTTACATATAGTTCATCGGATGCTGAGCGTGTGCGTGTGTGTGCGTGTGTGAATACTTCTGTATACGAGCCTCCATGTGTACATGTGTACATAAATGGTGTTCTGTACAGAATTCTATGTGTGCGAACTTAGGATGATAAATTGTTGCTCCTGCTGTTGCTCCTGCTGCTGTTGTTGTTGTTGTTGTTGTTGTTGTTGTTGTTGTTGTTGTTGTTGTTGTTGTTGTTGTTGTTGTTGTTGTTGTTGTTGTTGTTGTTGTTGTTGTTGCCATTGTTGTGTTTGTTATTGTTGGTAAAGATCTTTTTGTTGTTGTTGCTGCTATTGTTATTGATGATGGTGTTTTTGTTGTTATTATTGCTGTTGTTGACTGTAGATTACCAGCGCTTCTAATTTGATGTCTGAGTTCCCTTCTCACAATAGAATTTGTAAATTGGTAAAATATGGATGAATGTATAACAATTATTTGTCTAACATAAGTAAAATAATGTAACGTTAGCCACAATCCAAGAGTTCAGTCCATCACCTTGGCAGAAGAATTTAAATATTTGCTTCAAATGAATAGTGTATTGCATTGTATTGTATTGTATTGTATTGTATTGTATTGTATTGTATTGTATTGTATTGTAAGACAAAATAGAGAAACCCGCACTTAGAAATACGGGCCCCAGAGATAAGAAAGGTGTGAAGGAACAAGTACTATCAGGACTGATGACACAAAGTAATCACTCAACAGGATAAGCTGCGGTAAGAGATGTATTCGGAAGACGCAGAACTCAAAACGCCAATATCCGAAGTTAGAATAGCATTATATTTAAAGTATAACTAAGGTCAGATAAAGTAATCAGACATAAAGTATCATAGATCATTTGATAAAGACATTGGTAACAAAGTAGAATGTAAAAAGTCAGTTTGGAATTAAAATATAAGGACATATAGAAATGTGTAACTGACTGAGCTTACTTAATCAGAGGGCAGGCAGGAAAGAAGAGAACAAAATGAGAGGGAGAGACAGAGAAGACTTATGGTGTTGACCTTGTGGCTACGGAAATTTGTGAACCAATTTGCGTGTGAGTAAACCATACGAGTATTTATACAAGGTGTCTCATGTGGTTTATATTTGTGTTTGAACTTATATTCCAATTACTCCGAAATGTTTGAAAAACTTGTTAGAAACATAGAAATAGAATAAAAAAAATTATTAGGCACGCTACTTTACCAACAAAATATCACTTACGTATACCATGTGATACCTAATTTTTTCATTGTAAAGAATACGAATTATATTATATATATATATATATATATAAATATATATATATATATGTATATATATATATGTATATATGTATATATATATATATATGTATATATATATATGTATATATATGTATATATATGTATATATATATATGTATATATATATGTGTGTGTGTATATTATACATATATATATATATGTATACATATTTATATGTATATATATATATATACATATATATATATATACATACATATATATGTATATATATACATATATATATATGTATATATGTATATATATACATATATAACTATATATATATATATATGTGTGTGTGTGTGTGTGTGTGTGTGTGTGTGTGTAAATAAAATGAAAAATGAATATGAGTCACAAGTAATAGAATGCAATTTTCGTACTTTACTTACAGAAATTGAAATTATTTCACCACATTATTTTCAATAAACTATTTCACAGTGAAGCTTCACATTTCAATACCAATAAATCAAATTTCTAAGGCTTCAGAAATGAATAATAGCAATTAAGGTTGCTGCCGCCAGGGGCACCTGCCCACGATGCAGACTGTAGTGAAGACAGGTGTGTTTGGGGTGGGGAAGGTGTCCCCCTCTATCCAAAACACCTGCTCTGAAGCCTTTTAGGGAGATCGTGACCCTTACCTCCGGAGAAGCGAAGGAGAGCGAAGTTGTCCGACGGCCCGAACGAGACACGAAGCACAACTGTCCCGTGACTGCGGGTGGCAGATCACGTGCCCTTCTCCGAAGGTATAACTCAAGTAGCTCCCTCTGTCTCTTCCAACTCCCTTCCCTTTGTTCCCTCCCTCACATACTCCATCATTCCCTCTCACCTTTATCCCTCTGTTGGTGCCCTCCTTTATACTCATGCTCTCCCCTTGGTTCTCTCTCTCTCTCTCTCTCTCTCTCTGTATGTAAATATATATATATGTACGTATATATACTATGTATACAGTTGACATTAAAAAATCCGCCAATCTCGGGACCTGAGTGGGCTGGATCTTAAAAAGTATCGGGTTTTTGAAGGTTATATATGTTGTCTATATTTAAAAGAATGACCACCTGTGCAATCCTTTATAGGAAAAAATATAAACTCTAAGTGAAAGGCAAATCAACTTTTATTGGTTACCAACTAAATAAAATACAGTACAGATATAGATACAAATAGCTCTAAATTTTTTTAATTCAGTTTTAATTCAACTAAACAAAACAGACCCTCAAAATCTAAATTAAATATTTTCACAGGAATTTTAATTCAACTAATTAAAATACTACTGTACTTCTTCAGAATTTTAATCTTTATTTGTGAAGTGCTGTACCCTCGAAAAGAAGCTAAATAGCAGATAAGCTGTCAGAATCATCTTCATCAACGTCCTCAGCAAAAGCAACAGGGTCATCCTCTTCATCACTGAAAGTGACAACATCCTCAGCAACAGGAACAGCTTCAACTGTTGATGATGGTGACAGCACATCTGGTTGTCTTTAAGTTGATGGCAGTAGATTATCAATTGTGAACACCGCTGTTTCTCTTTCCTGCTTCCTAACTATATTCATGAATATATCGTGCAGTGTCTGTGGCTTCATAAACTTGGATCTTTCTCTAATAAGTTTATCTTGGAACAAGTAAACATTCATGATTTCTTGTTCACTTGCAAAACATCGTTGCTCTAGTTCAGACAGCAATTCAGTTGTCAACGTAATTAATCCGTCAAAAGAGATTATGTCTCTCAAGTCCTCCTCATTTTCGTCACTGCTTTCAACTTTCTTCCTTGCTGAATCCATGATGGGGTCTATACAACAGCAAATAAATGCTAATTTTTCTATTAGAAGAGCTGTTCACCAAGTCCAACGAATTTTGATTAAGCTCACAATATGTCTCAGTGTCATTAAAAAGTTTTTAATTTTTTTGTCTAGATAATCAGTTTTGTTCATTATGACCTAGAAAAAATGAAAGAACTTCTTAGTGACACCGAGACATATTGTGAGCTTGATAAAAATCCGTTAGACTTGGTGAACAGCTCTTTTGATAAGAAAATTAATAGTATATTTAAGAATGACAATTTGATCAAGAAATTTATGTGCATTTCACCAAATTTACCTTATATGTATGGATTAATCAAAATACACAAAGAAAACAATCCTGTTAGACCTACTATAAGTTCAATAGGATCGGCAACATACAAACTGTCCAAATGGCTGGTGACTGTTGAATCTAATTATAGGAAAAATATCAGAAGCAAATGTCAAGAACAATATTGACCTTATTGATAAATTGAATAGACTTAAGATAGATTATGATTTTAAAATGACCAGTTTTGATGTTACTTCTCTATTTACCAGAGCTCCAGTTAATGACCTGCTCGAATTTCTAACGGAAGAATTACCGTACCGCATCTTTCACATAATACTAAAACCATTATTGACCATATTGAAATATATATCAAAGACTGTAAATTTGAATTTAATGGAAAATTTTATAAATAGGAATTTATGATGGCGATGGGGAATCCCCCTATCAGCCATTCTAAGTAACATCTACATGGAATTTTTTGAGACAATGCTTTTAACAAACATACTTCCTAAAAAGGTCAAATGGTTTCGGTATGTCGACGACATTCTCTGCATTTGGCCAAACAATAAAAATATTAATGCTTTTGTGCCTATATTAAATCAATTTGTTCCTTCTATAAAGTTCACTTTAGAAATTGAAAATAAAATGATTAATGCATTTCTGTCCTGGACTGTAACATTCATAGGTGCAATAGGAAGTTTAAATATAGTATTCACCGAAAACCAACCAATGTCAACGCATTTATTCATTACTATTCTGCTCACCATAATAGAGTTAAATAGACAGCATTTTCTTCCATGTTCCTTCGTGGCTTACGCATTGGTAGCCCAGAATTTGTGGATGATGAAATGAGCAAAATTTATGACATCGAGAAACAGTTAAGATATCCCAAATTCTTTCTGTACAAATTTTAACAAACTAGTAGGACTTTCTATGAAGGTGAACCAATAGAAAAGTTTGAAGAATTTCTTTTACTAGTACTTCCTTTTAATGAAAACCCTGTAGAGATTCCCACTATACTTAAGAATTTCAATGTAAATGTAGCCTTCAAAAATAATTCAACCCTAAAAAATCTTCTAAAAGATCCACCGATAGCTCATTAGGCTCTGTATACAAAATACCTTATAGTAAATGTGATGAATGTTCTGTAGGTCAAACAGGAAAAGAATTAGAGGTTAGAATAAAACAACTTAAAAACGGTATTGAAAAAGGGCCAGGAATCTGGTGCCCCTTTTTAAGCATGTTTGTGACTTTGACCATCATATTGACTGGAATTTTTTTAAAGAAATTATACAGTGTAAAAATATAACAGAAAGAAATATCATAGAGTCAGGAATTATCAAATATAATTATGACCAACTTATTGATAATAGTTTAGGATTATATAAATTAGATCCTTATATTATCAATAATATAAATAGTACATAATTCAGAAGTTAATGTGACAAATTTCTCTATTCCAGGACCTCGCCGAGGGACCCAACCTGAGCATTCACGCTTCGGAGACGGGGGTTAATGCCTCACTTCCCCTATTTAAACTCTGTATCTTAACTTGTTTGTACACACTTATCTGTACCACTTGATAAAGTGAATATATCGTGAAAGCGTTCGGACTCCGTGTGTTTTTCCTCTTTGTAGTGGACTTTGCATATTTGTAATTCACGTGTGCCTTGTGAAATTTGTGCATATATATATATATATATATATATATATATATATATATATATATATATATATATATATATGCAAAGTAGACCACTTGGAAAAAAGAAACTAACGAAGCAGAGCGCTTTCGTATATTACATCTTGTTGCACTGAAGATGTAATATACGAAAGCGCTCTGCTTCGTTAGTTTCTTTTTTCCAAGTGGTCTACTTTGCATAAGTGAACACACGTACCCGTGTTCTTATTAGCATATATATATATATATATATATATATATATATATATATATATATATATATATATATATATATGTGTGTGTGTGTGTGTGTGTGTGTGTGTGTGTTCTACTGAAGTCAACGACTGGACACTTTCATGGCCCAAGAGACACATGTGAAGAACCACACGACCACATTTTTATTATAAAAACGTCATATCTTCTGTTTATAAACAACACGAGAAAGTCATGCGGAATATCATCCTTCGTAATGTACAACCCATCGATCCCGACACATACATCAAACTCACAATTGATTACAAATCCAAACTAACTTCCAACCTAGTAATGAAGAACAGCTGTCTTCCACCAACAAATACACTTAAAAGACTGAACCTAGTGTACCAATTTACTTGCAATATTGGTGACTGCAGTCGCCTACCGACCAGGTATATAGATTTCACTACCACCACACTGTCCAAAAGAATCACAGCGCATTTACAGGATGGAGCGACACGTCGCCATAACAACAGGGCACATGGGCAAACACTGAACAGAAAAG
>NC_134796.1:38198790-38206290 GCF_046742065.1 Oratosquilla oratoria
TGAATCGAATAATAGTTCCGGAGTTCATATGGATTCATTATGACATGATAATCTTATTTCCGATGGAGACTTCAACTTGTCTCAAATAGTTTCGTTGTTTTGTGTCAAAATGATTAGCGTGATTTACTAACGATAGTTTTCTGTGCAGCTGTACACGTATGTATCCTTATGCATTAGAGGAATAATTTTACGTAACTAAAAATCCCGATGTATTGTGTGTTTGATTTTGCTGCAGTATTTGTCCAATAACGTGCGTATTCTTTATTTTTTGGGAAAATATTAATCAAGAGTTTATTTTAATCTTCTAAATGGGAGGGGACGATTTTTTTTTTTTTTTTTTTTTTTTTTTTTTTTAATGGCTGTAGAGTCAGCCAGAGGTTCGAAGGGTTAACTCAAATTCTGAGTATGTGAGCTCACCACCAGAACAGGAATAGACGATAGTTCCTAAATAGTTGTGTGTTTGTGTGTGTGTGTGTGTGTGTGTGTGTGTGTGTGTGTGTGTGTGTGTGTGTGTGTGTGTGTGTGTGTGTGTGTGTGTGTGTGTGTGTGTTTGTACACGTGTGTAGGCATGTACTTGTGTGTGTGCATGGGCCTATATGTGTATGTGTGTTTTGTGTGTGCATGTGTATGTGTGTTTTGTGTGTGCATGTGTGTGTGTGTGTGTGTGTGTGTGTGTGTGTGTGTGTGTGTGTGTGTGTGTGTGTGTGTGTGTGTGTGTGTGTGTGTGTGTGTGTGTGCGTATTTCATGACAGTAACAGAATATTCTGGCAGTTGTTCAAGCATCAATTCACAGTTAGTTTCGCCTTCCGTCAGTCATCCTCAGGGTAGTGGTGAGGTGCCAGATTGTCATTTTCCGAGGTGAGTACAGCCCTCCGTCTAAGCTAATAAAATCGCCTGGCGTCAATCAGCACAAAGCATATAATCACTACAGCCTCGTTCCGTCTCTTCATATCAAAAGACTAATCTGGCACTAATACGCAGAGCTTCCTATCTTTGAGGATGATACTCCACCGCAGACGTGAAGTAAAAGGTCGCAAATGAAAAATTACTTGTAGAACGGATAATAGGAGTTGAAACAGATCAATAGTGTATTTGCTTATAGTATTTTTTTTCAGCCAAGAAAAATGTATATTACGTTCTTATATTATAAGTTACAAAATTAATATTTAATTTTCTAATGTTAAATCGCGTAGGTGTGGACTTCAGTGAAAAAACAACACATGATTGAATAGACACGAAAAAATATAAACTGAAAAATTAACTAACAAATAGTAGGGGAGAAAACAAAGTGCTAGATAATTGAATAAATAGATAACGGTACAAAAATGTACAAAAAACCCAAACGAGTAAAATGCGTAGATAAATAAATAGATAAGCATAAATAGATACAATATCTGTAACTACAACAAAGTCAATTGGAAGCTCGCTGACCGAGCGGGTAAGGGTGTCGTTACTTACCAAGAAGGTCGAGGTATGGCGGTTCGAATCCTGCCGCCGGTGAAGTTGAATCAAAGGCATGTTTCATGAAATTCCACGCTACAAAGTCCTCTGTAAGGGGCATCGTCCTAGCCTCCTGAGAGGGGGATTTTGTGACGTTAAGCCAAATCATCAATATCAACAAAAATGAAATTGGACACATTATTCAAGTACTGTGTGAATACCAGACAGACTTGAAGATACACTATGAAGTTTGAAATATTTAACCAATTTTCTTTCACGATCTCTTCACTATAACATTATTTGTAACATCTAACGTATCTCGCAGTTTGCAGTCAGAAAACATCCTTTTCATAGTTTGAGGGACCTGTTTTTTTAACTTCACTTCACAGTCATGAATATCACTGTTACCATTAATCATAATGAATGGAAACTGCGCTAAGCGAACAAAGCTGGCGGCACATTAGGCATGCTACTTGCTATTGATACTTCGTTTGAGTAGAAACGACTTCTGTGACGATTTTTTGTTTTTCCAATTTCCAAATGTCAAATTCTCTTGTGTCATATAGTGAGAAGATGAAGGAAGATCTAAGATATGTTATGTTAGATATGGTTGAGATTTTCTTAAGGAAGTCTAGAGTATTGGAGCTAAGGTCGTTTAAGCTCAAAGGAAATAGCAAAAGCAAGAAGCATGCCAGCCTATTGTACCGCCAATTTTAGCTGTCACTCTTCCTTGACGCTGCTGACTATGCCTTTCGGGTCACCAAAAGTCGGTAAAAGCTTGAAAATAATTGGTTACAAATGAAGCGCTACATGGATCCTTGGCCAATCAGGATGCGCGTTACAGGTTGCCAAGGTCCTTGACCAATCAGGATGCGCGTTACAGATTGCCAAGGTGTCAAACATGTCGACAATAATGGTTGGATTGTTACAGAGAATGTTTCTCAGTTATTTCCTTATTTTTTGTTTTTCTTGAAGATGATAAGAAACAGATAATTGCATTGACGAACTCCAAGTAGTTTTGTTTAATAGCGCAGCGTATCTTTTCATTACAGAGAATGTTGATTAATTATTCTAATAACTTCTGCTTTGATGAATCACAATGGCAAAAGCCGACAAGACTGTGAGAATAAACACCTTGTGAGATCGAAACCTTTATTGGTACTACGTTTCGCTTGTTACAGCTTTTTCAAGTACCATAGTACTTGAAAAAGCTGTAACAAGCGAAACGTAGTACCAATAAAGGTTTCGATCTCACAAGGTGTTTATTCTAATAACTTCTGCTTTCCTTGAGAATATCATTATCTGTGGAAATAATTGTAATACACTAAATATAGATAGATAAACAAATAATAAATGCATAGATAAATGACAAATAGATAATTAGATAAACAAATAAACAAATTAAAGATAATGGATAATCAATTGAATAAGTAAATGAATGAATAGATAAGTAGATAAAAATAGATAAATAAAAGTAAATTCTAATCACCGAATAACTTGCAAATTTAGTAGTAAACAGTGATGGCCTATGATTTTATGAGGCGATATGGTTTTGTTTCCGTTTTCATTGATCCATTACGCTCAGTGAGTGGCCGTTATCTTGGTATATTTAGAGGTAGCTTTGCACATGATAGTCTTTTTTTATTTTTTATTACGCAATAGCGTCATACAGTGGGGGGAGGTTTTCATAATGGATGTAGAAAGGCAATTGGGATGCACAGGCTTACACGCGTACACATACTTATATATACACACTTACATACAATACATGAGTTGCAGGTAACATACAGGACACTGTAGATAGATAGATAGATAGATAGATAGAGTTTATTTGGCAATGAATCAATGTACATGAAGTGCAAATAATGACAAGAACACATAGTTCGAAATAATAAATGTAAATTGCCGAGGATAACACAAAAAGTATGTACACTTATTTCCATTGTACGTGACAGTCGTAACTCGCAGAACAAGTTGTTTGACCGAAGTGGAATATCATAGACGACTACGAGTTTCTTGGGGTAGGGTATAGCAATTGAGCTTGAAAGAAATATAGGAAATAATATTATGCACATACTATGCAGTTAATGACAGCATATGAGAGATAAGGTATAGTTAATAATGTTCAGCATTTGCTAAAATGACCTTAAAAAAAAAAAAAAAAACGGTTACAGACACCACCGTACAGTTATAGACAACAACATAGCAAAATAATAGGCGATTGCAGTGATACATTGTACTGTTAATAAAGAAACATCAACTGTAATTTACGGACGGCAAAACTCTAATCTAGCTGTCTGTCATATCATGTCATAGTGAGAAACAATTAGCACCAAACAATATTCGAGTAACGTAGAAATGAATCTAAATGGTCATCAGCAAGCAAATATTCGCATAACCCTACTTTTACGATAGATAATTTATCGGGGATTAAGTCACCCCCTATGTTGCATTGAAGGCAATAATATTGAAGGTGACATTGGACAAATCACTCTCATTGTCTCATTCCCCCGCCAAACTGGTCTATAACCTGATCTTAGTCGGGTGGGAAACTAGTTTTGGGGTCTAGGTTTGGAGACTAGATTAGGCGACTAGGGTGTTCGCACTAGGTTGGGGGCTAGGCTAAGGAGTTAGGCAGGGAGGCTAGTTTAGGGGGCTAGTTTGGGGGGGGGTAGTTTGGGGGATAGGCTTGGGGGTTAGGCTTGGGGGCTAGTCTAGAGGTCTTAGGCTGGGGGCTAGGTTTCGGGGGTTAGGCTTGGAGGTCTAGGAATGTGGGGCTAGGTTTGTGGGGCTAGGCTTGGGGCTAGGACTGGGGGGGAGCAAGGCTTGGAAACCAGAGTTCCCAATCGCATTACAACTTTTACAGTAGTGTTTCTCAACTTTTCGTGCTTTTTAAATCCCTTACATCAGGTCCTCTACTCAGGGGATCCCTTAGCAGAGGATTAGATAGGGTATAGTTATTTTACATTTGTATATGGGAATTGTTAATAAAAAATCTTTCTTTTCAAAGGAATTGGTGTTTATCATCAGATTGTTTCCATTGTACAAAGATGACATGAAAAGAAAAGAAATCCGTGTGGATTTATGAAACGAAAAATAACGTAACATTTTGAAATTGTCGTCTTGGTGACCGTTTGCTGTGTTTCTGCGGGTCCCTTCTGGTTCGTGGATCCTTCGTTGAATTGAATTTAAAATTTATTGATAATTTACACCAAAAGGATGTAGGCAGTATACTGTTCTTCGCCATTAACCACATTTATATATGTTTTATATAGTATATTGTTGTTCAAAAACCTTTACAGCCATAGTGCAAATTTTTTATAATGTTTAAAGGGCCATTTACACGGTCGAACAGTTTGACAAACCCGGTTTGTCAGGCAAGTGTTTGAAGTGATGTTTGACCGTGTGAATGGGGTATTTGGTCGTCAAACACGTTTGTCGAACGTGTTTGACAACCAAATTCCCCTATTCACACGGTCAAACATCACTTCAAACACTTGTTTGACAAACCGGGTTTGTCAAACCGTTTGACCGTCTAAATGCCCCTTAAGAATCTTCATTACTACATCACTATTCAATAATCCAACATACCTGGTCTTTCATCCCTCGTTGAAAAACAATGATTCAGAGGATAGTTACTCAGAGACACCGACCAAACTTGCCCTGATCTGACTTTGCATGTCACTTGGGCTAACACAATGATAGGCTACGTCAAGGCCCACACGCTCGACTAACCCTCTTCTATCAGCGACATGACGTCACCAACCATTTCCAAGGTCGATTGATGATCTAAAAGTCAGTTCATTTAAGGTTTTGTGTCCTTGAAGCATAGCATGCCACTCTACAGCCTAGAGCATAGAATATAAATATAAAAACAAATCCATCATAACTACTCACATAATTATGTCGATATTCAAACACGATTTAGAGTTCTCTCGCGTAATCATTAAATTGAGTCGATAGTAGTACTTTCATCACCAGCAACTACGACCATCTCCTTGATCTTTCTTTTATGCCAAACTATTATCCAATTGTAGGAAAGGAAATTCCTACCACTTGATACTCATAAAACCGAAGCTTGGATTCAAATAGGAGGACTCAGTGTGTATTTGTACGAATAGGAAATATTCATTGTGTGATTCACCCTTTCGCGCGCTCGCGCGGGTGTGTGTGATTCACCATGGTCTTGAATCACGTGTTGGACTCGTGACCAACAGCTATTACCCTCCCGGAAGAGAGTTCAGAATTCATATATGACCGATCTATGGGTAATGCTGAGACATAACATGCACACACACCCTCAACTCCCCGCCAACGAGAGTTGGAGTAACGACTCGCATTGCAGCGATACTGAAATTATTTCAGCCCTGGGCAGGATTCGAACCAGGGCCACCATAGTGTGTGTGTGTGTGTGTGTGTGTGTGTGTGTGTGTGTGTGTGTGTGTGTGTGTGTGTGTGTGTGTGTGTGTGTGTGTGTGTGTGTGTGTGTGTGTGTGTGCGCGTGCGCGTGTGTCTGCTTTTTGTTGTGAACGCTTACGTATATTTCTTTAATCTTTGCGATGTTCAATATCTTAAATAGAATAAAAAAGCCACATACATATGAAGTGTGATATCCATACCACATCCATATGCATTCAGTCCATATTCTGATTTGATAACTCTGAGATATGACTTCAAAGGAGCTGTGTTGACTCAACATAAGAAACAGCCCCAAGAGCCTAAACAGCAACCCATAAAACCACTTCCTATTCCTAAAAAGAGGCCTCACCTTCGCCCTCCACAGTTGAAGCTTTCCCAGTCTTCCTCCTTTTTTATTTTCACTTTTGAGCATTCGATTAAGCAAACACTTCCGCTGAAACCCATCTTTTACTTTTTTGAGTCCTTGAAATACTAAAGTCTCTCTCCCACGGACTCAAAAAATAAACAAATAAACAAGCAAACCATTAGATAAATGATTAGATAATGGTTTCGGGTCACGTGATGAACTCGTTATCGAAAGTACTTACCCAACCGTATACAAGCTCAGACTTCATAATAGCCCAATCTACGAGTAATGCCGCAGTTTCGCACACACACCTTATTTCCTAACTCAAGGAGAACAGTAACGGCCTAGGGTGCAAATGAATATTTCAACCCTTGAGCTGGGCTCGAATTCATACTTTTCGTCTGAGAAGTCAAAACGTTACCACTATACCAGCAACCCGTGTCTGTTGGTACGCGTGTGTTTGTGATGAATTACAATCGTTCATTTGAAGCTCAAAAGTGTCCACAACATTTGGTTATATTACGAAACCGTAAAACATCGTATACCCTTTGCTTTTAGTCTCATAAAGCACAGGATTAGGAGATGACACACACGTTGTTGTGGAAATTTCGCTCCAAGGTAGCCATAGTTGTATACATATATTACGAAACCGTAATGTCTGTATACCTTTTGCTTTGCACAAGAGGGCCGAATTCACTTTGAAGGGCCTCCCACAAATACCCCTAAGCTGAATGGAATCGTCTGATCATGTTTAGAACAATGTCTGTAAAGACGTTGTTCTTGAAGTCTTAGGCCAAATTCTTCCCTTTACGATCTTATGTATCTTAATTTGATCCCTCATTTCGATATGCAACCAATGTTGTTCTTTCACCATTGTACATAAAAAAATCTGACACCGAAACAATTTATGAAACTAAATTCATTTGTTGATTGCAAATGAAAAACGAAATTCTCGTGTCAATAGATCATGAAACTTCCACCATTGTAGACTGACAAATGTAACAATGAAACAGTTTATGAAGCTAAATCTATTTGTTGATTGCAAATTAAAAAACAAAATCCCCATCTGAAAAGAATATCCAACTTTAATCAGTTAATGCCCAAATATGTTGCTGGGAAGGCCAAAAGTGTTTTATCGTGTATTAGCCAAAGAATGTAATTTTCCATCTGATTTGATTCTCTTGCGGGGAGAGAAAATATGATGAAGGGTTGAAACTATTAATTTGCGATCAGTCTTACATTTGTGCACATTAGTATTTCATTTTATAGATTCATATCTACATATATATTTGTAC
>NC_134796.1:38208790-38216290 GCF_046742065.1 Oratosquilla oratoria
TATTATTATTATTATTATTTTTATATTATTATTATTATTATTATTATTATTATTATTATTATTATTATTTTTATTATTATTATTATTATTATTATTATTATTATATTATTATTATTATTATTATTATTATTATTATTATTATTATTATTATTATTATTATTATTATTATTATTATTATTATTATTATTATTATTATTATTATTATTATTATTATTATTATTATTATTATTATTTATTTATTTATCATTATTATTATTTTTTTAAGAATACCACCTCTTATTTCCTACGCTACCTGTGTGTGTGCGCGGGTGGTACAATCAGACGCGTCTTGATCTCGCATTCACTTAGTTGTGGGTTCGAATCCCGCACTTCTCTCCGATTCCCAGCAGTGACTGTAACATGCTCCTACAGTCCAAACGCATAATAAGTCAAAGGAGAAGGCTTCGGCCGCAGGTACACATCGCCTCCTGTCGTAGTTTCTTCACCTTCTCCCTTGTTGAGAGCACAGATGAAAGATTCTTTATGTATATTTCACCCAGTGATATATTTTATTGAAAATTTAATTTCCAAGAATAAAAAAATCAAACTTCTGATTGAAATCCTTTCTCCCTCACAAAGACGTTTTAATATCTATCATTCGTTGAGTCATAACAATTATATGAAACGGACGCACGGCTTCCGCCTTTTATTAATGTAAATGAAACAAATGAAACAAATATTGACACAAAAACGATTAATTACGATAATTAACATAAGCGTGTACCCCTTAGTCTTGGGAATATTTCTTTACGAGTGATATTTGATCTCATATAATGACTTATGTTTATGATTTTATTTGTAACCATTAGTGATACACAAGTGATGAGGCAATCTCTACCTAATACAAAAATTTGATCTAAGCAAGATGCTGTAATGATTATAATTTATTTTATATTATTTGTTTTTGTTTTGTTATCATTTGTCTGTTTGATTTTCATTTATAATTAGTTATGTGTCAATTCATTATTATTCACTATTTACCTGTCTGTTTATTATCTAACTATACCTATGCATTTATTTATGTATTCTATTTGTTGTTTACATTATTATAGTTTTTAATTATTGATTTATTATTATTATGATTTTTTTTTTTGCATCCGACCTAGATATGGACCAAAAGGTCTCCTGTCGGTATTCTCCGCCTTTGGAATCCTTTGTAATCATTCTAGACCCGGAGACGTCTTTCTAAGGCTCGTTTCACACGTATCGACTTTTCGCCGTGCGCCGTCCACGGCACGACGTCGTGCTCTCAAATATATAATCATAGGTGTCTATGGACCTTTTCACACGTGGTCGTGGTTGTGACGTGTGAAAGCGTCCGTAGACACCCATGGTTAATTGAGAGCACGACGTCGTGTCGTGCACGGCGCACGGCGAAAAGTCGATACGTTCAAAACTAGCCTAAGATGTCTGGAGGTTTTCGCTTGGTGTACATTGGAACTCTGGCGACAAGACAGAGTAAATGCGGCCTCGGCATTCGATGCATCTTCGTCGTTAAGAGGCCTTTGACCCCTCACTCATTCATCTTCCCTTTGCTTTTCCTTTCCATGTTTTATAGTTTCCTGTTTGTTATCTCTCTTTTCTCACTGTTTTTTGTACTCTTTCTCTCCTTTACTCTCGACCTCTGTTTCTCCTCTCTCTCTCTTTCTCTCTCTCTCAATATACATATATGTATATATATATATATATATGTATATATATCTATCTGTCTGTCTGTCTGTCTCTCTCTCTCTCTCTGTATATATATATATATGTATATATATATATCTGTCTGTCTGTCTGTCTCTCTCTCTCTCTGTACATATATATATATATATATATATATATACACAGATATATATATACATATATATATAAACATATATATGTATATATATATATATATATGTATGTATGTATGTATGTATGTATGTATGTATGTATGTATATGAAACCAGCAACATAATAGCAAAAACTAAAGCTATATTTTCTCATTCTATTCCACAGATTTGACAGGTGTGGGCAAAGGAATCTGAAAGGAATTGGAGGCGACACGAAGACGAAGATGAAGGAGGTTTCTCTTCTTTTCGTCGCGGCAGCGCTCGCTGGATTGAGGATGGAGGTGAGACAGTGAGCAGGGTTGGCGGGAGGAGGTAGGGAGAGGCAGGGGAACGCCTGAAGTAAAGTGGGACGAGGTAGACAGCGGAAGAAGAGATGTAATCGTCTGTAGTTAGATCTGCAGGTGGAGAATAAGAATGATCAAAACGTCTTTGTGTTTTGTGTATGAGTGTGAAGGTCCTTATTGATATAGCAGCGTTTCTCAACCTTTTTTACCCTTGGGTAACCTCTGAAATAAATTGCATGTCTCAAGGAACCCCTGCTAAAAAAAAAGAAAAAAAAAACCACGTATACCATATCTTTCTCATTTTATTTTCATCGTAATAATAGGTTAGATAGGATGATGTCTATATTACATTATTACAATAACCAAGAATATGTCGTGCGTGTTTAATTATATTACGTATATGAAATTAAATAAAGAATCAAAAGTGGATTAGCTTATCTCACTTGTTCTCGCGGAACCCTTAGGGACCTTTTGCGGAACCTTAAGGTTGAGAAACGCTGGTATAGGGGGATAAATACATACGGATATAGAGACACACATATACTCGAACGCGAACACCCATAACGCAAACATACACAGACGCATACACATACACACATATGCACGCACCTAAACACACACACACACACACAGGCGTATACACATATACATACGTATACACATATGAATGCACGAGTCCAATATGTAATCCAAGACCATGGTGAATCATGGTGGTGAATCACGCGCGCACACACACACACACACACACACACACACACACACACACACACACACACACACACACACACACACACACACACACACACACACACACACACACACACACGCACACACACACACACACACACACGCACGCACGCACACACACACACACACACACACACACACACACACACACACACACACACACACACACACACACACACACACACACACACGCAAAAGACACTCAGAAGCTCACGTAAACAAACACGCGTGTTTTGCTATGCCAATGCTCTGCATAAAAATGTACGAATGATAATATTTATCCCATATTAAACCATACTGATTGACAAATACACCTAATACCATTATGAGCTAATTATATATTTACAGTAGGACGTGTTTTGCATACGAGTAACTCTCATAACGTTTTTGTCTAGGTCGTCCACGGCATCCAGGTGGGCGTCATATCCAACCTACGAGTCGAGACGGAAGTGAACAATCGGTACGCGGTCACTCACGTAACTTCGAGAATGAAGAACCCATCGAACGTCAGCCAAGAACTGTTCTTTAAGATGCAACTTCCGAAGACGGCTTTTGTATCGTCCCTCATTATGTGAGTCCCTCGGGCATATAGAAGACTTGTTGAGACAGGTGGAGATTTACTGAGACAGGAATGACGAGTGAGGAGGAGGAAAGGGGAGGGGTGGAGCTTCGGAATGGGTTAGTTAGTCAAAGAAGATAGGAGTTGGAGAGAAGGAAAAGAGGAGAAAAGGAAGAGTGATTAGGAGAAGAGGGGAATGGGAAATGGATAAAGAGGGAGGGAGGAAAGTGAGATGAAGAACTAGGATTTGACGGGTGGGTATCCGTGTAGGGTGTCTGTGTGGCTGAAAGTAAATGTACAAGACTTGTATATCATACATTTGTACAAAGACCATGAGGTCTTCCGTGGCAGGCTACAAGCCTCAGCCCCATTGAAAGGTGGCGAAGATAACACTATATAAATGATAACGTGTAGCTTTATCATCTCTCCAATATTCAGTGTTGCTTCAGTAGCGCACTGAGTCAGGTAGAGACCGGGCAGCCAGTGAGGGCTTTTTCGACACTAGAACGTCCTGTCCGGGCGTGGGAAATGCAGTCACGAATCTCGAGACAACAAAATGTAAGACATATGGACACAGGTGTCATTTAAGAGATCTACTTAAAGTTGACCGTCCCCAAGTAGGACAGAATCCCTATCTTTTGACTTGAAATGGGGTAATGCAAATTATAACAAATTCTGACTGATTGAGATGACAAAGCCGAGTTATTTCATTCAGTTATCGGTTGAACCTTCCTTCACAATCCAGCGCATTCTTTCTCTGAGTGGCTTCACTTGCCATCTCCACTAGGGTGACGTACTTGGTGTGTTTTATTCTGGCTAATTCTAAACGATTCATTTATATTCAGGACAAACGGGGCTCTCAATGAGCTAAATCTTCGAAAGTTCTGAAATCAGAAAATCTTTCTTCCTTTCACCCTAGCCCAGGTACACGTTCAATAACACCACATCTTCATCATCCCTCTTCGACGGTCTAATGTGATTTACAGATTCAAATGTAATCATGGAGAGTGTGAACACCTCGGTAATATTAATCCCTGCAATAAAACCACAAAACCTTTCCAAGAGATTACCGATAATTATTCTGAAGATGGTTCTATCAACCGACATATGAAAACTGTCCTCAATACTGATATCAAACGGGAAAAAAACAATAACATACGACACCTTATCACAGAAAAAAACTTATTGACATCAATAAGCATTCATGATAAAAAAAAAAAAAATCAAGCTATAACGAACAACAAACAGTAAGGAAATACACATTACTATCTTTCGAAAGAACACCACACTATTCTCTAAATTGGTTCCCGAACTGCTCAAAAATTCAAATATAAACATGAGAAACAATAAATACCCTCAGATATAAGGCACCGCGCCAATACATTTGACACATATTGCATATATATAAATGCACATGCATATTTACGTTGATATTTAGACGGACAGCTACATATCTTATAAAAAAAATCATAGTAAAACAATGAGTAGCATAAAAGACAAAAGCAAGAACTGCATAAAAGATATATACATTATTTTGTGATTCCGCTTTTTTGAAGTAGGCTTGAGCGTGTGTTTCATGCATATTTTCTACTATAAGAGGCTCTCAAATATTTTCTACCAGAGTTCACACCGGAAATTATATGCAAACATTCAACTAGCACAGCAATAAGAGGGTGTCTAGCAAGAATACCAGAGAGAAGAAGGCGGATGTCGGGTAGTTTATAAACTGAAAAAAGAAAAGTGTCAGTGTGTGTGTGTGTGTGTGTGTGTGTGTGTGTGTGTGTGTGTGTATGTGTATGTGTGTGTGTGTGTGTGTGTGTGTGTGTGTGTGTGTGTGTGTGTGTGTGTATTCACTTGGTCTTTGGATCACATATTGGACTCGTGATCGACAGCTATTTCCCTCCTGGAAGAGAGCTCAGAGCTCGTAGGTCCGATCTATGGGTAATGCTATGACCTTTCACACGCACACACCCCCAACTCCCCGCCCACGAGAGTCAGAGTAACGACCCGAAGCGCAGCTGTACCGAAATAATTTTGGCCCTGGGCAGGATTCGAACCAAGCACTACGGGCACCACCATGCTAGTAGTTCATCGCTCTACCAACTGCGCCACCGAGTGTGTGTGTGTGTGTGTGTGTGTGTGTGTGTGTGTGTGTGTGTGTGTGTGTGTGTGTGTGTGTGTGTGTGTGTGTGTGTGTGTATGTGTGTGTGTGTGTGTGTGTGTGTGTGTGTGTGTGTGTGTGTGTGTGTGTGTGTGTGTGTGTGTGTGTGTGTGTGTGTGTGTGTGTGTGTGTGTGTGTGTGTGTGTGTGTGTGTGCTTATGTGTATTTTTACAAATTAATTATTAATGCACAATAACTACTTTGCATCTCTACTGTAATCTTTAGTTTAAAAGGAGACAATATTTCATGTGGTATGACCAAATGAATAATGTCGTTTGCCAATGTTTTTGTTCCTTTATTTAGTGTTCAGTATTTTTGTGCAATTATTGTAGCAAAAGAAATCTTTGAAATAAGAAAAAAATCTCTCTTTTCTTTTTTCCCAGGGAAGTGGAGGGAAAGAATTACACAAGCAGTGTACAGGAGAAGGAGCAAGCACAGAAAACATACGACAAGGCGAAGAAACGTGGAAAAAATACGGGACTTGTTCAGCAAAGGTAATTTTTTTCGGGGGAGGAGGGGGGGGGTAGTTAATCCAAATTCGGGAACCAGGCACATCGAATTTCACAAATGCATTTTTTTTTTTTTTTCCAAATCTAGGAACCATGGTTCCTCTTAGGACCCGTCGGGTTACAAAAATGGTAGCACAAACCCAAAATCATATATACCTCAGTGTGTACCGTGTTGAATTCTATTTTTTTTTTTTTTTTTTTTTTTTTAACTTCTCAAAAGTTACTAAATTGCATTCATGTCTCCCAAGCCTGAAGAACTTCCAGGTATCTGCTAACGTGGCACCTCACCACAAGATTACGTTTTATCTCAAGTACGAAGAGCTCCTGCAGAGGTTCAAAGGATCCTACAACCTAAGTATCAACGTCAAACCTGGACAAGTAAGCTGAAGTGATTAAAATATCCTTGTCCGTAATCAAGCTCTTTCTCCCTACAGATGCAGCTGGAATGTGTGTTCAAGTGTCATGCAACGAGAAGGTCGTCATGTTTAGAACTGTATCGGTGCTTGTGAACCATGAGAATGTTATATAGAGACATAAGTTGAAAGCAAGGAGCTCATTTGTTCATTTCATTCATTCTAAGTCAAAGAATTTTGACTTTTGAACCGGGAATGGGTAAAAGTGTTCGCAAAATGATCAAACACACACACACACACACACACACACACACACACACACACACACACACACACACACACACACACACACACACACACACACACACACACACACACACACACACACACACACACACACACACACACAAACAAAAGTTGATTGTTTAAAGACGTTAGTGGTCCAGTGTGGTTTTTATAACAGTTATATCTAATTCAAGTATGAAAATATATGAAAGATTTACTTAGACTCATCCGCAGTTTTCACTTTAAACGGTCTTTTTATTTTGAGGGGGCTTGTTACATAGCTTCGATAAATGCTAGATGATTACAAACGCATGGAATTCTTATAAACCTCAATTCCTTACAATAGTTTTTTGTTCCTTTATCATGATATGGACAAAACTGATTGGATGGACGTTTTTCATTAAATGAAATGTGACTATACTTCAATACACCCGTTCTTTCCATACATTCCATGTCTTTTTTTTTCTTTTGTGCCTGATATCCTTTCCCTTTTCCCTTTCTGTTTAATTTTTTCACTCTCAGCATTTTTCTGTCTCTCCTCTTTTCCCCTTCCTTCCGCTTATCTTTACTCTCATTTTCCTATTTACCAGATATTGATTTACTATACCTAAATGTCTCTTCTGAATACATTTATGTCTCAAACTCTTCCAATTTTAGTTTTGGGTGTCACTAAAGAGTCCATAAATCCACCTTGACCACCCTCCCCCACCATTAACCTCGCCCACGTATACTTATGCCTGTCT
>NC_134796.1:38223790-38226290 GCF_046742065.1 Oratosquilla oratoria
CGATTCCAAGTAGAGACTCTTACCTGGCCCACAAGTCCCCATAGCACATTGGGCAAAACTGACGGACTTAGTCTCAACAATACTACCTGGGTACCTCTCCTTTAAGAAGGAAATAGGCAAGAATTGGTTTACTAATAGGGTGGTCGATGAATGGAATAAACTCAGTAACCATGTAGTAAGCGCTGAAAATATCAGTTGTGTTAAAAAACGATTAGACAACTTTATGGATGGGGATGACAGGTGGTGACGGATACGAGGCTGCCTAGTGTAGGCCTTATGGTCTCTTGCAGTCTCCTTTATTCTTACGTTCTTATGTTATGTCCATTTCCTCCGGTTCTCATTCCAGGTTCTTGCGGAAGATCAGCTCGGACAACCGAGGTTTTGCTCGTCAAATCTACGAACACTCGAGTCCCGCGGATCAACTGACGGGATTCTACGACGAGATCTCGAAGCCTCTGCTGTATGACCTGGACTTGGACTACGACAACGCGAGCGTCGTGAACGACTCTCTCGTGCATTCAGGTCGCCCAATTTACTACGTGGGAGACGAGGTGAGTGAGTGAGCGAGGGCACAGAGCTGAGGGTCTCCTGGTGAAAACGAGGTGATATTGAACACCAGGGAGACTTAAACGATGAACAATTGTCAGTTAGTGTAAAACAGAGCGAGAGAGTAAGAGAACGAAGAAAGATTGAGAAAATGAAAGATCGACCGAGACATAATGAGAAAGAGTGAAAGTTAAAAAGTGAGGTAGAGACAGATGGATAGGTATATATATATATATGTATATATATACATATATATATGTATATATATACATATATATACATATATATATACATATATATATACGGCTCGGGTTCCGAATAGCGACTGTAATAACAGCGACTGTCAATAGAGCGACTTCACAACAGCGACTCTTTTAAAACAGCGATTATCACAACAGCGACCACATGATAGCGATTTTATTATAAGAGCGATTGTCACAACAGCGACATCATCGCATCAACTGCATGAAACTGCTATATATGTATATTTATATAAAATATATATATATATATATATATATATATATATATATAATTTAACAAACTGTATAGATGATTTTTCTCATTTTGGTTTTGTCTGTTTATTTGTTTTCATTGTTGCAGGTTGTGGTGACAGGGAAGCTTCTTCCTGGGGTGACTTCCATCGACCCTAAAGTAACTGGCCAAGGCAAAAAAGGCTCGGTGCAGTTACCTGTATCGCGGACTTCTATCACAACCCCACCACCAGGGAGCGATAACATACTCGAGCGTCTTTGGGCTTACATGACCATCCAGGTGACGTCTTGTTGACTTGAACTTTTGCTGACAAGAGATTTGTCGTTTTGAAGCTAAGCCATGTTTTCCTTTTCTTGTCAGAATGATTCGCATTTTCCGTTTTCTTTCAAGGAAAGGAAAGCGGGCAGTGGCGATGGAGATTTCAAGGTTTTGGTATAAAATCACTGAATGTTACAGTCAAAAAAGTGTCTAGACCCTGATTGTATTTCATTGACGATAACAGAGATGTCGTTTCCATTGCTCTGCATTGAAATCTCTGAAATTGTAGTGAGCGTATTCTTTTGACAAATTAATCTGCCTGTGATAATTCTATTTCATACTCGAATTTCTTTGTCAATCAATGTTAATTGTACAAGGATTCCTGAGGAATTTGCCCTCAGAATGACCTTTCTTCTTTTTGAAGTTGAGACATAAATCTATAATCAATGTTCCTTCAGTGGGAATAAATTGGCGGCTCGAACTCAGGAGGAAATTTAGCACGTGATGCCAAAGATAGCATAAAATGGCATTCATGCCTATCCACCTCGTAGAGCGGACAAAACCTGAATAAGACTAAGAAAAGAAACGAAATTTATGGTTTTGTGGAATAGCACTGTTATCAACCGCTTAAGGAATGGTGAATCTATTTATTTATTTATTTTTTATTCTTAGATTGATGCATCTTTACCGAGAGGTTTTGTCTAAGAAATTGTGCTAATTTTGTCAGTCAATTTAAAGAATAGGGAAAAAATTGGTATACATTCTTCTGCGGTTTTAGTCAAATAGTATGTTTAATGCTTCTTTCCTTCAAAAATGCTTCCTTTTCTCTTAATTCGAAAAATAATTAGAGAACAAGAAAAAACACCTACAGGCTATTCTTGATTACCAATTGGTCAGCTAGATTACTAACTAATCACTTCATTAAACCCATCAGGGATTGATCATTTTGGACTGTGTACCTTGGTCAAGCCCTTTATCAACTTTATATTGTCTCAATTTGTCCCGCCTACTCAGAGTAATATTGTCCCCAAAAAACACTTCTCTCTCTCTCTCTCTCTCTTCACACGAGGACGGCGGATAACCGGCGGATGGTGTTCTTGTTCTTTTACTTTAGTTCTGTGACACAGAAACGTTCAAACATTAACTTAATGGAGACAAGAGCTCAAAGTTTCTTGCCAGAAAGATTTATAGAAGTGCTCAA
>NC_134796.1:38231290-38236290 GCF_046742065.1 Oratosquilla oratoria
TCGATCTCTGTACCTCTCTTCATCTTCTCTCATCTCCATTGCCTCTCCTCTCGTTTCTATTGCCTCTCTGATTCCATCCTTCCGTTTATCCATTGGGTTCGATCTCTGTACCTTTCTTCGTCTTCTATCGTCTCCATTGTCTCTCCTCTCGTTTCTATTGCTTCTCTGATTCCGCCCTTCCATCTCTTCCTGGGTCTCCCTCTTGGCCTTGTCCCTCTCGATGCCCGGAGGTAATACCTTAGAGCAGTGTTTCTCAACCTATGGCCACATGGCCAAAATAGGCCAGAGCAAATTTCATGTGGGCCACAGAAATTTTATTATTTTACTGGGGAAAAGGTTCAAATGTTTTGTACTCTTAACAAATTAGATATTTTCTGCTTTCAGCCTTTGGCAGAAGAATTTGAATTGAAGAAAACTTTAAATCGCAGCTAATATAGTAGCTATATAGTATATAAGATAAAAGTAATTACTTTGATTAATAATTTTATGGGACATAGAAAAATTCTGAGTTAAAAGTGGGCCATGAGCTAGAAAAGGTTGAATTAAGAATCATTGCCTTTGGGGGCACCTTTCTGTGTCCATCCCCATCACGTGTCCGTACAAATCCTATAGAACCGTATACCCCGTAGTTATGCACTGCTGTTCCTTAACCTACTGGAGATGACTTCAACACTAAATTTAATCGTTTTACATCCAATAACTGCTAGTGGATTTTGGTTGGCGGTCCCTTTTATTGACCCTCGTGAACCAATAGAGTTCCATAAACCACAGGTTGAGAACCACTGTTATAGAATACATGCTATAAATATTCTTCTTCTGCTCACTCCCTCACTCTCTACATGTTCATTTGATATTCTTATAGAATACCTACCGGTATAATATTACTGTAAATATCATCTTTTTATTCATTTTCTTTTTCTCTGTACAGTCGACAGGGATCCACACTTTTTGGTCTACGCAAGAAACTCCACTGTCCCCTTCTGCTTCGACTTCCATGGGAAATCTGGAGACGTCCTGAGCCTTGTTCGGGACGAAATTTCAGGTAACCACAAGGAATTCTGGGTAAATATATTATTCTGGTAAATATGCAGAATGCGATGATAGGAGTGATTTATAGGATAGAGCAGCAGACGTACACATCGAACAAGAGCTATATATGTAAACATATACTTGCGTATTTACACACACATACACACACACACACACACACACACACACACACACACACACACACACACACACACACACACACACTCACACACACACTCACACACACACACACACACATACACATACACGCACACACACACACACACACACACGGGGCTCCACGTTGGGCTCCAAATGTTAGGGTGGTTGAAGGCAAACTCTGATGGACAGAGGGTTGGTTTTATTTAGCAATGAATTTGGGCGCCATTGTTATACGGCTCGCTCTAAGGAAGGTAACGATTTGTCCCAAGACGATCTGGTTTTTCGTTTGTCTCACTCATCGTATATACACGGGTCAGGTCATGACCCGTGCTCTCAATTGGCGCGAGGTCAAAGTCGAGGCCTGGGAAGTCAGACGCAAAACGTTCTCATGCCGCTGACTCACGAAGACAGAGGGTATGGAAGGCTAGTACCGCACATGCGTTCCTCAAAAAAGTTTTGTGTCTCACGTGGCTAGGGTAAGCACTAGTTGAGTCATCGCTGGAACCGATACTGGCACTCCACGTGAGTTCCTTAACAAGTCTTATGTGTGTCTCCATGTGGCTTGCCGACGTGGCAAGGTTGTCGGAAGTCAATGGTCGTGGGACGAGGCCTTACACTCACATACATATATGTACACATGCATACATACATACGCACACATAAATGTATATATATATACATATATATGTATATATATATGTGTGTGTGTATATATATATATATATATATATATATGTATATATATATATATAATGTAAAAGCATACGTATAAACATTTTATCTTCATATGAAACTTCATGAGTTCATTCAGGTGTCATCATCAATGGACTTGTGACTTCGTCTGTGTCGAAATCCGAGAAGACCTTCTTGACAGCCTTTTTCCTCAGTTTGGGGAGAGTAAAGATTACCATCACCCCGTCTACCTTCCAAGTGGATTGCCTAGTGACCGAAGTTTCCCCTAAGGTAACTCTGATTTATTTTTCAAAGTCTACAAATGTGCATTGTTTATATAGTGCGGTATCTTATGTATTCACTTCACTAACTATTTTGTTTTGAAAGCTTGAAGAATCTGACGACTCATTCGAAGCAAGGCAAGAGGTAAGAAGCACCAAACAGCGTTATGATACGACAAATGGATGGGGAGATGAAACGAAATCTGTTGATAACGCTCAACCAGCTGAAGTGAAGAGTCACCCTAACAAATGCAATCACTCCCTAACCTGGGAAGATGCTGTGGGATTCAGGTGAAATACAAAGCATTTACACCAGTGAGACTTGATATAGTACACGGGAGGTTAGGATGGGAGTTACTATGTTTATTATAAGACCACAGAGAATATAAAAGGGAACCTTTGACTCTTTGTTGGATATAGATATTCGATATGTGGGATGACCTAGTAGAGGTGTTCAAATGGGTTAAAGGCTTAACAAGGGTGATGCAGGTAAGGTCATCTTATTAAAACAGCAGTGTAGGACTCTTAGTAATGGGTTGAAATTGGACAAGTTTAGGTTTAATTAATAAGGAAATAGGTAGGAATTGGTTTACCAACAGAATGGTGAACAAATGGAATAGACTTAGTAATCATGTTGTGAGAGCTAAAACTACTGCTTCTTTTAAAAGAAGATTAGATAGCTTTATGGATGGGGATGGTAGGTGTTAATAAACAGGGAACTGCCTAGTGAAGGCCTTATGGTCTCTTGCAGTTTTGCCTCTATTCTTATATCTTTATGCTCTTATTCTAAAGACTTGTATAGAGCCCTGGAAAGAAGACTTGCTCCTCTTTCAGCCAGTGATAGAAACTTTCATATTCGCGTTTGTAAAACAGACCCTCAAGGCCGCACTTCTAGATAAATGTGAGAATTCTAACGAGTTTTCAGACATAATTCTCTCTAACGTCCATTTTACAGGGTAAACCTCCTCTTTGTACATACGTCTATTCTGTCTACCTCTAAGTAATTACACCCAACTAAGGGAAACTCTACTACAGACAAAAGATACTTATCACGAATATTCTTTTAGGTGGATTGTACGACTTCGATTTTTATTCTAAATCCTACAGCCAACATTTTCATATATTTTTTTATTTCTAGGTTCCTGAATGTTCACTTTGAGCTTTGGAAAGAAGACAAAGTTGTTGTTGTCCTCGGGAACACTTTGGCCCGCTTCGTTGTGACCCGCTCAACGAGCAAACGAGGTCAACGTTTCCTTGGATTCTACATTGAGAAACAGGACATTTTTTCTACTAAGACAAAAGGAATCTTAGGCAAGTTATTCCATATTAGTTTGGCGTTGAAGGCATCGGAGTAATCAAAGTTTTTCAGTTCATCAAAAACATAATTGTCATTTTTTTGGACCGGGTTGTACCTAATTATTTGTTTATTATAATTTATACCCCATATTGCGTTATTGACCATGCAGTCGATACTCTATGGACTGTGCAGGGACACTCCTACGAGCCAGAATCACATACCAATCGTCTAGATTAGAGGAAGTTCTCTACTCACAAAGGAATGGCGAAATACTTATTATTGCTCTCCTTCGTTCCTACTGCCTCCTTGAATCTATCCTTTACCACTTCAAAGTCTCCATTTCTTCATTTTCTGATCCCTTCTGGTGGTGGGGGGATAGGACTGCTACCACCGTGTTCATATACGTGTCGTGAAATATGATTAAATGGGACGGGGCCAATAGAATAAAGAACTTTCCCTCTGTATTTTTCGCCTGCAGAGATCTAAGACACAACAGGTCTTAAAGGAGGGCTCTAGTGAAGTCGAGGCCCTATTTATTGGGGTCGTTGAATGTGTGTGGATGTGGAATGGATGAGAACAAAAGGAAATATAATATCACTATGCCTGAGAGAATAGAGATGGATTTGTTAGTGCTGGGTAAAGCAAAGTTAAAAGTGAAAGACGAGTTGGAACCCCAGTGTCTCTGGAGAAGGAAGAAGTGGCACTGTTGGTCAATGATAAAATGTATGTGCTTTAAGTGAATACAAGTATCATTGAGCATGATATCGGTGTAATTTATATAAGAATGATAAGTGTGAGCATTGGTATGCATGCCTCAGATAGTGGAAAAAAAGTAAGAAAAATGAAGTGCTTTGAAATAAATTAATTTCGAGTATGGAGATTTTGGAAGGAATGTGAACGCAGCTGTGATGGGGATCTCAATTCTAAAGTAAGAGATGAGTTGATGGATAGAGTGGTAGGGAAGTATGATGTGGCAGGGATGAACGAAAATAGAGATGTTGGAGATGTGTAGTGCAATTGAAATTGTGATAAACACAGTAGTTAAGAAGAGAGATAAACATAAGTATACATGGCCAAGGGTGGTTGGTGGGAGGGCTTTCGAGAAAACAATAATAGGTTATCGTGTGGTACCCAGAAGGAGGTCTGGTCATCGAGTCAGCATCACAAAGAGAGATCATGAGAACAAAACAGAAACACTAGTTATCTGTCACGACGCTCGCAGGCTCCCCGTACTCGAAGCTTTACTCGTCAAGGAACTTAGCCACACAATTAATATCCTGGCCCAAGACTTACAAGCTCACCTCAGCTAAACCTCATCATCCTACTGGGAGGGAAAAATCCTGTATGCTGCGATAAGCACTTTTTTTTTTCTCTCTTCTTTTCTTTTAAGGCCAAGGCTAGATCGTGTCCCTGCGAACTACCAGTTGTGAGGTGGCCCAGAACTGCGCTCAGGTTTACCAATGCTACTTTGCTCAATGCTACAACGCACAAAATATGTGTTTCAGTTTCATCAGGGTAATCCTTTGGCGTCTATTTTTGACTCTTTTGACTTTTTATGG
>NC_134796.1:38238790-38246290 GCF_046742065.1 Oratosquilla oratoria
AAGAGAATCGTAAATAAATAAGATAAATAATGAATAAATATTAATTCAGTAACAGGATGATATATTCCTGAAAAAGTTTTGTCTTTTATCAAATGCGTATGAGGAAGAGGGCTCTACGCGCCTTTAGTAGCTTTAGAATCGTAACTCTCTACAGTATTCTTGGGGATATTGTTTGGTAGTGGAGCAGAAAAAATTCCTCTTACTTGAAAATAAACAAATAAATAGATAAATATAGCAGAATGTGTTTTGAACACTTACAATTCATGCCCAGTTTCAGTAAAAAAAAAAATGCAAGAAAATTCCTCCTCCTTATGAAAAATAAATGAATAAATATATAAGCAAATAGAGCAGGAAGTGTTTTGAGCAGTTACAATTTGTGCCCAATTTCAGTAAAAAAAAAAAAAAAAAAAAGCAAGAAATTTCCTTCTCCCTAAAGTAAATAAATAAATGAATAGATAGACAAATAGAGCAGAAAGAGTCTTTAGCACTTACAATTTATGCCCAGTTTCAGCAAAAAAAAAAAAAAAGTGCTTGAAAATTCCTCCTTCTTAAGAAAAATAAATGAATAAATAAGTAAATGAATCGTTTGTGCATATTCCTTACTCTATAAGGCACATGTTATACTTGTCTTATTTTTGAGATTGATATTTTCTTCCCTAAAACGTCATATTATGTCTTGTTAGCTGAGAGCACTGATGATGGATCTTTTGAATTCAAAAGTCCAGCCATCGTCAACCAATTCTATAGATCTGCTCACATTTGGAATATGCTTCTGTATGGTCACAATATCCCATTAGAGACATTGATAGATCGAAAAGAATGCAGTGAGGGGCCACAAAAGTCAAACCGATTACAGGTAACATTGTAACGAAAATCGCTTTAAACATTTTAACTTACGCTCTCCTGAACACTGCCGCCAGTGAGTTAGAACAAGGTCATGGTTCATTAAATTCCACACTACAAAGTCACCTGTAAGGGGCACCGTCCTAGCCTCCTTATATGAAAGAATTCGCGACGTTAATCCGAATCCCTTCCATTGAAAAGGAGGACTCGCGGAAGTTGATACGAGAGATAATGGTCTCAAGCTGTCAAGACATAGAACCTGTGCGTAGGTAGGAACAGTTTTGTTAACCACATTGTCAATAAATAGAATACGCACCTAGCCGAAGCCATTAAATTCAAAACAGATAAATACTTTTTATTTTCATCCGGTATTGATACGGGCAGAAAGGTCTTCCATTGACATATTTTATCATTGTAATTCATTCTTCATTGCTGTTTAGTTTCGCTTTGTGCTATTAAAGTTGTAACTTAATACAGTAGAATATCGAAGTGTACGATAAGAGAGAGAGAGAGAGTATGTATGAGGTCGTATTTGTGATAAAATGTTCTTGTGTTTCTTAAACTGCACTTTATCTTTCAATAACAATCTCAATGTAGTATAACTCCAAGTATGCTTTGTGTGAGAAATATTTCATTTTACTATATCGAACGTGGATCGGCAGTTTGTCACTTTTATTATGATTTTTATTTATCAAACAGCTAATACACCAGAAGGTACCTATCCACTCTCCTGAACTGCCTCATGTACGATAAAATGCAGGTCTATAGATTGTTTAGTACTTGGTAACACACAAATATTACAACGACATATATGTGCTGCGGGACCTTGGACTAGAGCATAGAGGGTCGGTTGGTTCTCTTGATAACACTAGTGACATGGTTCACTGCCATTGTCTAACCACCACCACCATCAACACCATCACCAACAACAAAAATGACAACAACAATAGCAACAACAGTAATAACAACAACAACAGCAACGACACCAACAGCAACAAAAACAAAAACAGTTACAGCAGCAGCAACAACCAACAACAACAACGCCGACAGCAATAGCATCAACAAACAACAAGAAAAACAACAGTAACAGCAACAACAACAGCAACAGCAACTACAACAACAACAATAACAACAACAACGACGATGATATAACATATAGGTGTGTTACTATAGACTAGGTGACATAGGGAGAATGATGCGGGGTTTAGCTTTAGCCCTTTATTCTGATTAAGATATGTGTGCGTCGACCTAAGGACGGACGTGGCGTGGTCCCCAAGTAGGGGATCGACCGCGAAAGCCTAGTGACGCGCTACAAAGGGCAGAGGTCGGACTGACTGAATGGCCTGCCCGCTCGGGGCAGGCAGTATATATACAAGGGACCGACCTGACACCAGACCAGACGCGACCTAATTGCGGTGACCCTTTCTGGCCTTTCCGACCATTGACTCAGATCAACTACCACACAACTCTACCATATATAAACTTGCACTTTACGCACAAGCATGCTTGTGGGGTACATGTACACCACAACGATGACGACGACGGCGGCGACGGCGGCGGCGTGATCAGTAATAGAAAGTGAACTATAATACATTTAAGCTTTATTTCCTGTCCATTACAGTCATTAAACCCTTTGTTATGACGATTCCATTTAAAAAATTTATTTTCAATATCAAAATTTTTCATTTAGCTTAGGAAATGACTGAAGTGAGGGAATTAAAGAAAAAAAATTAGACGTTGTGTTCACAGTAATTAATACCGTAAGCAGAATTGCATTTCTCTGGGTTTACATGTGCACTCGCGATGTGTAGATAATATTTGATGATACGTTTAAAAAAACATGGACGCATGTAAATGTTTCTTGGCATAATGGTGTCACGTAGGATATTTTGTTATTTTAAATGATTAAAAATTTATAACAGTATATATACAAGACATCAAAGGTACCTCAAGGAAATGCAAGAAATTAAGATTTAATGAAGGTAATTGCACAAGACATCAAGGATGTAGTTTGTACGTGCTCTTAGACCAGTCTTTCCAGCGTGGGAGACCAAGGATTTTGTGTTAACCCTTGAAGACCTCATGTCTTCATGAAAGCCTCTGCATTGGCGAACATCAAAGGGTTTCAGTTGGTTTAAAAAGAGCCTCTGATTGTTAGACAGCTGATAAACACTCATGATTGATCCTTAAATCCACTTCTCACGTTTATAGATTTAGATCTAGCCTATATCAGACAGTTATATTAATGTTATTAAAAGGTCTCTGGATGCTAGAGAGCTCAGCTTACAGGTTTATCCATAGCATTCCGTTTTAACACCAATTGATTAAACGTGGTCTGTCTTAAAATGAGATTAGGGGACCATGCGGGGCTCGCATAACACACAACTGACCTTATCCTTTGTTTGTATACTATTAGTATTATTGAGATATTGTGGCAAGTTGAGAAAGATGGAAGAAGAAGTCACGAGTCTAGATCTAAGTTCCGAGTTTATTCCTGACCGGTGTCGCTTTACGCTTATTCAGAGGAAGCGTAAAGCGAAATCGATCAGGAACAAACTCAGACCTTAGATCTAGACTCGTGACTTCTTCTTCCACCTTTCTCAACTGTAGTAGTAGTTTCTTTGTTTCGTCCAAAGTTGTTCCTGCAATTGGTTCAATCACGTTAGGTCTAGGTGTGTATTTATTCTTCATATTTGTAATGTGTTGTTTGAATGACATGATGTGTTGTATGTTACGCCAGAATCTTGGGTGTATGTATGTGTTGAATGAGTGTTGTTGATACAGAGGCGTTGTATTTATTTGTGTTTCACTGTCCAATTGGTGAGAAGTGTGACTGTAGATTTGGTTAGGGTTATTTTGAGCGTATTTGAAGTGAACCAGATGTTGAGTGTGTCGAGGTATGGTTGTAGTATTTTTGCAGCTCTGCGTTATGATGCGTTCAAGTAAGTGTTATGTCGTCTGTTGTTGGATGTAGGTAAATCGTGCATGTATAGGTTAAAAAATGTGGGGGATAGAACTGAACCCTGTGGTACTTCGCTCTTAAAGTTTTTGGGGTGTGATGATTACCCATTATATGAAGCACAGGCATTTTTCCCTGCTAGATGATTGGCCAGTTATCTTTGGTATTATTGTCCATGTCTGTCTTAGATATCTTTTTATCAGATTGTGACGGGGGATGGCACTGAAAGCTTTATTAATGTCTAATGTTTCAAGAAGTGTTCTGTGTCGGGGCTTATCTGAATTGATGCCATCTAAACCTTTTTGTATGAAGTTGACCAGAAAATTGTTTGTAGATTGTAGCGGTCTAAAACCGTGTTGTGATTGAGCAAGGAGGAGTTATGTGGCGTGACGAGTTGTAGTATGAGGCGTTCTACGACTTTGGAGAGGGTGCAGAAAAGTGTGACTGGGCGTTGTGATGTTGGAACTCTTGGGTTTAGGAATGGTGGTGATTTTCCCATGCTTTCAGATACCGTGTATAGTGTTAAGGGCCATTTACACGGTCGAACAGTTTGACAAACCCGGCTTGTCAGGCAAGTGTTTGAAGTGATGTTTGACCGTGTGAATGGGGTATTTGGTCGTCAAACACGTTTGTCGAACGTGTTTGACAGCCAAATACCCTATTCACACGGTCAAACATCACTTCAAACACTTGTTTGACAAACCGGGTTTGTCAAACCGTTTGACCGTCTAAATGCCCCTTTAGTGGGTGGTTCCACGACGAAGGGGCTAACACAACAAGAACAACCACATTGTTAATGTAGCTGTGTGCTCCCAAAGCCGTCAACATTATGATAGGTACGCATGAGCAAAGACATGTCGGTGGAGTAAATGGCTGTAGTATTCTTCCTCTCTCTCTCCCTTCTCTCTCTCTCCCTCCCTCCCTCTCCCCCTCTCTCTCTCTCTCTCTCTTCTCTCTCTCTCTCTCTCTCTCTCTCTCTCTCTCTCTCTCTCTCTCTCTCTCTCTCTCTCTCTCTCTCTCTCTCTCTCTCTCTCTCTCTGTCTGTCTGCCTGTCTGTCTCCCCCTTCTCTCTCTCTTCCTCCCGTTCTCTCTCTCTGTCTCCCCCTTCTCTCTCTCTCTCCCTCCTACTCTCTCTTTCTCTCTGTCTCTCTCCACTTTTCTCTGTCCCTCTCTTCTAGTCTTCTCCCTTATTGAAGTCTTTTTCACGATTATTCCCTTTCTTTTTCGCTGTCTTTTAGTTTCTGCTCACTCTCACTCTCTATCTCCCTCTCTCTAGTTATACTCAACCTCTCTCACCCTCTCAATATCCTCCATTCGTTTTCTCTCATGCTATCTCTCTCTCTCTCTCTCTCTCTTTCTCGCTCTTTTTTTTTTTTTTTTTTTTTTTTTTTTTTTTTTTTTTTTTTTTTTTTTTTTTTTTTTTTTTTTTTTTTTTTTTTTCTTTTACGTGGACGGCATCCTGAGTAAATCGGACCAATGACGGAAAAGATTTGGATATTAAGGTTAATAGTTTTGATGGATATTCCACCAGGTCAGATCAAGTGAGTTATAATTCCTCGTTTGGGAAATTCGCTCCCGCAGGCTAAGCGATAAGTAAATCTTGCTGAAATTATTGATATATGAAGTGAGCATTAGAATAAATTAGTTCCAAATCCTTTAAATCACGGGTGGGAATTGGCGGAGTTCATATCTAAACCTCAAATGACGAAGTGGCAGAAAGGTATCCTATGGTCAATCAAGAAGGATAGAAGAGGATGTTGCATTTGTGTGCCCTTGCATCAGAATTGCAGAAATTCCTCGTGTGTCTGGAGTCCATAAGAACATAAGAATAAAGGAGACTGCAAGAGACCATAAGGCCTACACTAGGCAGCTCCGTATCATCACCACCTGTCATCCCCATCCATAAAGTTGTCTAATCGTTTTTCAAAACAACTGATAGTTTCAGCGCTCACTACTACATGGTTACTAAGTTTATTCCATTCATCAACCACACTTAGTAAACCAATTCTTGCCAATTTCCTTATTAAATCTAAAATTTGTCCAGTTTATACCCAGTTTATACAAGTATACATATTACCATGGAGATAAAGGAACGAATAGCATCCTGAGGAGAGCAACAGCATCAAGGGAGGAGGTAATGGAAACTACAGACGATAAAGGAACTAAGGGAGGGAAATGGAAGAAGTGTACGTGTGAAGGGCCATTCACACGGTCAAACGATTTGTCAAACCCGGTTTGTCAAACAAGTGTTTGAAGTGACGTTTGACAGTGTGAATGGGATATTTGGTTGTCAAACGTGCCTGAAAACCAAATACCCCAGGCACACGGTCAGACATCACTTTTAGTATTTGTTTGACAAACCGGGTTTGACAAACCGTTTGACTGTGTGAATAGCCCTTAGGAGGGATGGGTGGAGAAGAGGGACGTGGACAAATAAAATGGTGGCGGGGGATGTGAATGCATGGCAAGAAACAGCAAGCCAGGGTAAAACCATAAGAATATAAAGAGGAGACTGTGTGAAATCATAAGAATATAAAGAGGAGACTGTGTGAAACTATAAGAATATAAAGAGGAGACTGTGTGAAACCATAAGAATATAAAGAGGAGACTGTGTGAAACCATAAGAATATAAAGAGGAGACTGTGTGAAACCATAAGAATATAAAGAGGAGACTGTGTGAAACTATAAGAATATAAAGAGGAGACTGTGTTAAACTATAAGAATATAAAGAGGAGACTGTGTGAAACCATAAGAATATAAAGAGGAGACTGTGTTAAACTATAAGAATATAAAGAGGAGACTGTGTGAAACCATAAGAATATAAAGAGGAGACTGTGTGAAACCATAAGAATATAAAGAGGAGACTGTGTGAAACCATAAGAATATAAAGAGGAGACTGTGTGAAACCATAAGAATATGAAGAGGAGACTGTGTGAAACCATAAGAATATAAAGAGGAGACTGTGTGAAGACTAGAAAATGAATGTGGAAGGCAGAGGTGGCTATACTGAAGTTGAGGGAATGAATGATAACGAGGTGGATGGGTATTGTGATGGACCTTGGGTAAAAGGGGAGTCTTTTTAGCAAGAAAGGGTGAAGTCAAGAAATACATGTGATTGGAAAACGGTTCTGAATGGATTATGAATTAATGCGGTTCTATAAATTATTGAGTTTATGAGGTAGGAAGATTTCCAAGTAAAACTATGGCTACACTAGCCAATGGAATGGTTGAATTCCAAAGTTTGCATTCGTCCGGATTATAAATTAATGCGGCTCTATAAATCATTGAGTTTATGAGGTAGGAAGATTTCCAAGTAAATATATGGTTGCACTAGTCAATGGAATGTTTGAATTCCAAAGGTTTGCATTCGTCCATCCCTAAACGAGGGGTTGGACGCGAGTTCACAACATTACCGTTTAGAGATATTCCCCCTCGGTCATGTAACAGGGGCTAAATTATGCACCACCTTCTATCTAGAATAGGGAACTCTCATTGGCCGAGTTTACGCTGTGACAATATTTCAAACATTTTACTCCAAATAACTTCGAACGACTCGCGATCTATCTAAATAGTGTATATTTGACGATCTTTGAATCTCTCTCTCTCTCTCTCTCTCTCTCTCTCTCTCTCTCTCTCTCTCTCTCTCTCTCTCTCTCTCTCTCTCTCTCTCTCTCTCTCTCTCTCTCTCTCTCTCTCTC
>NC_134796.1:38251290-38253790 GCF_046742065.1 Oratosquilla oratoria
TGGCCACACACGGTAACTAGGATCTTGCAACCCTAGGTCAAATCAGCAGGATGTCTGGCAACAAGTCAGGTCACGGATATCCCTGTTAATGGTACCATGTAACCCATTACTACCTGTGACATAGTTCAGTGCCTTGCGATCCCACTCACCTATGGGAAAGGCTTCAGGTGTAAATCGAGGAAAAAATCAGGAGTTCGCTGTCGTCAATGAATGGAGTAAGCATCGCTCTGGTAATTCCTGCGAAAGTACTGGTCCCAAAGTGTAATAGCCTTGCTGTTACTTTGGATCCATCAGCGAGGTGGAGAGGATGGTCCTGCAGTCAAGGTGACTGCTGGTAATCTCCATATAATCTTGCCTTGGCTCATGCCATGGAGGTGGGCAACATCCATGTTTAATATAGACCAACAGAGGTATACTCAAATCAATTGGATATTCAAAGAGTTCTAGACAATTGTGAAAAAAAATCTTGAAAGTGGCTAATGAAATTTAACCCAAGCAACTGGAAGGAAAAAGGATGAACATTGGTAAAGGGTAACACTAAGCAGAGCTGCAAGTAAAAATAAATAGATAAATAAATAGAAAATAATAGAAAAATTAAAAAGGTCTGATGTATCTATCAGTATTCAGTTTAAAACATCCAAGCATCGCATTTCTGGTGTCAAAATATTTTCATTTCAAAAGCCCAGCTTTCACACTTGGAATATATTGTTTCTGCGAATCCTCAAACCTCATCAAAGGCATTGATACATAGTATAATACAGCTGGGAGCCATAAAATCTATACGAAATATAAGAAAAGAAACATACAAAGAACGACTTATATTCTTGGAAGCGTGCGAATTTGGTAATTTCCTAGTCGCGGATTTGAGTACCAATCCCTAATAGTGACTTCCATTTGCCCCATTGACCCGAGGGCAGAGGGAAAATGGGACGAAGTTGGTCGCAGCTAGGCGATTCCCGGCGTAAGTTTTTTTTTTTTTTTTTTTTTTTTTTTTTTTTAATGAAGAATCAGGGGATGCCTAATGCAAACCTTTAAGATTTTGAAAGAAGATGGCTACATAAAAATTGAAAGTATTTCTATAGTAAATACTAACCAGAGGAGAAAGAAGGTTTTCAAGTTGTCAGGATGTAGATTTTATATGAAAATAGGTAGAAACAACTTTGCCAATCGCGTTCTCAATATTTAATTAGGTATTTTTTTTATCCGGCCCTTGTTGTTGTGGACCAAAAGGTCTCCTGTCAACACACCTTACCTTTGTAATTTATTGTAACAACAGAACTATACAAAACAAGATCGCAGCACCACAAGACAACGCCACACCACCGCAACATCAGATCTCCATAACACTTTGATATCACAACACAACAATATAACACCGCAGCATTACAACACAACACAACACAACACAACACAACACAACACAACACAACACAACACAACACAACACAACACAATATAGCACAACACAGCACAACACAACGCAACGCAACGCAACAACAAAAAAATCACAACAAAACAAAACAAAACAAAGCACAACACAACACAACACAACACAACACAACACAACACAACACAACACAACACAACACAACACAACACAACACAACACAACACAACACAACACAACACAACACAACACAACACAACACAACACAACACAACACAACACAACAAAACGCATCACAACGCAACACAATACTGCTATGCCACAATACAACAACATCACAATGCAATAATGCCACAACACAACATAACAAAACCGCAACACTGAAACACAGGAACACAGCATCATCACAAGATCGCAACAATGCAACATTGCAACACTACCACTGTTGGACGGTGCCACATTGCAGCAATGCACAACACAACAATATTCCAGAGAGCTTATTATAGCCAAGCCAGGCATTGTGTTTGTAAACAAGTATCCTCCTCCTTTGGTGCTTAACAAGACACAAACACTTCCACAAGGATATCATGTTGTCATATTTAGTCAGAACTCCATTAACCTACACCAACCATCAAACTCAGACTCCTTATGACTTAAAGCATCACTGAGGCTCTGGCTTCGAGGATATAAAAGCAAAGGTGAATTAATTAATTATCGGTAACCAAATACCATACATCTTCACTGTTCTTTGCCACGGTTCTAGAAAATTCTAGAATAGGTTTTTCCTTTGTTGAGTTTCATAGATATCTTTGGACATAAATCTCTCTCTCTCTCTCTCACTCTCTCTCTCTCTCTCTCTCTCTCTCTCTCTCTCTCTCTCTCTCTCTCTCTCTCTCTCTCTCTCTCTCTCTCTCTCTCTCTTTCTAGATTCAACACCACAAACGCCATCATTAGCATCAACGCCAGCTTGCCCACAGAGTGCGTATTCCTTACAAAGGAAATTCCCAACCGAGCGAAATTGGATATTCATAAACCATTATGATAACACGAGTCCCCATCGGGAACGAAGCTATGGTTTTGAAAATAACTTTTTTTTTTTTTCAAGTATGAGAG
>NC_134796.1:38256290-38266290 GCF_046742065.1 Oratosquilla oratoria
TAATGTCTACGTTGTATTGGAGTGAAACTGCTTATACTAGGAAGGAGAGATCAGTCGCCTGTTGTCAGTCCTTTTTTTTTTTTTTTTTTTTTAGCTCGCTATCTCACTCCCACACAGGAGGGAAGTGAAAAACCCCTGGTCGGGAAATCCCTGTTAGTTACAGCAAGCCGCTGGATTTTTTATGGCGATGATGGGTCGCCTCCCCGCCTTGTCAGGGCTGTCGGAAACCAACGCAGGATGTTCGTAGTGGGTCTTGGGAGTCGAACTCACGACCACCTTGTTATGAGTTTGACAGAATACCCACTGGGCCACGACGTGGCCCTTATGTTTAAAAGTAGAGGAAATGCAGTCAAATTTGGGCCCAGTCCGAGGACCGAGTATCAGCCTCTCGGGGTTGTACCTCCAAATGAAAATGAGGAAGCTGTTGGGGTTTGAAGATGGTCTGCAAGGAGATGATTCTCTCTGACGTCCCTCTTGCAGGATCACTTCATACAATGGTTCTTCAACGAGTTAAATAACTAAATATTTTAGAGTTTCAGGAAGAAAATAAGACATTTTCTCAGATACATACGATGATTCTATAAAAAAAAATTCAATCTACTTAACCTACAGGATATTGCACTATTCTTGAATATCCAGAACTGAATTGAAAATAAGGAAAAATATTTTATGAATAAAGTAGGAGGGATATTCTGAATATATATGTATATGTGTAAATATATATATATATATATATATATATATATATATATATATATATATATTAACAACCACAATGCACCTTAATTCTAAGCCATCAAAGGCCAGCATGCTGAAATTGAAATGTAGTACTGCCCAGGACTCGAACCCGGCATCCTTATGACAAGTGCGACAGCCTTTGATGGCTTAGAATTAAAGCGCATTGTGGTTGTTAAAATGTATCTCTAATTACTGGGAATCATTCAATGTTGTACATGTATATATATATATATATATATATATATATATATGTATGTATGTATGTATGTATGTATATAGTGGTCATGATGGTCCGTTTAGTTCTGTCTTAAAAAAAAAAAAAAAAAAAAAAAAAAAACTCCATGCAATATTGGATCAAACAGTCCAACAGCATATTTCTATTAACTCATTCGCACATTTTTTTCTAAATTTGTTTTATTATCTCGAAACAAAAATCCCTATTAAGACTGTAGATTAGAAATAAGCCGACAGTCATGGTCGTGAATCTAATCACTCAGTTTAGCAGAAATAATTGAATATCATCAGCATAATTGCGTGATGGCCGAATGCAATATGCTGCCGGCGTCTGAAAGCGAGAACTCTAATTCGATTTCCGCGCAAGAGCTTAAATGTAACGACAGTAAATATCTCAACCTCCGACAGACGCCTTCACATTTAACTACCACGCTAAGCTGATAAAGGCTTGATAACTGTAATAATAATAATAATAATAATAATAATAATAATAATAATAATAATAATAATAATAATAATAATAATGATGATGATGATGATTTTGATGATGATGATGATGATGATGATGATGATGATGATGATGATGATGATGAGATTGATGATGATGATGATGATGATGAGATTGATGATGATGATGAGATTGATGATGATGATGAGATTGATGATGACGATGAGATTGATGATGATGATGATGATGATGACGATGATATAAATAATAATAATAATAATAATAATAATAAAAAATAATAATAATAATAATAATAATAAATAATAATAATAGTAATAATGGTAATAATAATAATGGTAATAATGGTAATAATAATAATGGTAATAATGGTAATAATAATAATAATAATAATAATAATAATAATAATAATAATAATAATAATAATAATAATAATAATAATAATAATAATAATAATAATAATAATAATAATAATAATAATAATAATAATAACAATAATAACAATAATAACAATAATAACAATAATAATAATAACAATAACAATAACAATAATAATTAATAATAATAATAATAATAATAATAATAATAATTAATTATAATAATAAATAATAATAATGATAACAATAGTAATAATAAGAACAATAATAATAACAATAATAAATATAATAATAATAATAACAATAATAATAATAATAATAATAATAATAATAGTAATAATAATAATAATAATAATAATAATAATAACGATAATAACAATAATAATAATTATAATAATAATGATAATGATAATAATAATAATAATAATAATAATAATAATAATAATAATAATAATAATAATAATAATAATAATAATAATAATAATAATAATAATAATAATAATAATAATAATAATAATAATAATAATAATAATAATAATAATAATAATAATAATAATAATAATAATAATGATAATAATAATAATAATAATAATAATAATAACTAGCGGAACCCGTGTAAATTACACGAAAGAGAAGAGGGTAAATCATTGCATCAAGATGGCAAGAGAGGTAGGATATCCTCTCCCTCTGTTGTTCTTCAGGGTACACTATAATGTCACGCTGGACAGGAGGTGCTCCATCATCACCGACAAATTTTGCTGCAATTTCATCAATTGTTGGATTATTATATCTCCTCGCATCAGGGCCGGCAATAAATTGCATGGTTATTTTTCTGGGAGACCTCAGATTCAATGCTTCATTTGTTTCAATTATATAGAGCTGTCCATTTTTTTTTCTTCATTTTCATTTGATCTTCGAGACCTACCAGAAGTTCGAGACCTTCCAGAACTTCGAGACCTTCCAGAACTTCGAGACCTTCCAGACCTTCAAGAACTTCGGCACTTTCGAGAACTTCGAGAACTTCGGCACTTTCGAGAGCTTCGGCACCTTCGAGAGCTTCTGATGATGATGATGATGATGATGATGATGATGGATGAAGATGATGCTGATGATGATGATGATGATGATGATGATGTTGATGCTGATGATGATGATAATAATAATAATAATAATAACTTTGGCATCTTCGAGAACTTTGGCAACTTCGAGAACTTCGACACCATGGAAGGTCGTTGCTTTTGATGTAAGCGTGACACATAAAATAACACACACGCTATCGTATAATAATAATAATAATAATAATAATAATAATAATAATAATAATAATAATAATAATAATAATAATAATAATAATAATAATAATAATAATAATAATAATAATAATAATAATAATAATAATAATAATAATAATAATAATAATAATAATAATAATAATAATAATAATAATAATAATAATAATAATAATAATGATAATAACAACAACAACAATAATAATAATAATCATAAGTCTACGGAACAAATATGCCTTATTTCAACCATTCGAGAAGCGTGACACACAAAATAACACACACGCTATCGTATTAATATATATGATAATAATAATAATAATAATAATAATAATAATAATAATAATAATAATAATAATAATAATAATAATAATAATAATAATAATAATAATAATAATAATGATAATAATAATAATGATAATAATAATAATGATAACAATAATAATAATAATAATAATAATAATAATAATAATAATAATAATAATAATAATAATAATAATAATAATAATAATAATAATAATAATAATAATAATAATAATAATAATAATAATAATAACAATAATAATAATAATAATAAGTATTATAATAATAATAATAACGATAATAATAATAATAATAATAATAATATAAGATAAAGATCCTGAGGTATGGCAACATTCACCGAAAGGTGTTGGATTCCTCCTGTACAGATGACAGTGGTGGCTATTCTACGCCAGGAGGCACTTAGGAACTGTGGCCGAAGCCGCGCCGGGTAGATAACAGTCACTATTTTGAATCAGAGAGGAATGCGGGATTCGAACCCACAACTTAGCGAATGTTAGACCAGCACGCTTGCGATCGCAAAATGTCAGGAATGTTATATGGATGAAGGAAATAAGACCAGAATGGTTTCCATGGCTAATTAACATCGATATTGCGTCTCATTACGTTTTTGAGGCATCCCGTTGGTAATTAGGTCGGTATGCCCATACGCTTACGTAAAATTTTGATCTCAACTATTTCGCTATTATTAGCGTGAAAATTAAAATCACCACACAAGACTGTCAGTTGCACAACGCGGTGTGTTATGAGATGATATGAGTACACACACACACGCAAACACACACATACACACAGACACACACACAAACACACAGACACACACACGCACACACAAACACACACACACACACACACACACACACACACACACACACACACACACACACACACACACACACACACACACACACACACACACACACACACACACACACACACACACACACACATACACACACACACAACACACACACACACACACGCACAAACACACACACACACACACACACACACAAACACACACACACACACACACATGCAAGACACGCATGTAAGCACACAAACACACACACATATGCACACACACATATGCGTGCGCAGGGCAAATGCAGTACACGAGGGATATCGTATCCATAAATAAAAACACGAAAAGAAAGAACTAATGCAGCGTAGTGTACAGATTTCCCTGTAGTGGATACGACGCAGCTTCGGAGAAACGTCACGAGGAATCGGAAAAATAATCTATGACCGCAAGACCGACATGCGACACTACAGAACATCTAACACATTAGTAATACACCCTACGAACCTCGGCCATTTACCCAACAGGAATAATGTAGAGATACTATACACTAGAATGGAAAACATGACAAGGGAATCTATAGATCCAACGTACATCAATTCACCAGTAACAGTTAATCATAGAGAAGGTTTTGTGAACCTGTCGCGCTCCTCGGCCGGATTGGTTTATTCAGAAGCACATACTGACCAATTAGCGAGCTCCATTTCAAGACGACCTGCCAGATAAACCGCTGGTTATGTATATAAACAACGTATGCCCATTTGACTGTATCATTTTCTCTCTGAAGAAGATTCTGTGTGTGTGTGTGTGTGTGTGTGTGTGTGTGTGTGTGTGTGTGTGTGTGAATATATATATGCAGTATATGTATATATATATATATGTATATATATATATATACATATATGTATATATATATGTATATATATATATATATATATATATATATCCTACATGCGACTGTCATAAAAATCATCAGATTAATGTCTCTGTCACGAACGAACTTTTCTCGTAGTTACAATGGCGAAGCGTGGAACGGATTTGTTTCTATCCTTACCTCGTCCAACAAGTGGGCTCGGGTTTTATGTAAAACAGGAATTAGGGTCGCAGATTAGTGATCTTTCTTATCTTCGGGAATCAGAAAGATTCAGGGTTACAAGACTTTTGTAGCCTCGGTGGTCAAGAGGGTTAAGGGATTGTGAAGGTTATCTTACCTGGGGCTGAAGAAGTGGGTTCGAATCCTACATGCAACTGACATAAATGTTATCAGATATATCTCTGTAACAAGCGAATTTTTCTCGTAGTTACAATGGTGAATCGTGAAAGGGATTTTTTCCGATTCTTATCCCCTTCCATGAGTGGGCTCGGGTATTGTGTAAAACAGGAACTGGGGTCGCAGATTAGTGATCTTTCCTGTCCTCGGGAATCAGAAAGATTCCGGGTTACAAGACTTTTGTAGCCTCGGTGGTTGAGAGGGTTAAGGCATTGTGAAGGTTATCTTACCGATGGCTGGAGCAGTGGGTTCGAATCCTACATGCCACTGTCATAAAGATTATCATATATACATATATATATATATACATATATATATATATATATACATATATATATACATATATATATACATATATATATATATACATATGTATATAGATAGATAGACATAGATATATCTATATATAGATATAGATATAGATATAGATATAGATATATGAGACGTTACAGTAGCTACACCTAGTGGGTGGCAAAGACAAAAAGAAAATCTCACAAAATTACTTGAAAGCTGCAAAATGTCATCATTATGTCACAATAAATAATTCACTCCACACATTGCTGAGCGTGTTCTGTACTGATAAAAGAAGCCATTGAAAATATAAATTTTTAATTCTACAATAGTCAAAAAGAAAAAAATATGTTTTAGTTGAAAAAAAAATTCAAACCTACATTCCATTCGCTCCTTCGACAGGAGGACGAAGATAGCTTCGCAAGAGCACAGGATGTCGAAAGAGAGAATTTATAGACATAATTTCGTGTCAAATAAATCAAAGTTGTCTATCAAACGCCTATGAATTGTTTTGATCTGTTTTATTCTTACTGACAACTCAATTTGAACTCTGTGTTCAACATAAACAATAAATAAATAAATAAGAAATTAGGTGTATTTCGTCTTATTATGAACAAAAAGGTCTTTTGTCGGTATGTTTTCTAAAAGGACCTGTTCATCATTAGGCTTTGTAATTTGTACATCTACTGTCGAACTATGAAAGGCACAAGATCATATTGCATTATGCTATTTTGTTATAGCTTTTGGACAGCGTGTGAGAACTAATTCGCAAAATTCGACATTTAAAGGATCACCATCCATTGTCTGATTTGGCCCTAGGGTGGGAGGATAGATCTGATCGGTTCCGACTAGATTGGATCGTGTATGTACTGACTTTGGTTTCTCCGACCACTCCGACCAATTAGATTGTGTATATACTGATTTTGGTTTGTCTGAACGACATACACGATCCAATTTGGTCGGATCCAATCAGATCTGTCCGGTGGACTCAAGACCAGATCGAACCGTAGGTGGAAAATGTAGCAGGTTCATGCTACAGAAAGAAGAGGGGAGAGTTAGTGAGTGTTTGTCCTTTATTGGTTAGATATTAACTGGTATTACACTTTTTTTCTTCCTATAATTGTGTCCCAGCGGAGTGGTTCGAATCAGGAACTGGCTTCATGTGGTCGATGAATGGAATAAACTTAGTAACCATGTAGTAAGCGCTGAAACTATCAGTTGTTTTAAAAAACGATTAGACAACTTTATGGATGGGGATGACAGGTGGTGATGGATACGGAGGTGCCTAGTGTAGGCCTTATGGTCTCTTGCAGTCTCCTTCATTCTTATGTTCTTATGTTATATTCTTCTAATATCTATATAGGTGGTCTGAATGGGGATTCAATAAGGGTTTCATCCAAAGCTGATGCCTTTCCGATTAGTATCGGCTTCCGGTCATTTCTTCATCAGGGATGGAGAGCGTGTAGATGAAGGGAAAATCAAATTGGCGAAGTCTAATGTGGTCACAGGTGTTAAAGGTAAATTCCGACAGGGAAGGAAGAAATGAGATGGGCTGCCATGATGATGTTGTGGTGATCTTTGTCTTGGTCGTGTTGAGTCAGATGTTCAAGGCTCCACGAGTTAACTCCGAAGAGTATCCGTAGTGGATGGATACGGTTGCTTATGGCAGGACAAATGAAACATGCAAAGCAGTTAACTAGACCACTTCTTCCCTACAGTCACAGACAGTAGACAGAAATCTAGTTTGCCGGTGATTTACGTTTATCCTGGAGCATTTTTTCCCTTCAACAGGAATTTGTCGTATAATGTCTCCATATGACATTGTTTTGTACATTACTTTGATCATGGCTACCTAAGTAAAGTACTGGCCAGAACGTGTTTTCATACTTCTTAGTGCTTCATCAGTGGCTACAGTGTGAATATCTGATTAAATTTTAGTTGTTTATCTACTGTTATTGGTGGGTTGTTACTCCGTTATGAGGCTATTGATTGGCTAGCAGACCGGGCTGGGGTTACCGGACTGTGCTACTTACTCATTGGTCGGCTGTTGTGTGACGTCATCAGTCTCGCTCCGTCTTCCAAGGAGCGTAGGTCACCTTACACTAGGAAAGTCCTCTAAATCTGTGGTTTGTGTATCTAGATTAGGGGACGATTCTTTTAAGAAGAGAGCTTCGAGGATAGGCTGTCTTCTATAGTCTTGATTTGTTGCCAGTACTTCTGTGTTTTCTACTAGTGTCTCTTTTCACAATTTTCTTGTGAGTATATAGGTTGAGGATTGGGTTGCACAGTCCCCAAGTTTACAAGTATACCTGTATATGACGTGAGTTCTTTGAAGGTCACTTTTTTACTCTGTCTTGTATTGTTCTTCAATAGCATTTCAGAATTTTTCATGTAATATAATTAATTGTATTTTAGAGTTTTCTTCCTTAGGTTTGATAGTTCTTTTAATAATCTGCTGCATAATTAATAACATAAATATCGAATATCATTTTTACTCTGTCTTGTATTGTTGTTCAATAGCATTTGAGAATTTTTCATGATATATGCTTAGTTGTATTTTAAAGTTTTCATCCTTGGGTTTAATATTTCTTTTGATAATCTGCTGCATAATTAATAACATAGATATCGAATATAAAAAAACTTCTCAATTGATATATATATATGTATATATATATATATATATATATATATATATATATGTGTGTGTGTGTGTGTGTGTGTGTGTGTGTGTGTGTGTGTGTGTGTGTGTGTGTGTGTGTGTGTGTGTGTGTGTGTGTGTGTGTGTGTGTGTGTGTGTGTGTGTGTGTGTGTGTGTGTGAATATATGTACGTATATATATATATATACATACATACTAGAGTAAATTAGATCACCTGACCGTAATAGAAATAATCTAGTGATGGCGGGAGGAAAATCATAAATCAAAGAGAATATTTCGTCTCTAAATTTTTATTCAATATTATTCGTCCGAATGTTTCCGATTCCTTAATTCTACTAAAACAAAAATTATTTCGTGGAGGAACAAAGGATGCATATCTTCACAAAAGCGCAAACGTGCTTCCGATTCCTTAATTGTACTAAAACAAAAATTATTTCGTGGAGAAACAAAAGATGCATATCTTTACAAAAGCGCAAACGTGCTTTATGATACTCGAAGAATAGCATAAAGATAACGAACAGCGCAGTGTCAAGCGTTTCAGGACCAACAGAGTGTGATGTTCTGTCAAGAGCTTCCGCTTTATCATAGCAACGATCTTACTATATTTAGAAAAGAATTTCTGGGATACATATTTTTGAGAGAGACAACGAAAGAGAGAAAGAAAGAGAGAAGAGAGAAAGAGTGAATGCGTGTGTAAAAGAGAAACAGCTAAAGATAGACAGACAGACAGGCAGACAGGTTGACAAGCAGATAGAGACCGACATAAAAGACAGACAATTAGATAGAATGACAGACAGATTTCCAAACATACCGACCGACAGACTGACAGACAGACAGGTTGACAGAAATGCAAGCAAACAGACAGACATACAGACAGGAATAGAAACAAAGAGAGAGAGAGAAAGAGAGAGAGAGAGAGAGAGAGAGAGAGAGAGAGAGAGAGAGAGAGAGAGAGAGAGAGAGAGAGAGAGAGAGAGAGAGAGAGAGAGAGAGAGAGAGAGAGAGAGATTTTCAACCTGAAAATCTTATTCCATAGAAGCTTTGCACAGTGAGGCAGGAAGGGAAGTGTATCACTTTAAACTCTTAGCACTTTGCCAGAGTTGCTCACGTCACGCACTGAATTGGATCCAGAAGTCAATATCCACGTGGTGGTTGTTTTAGAACATTTTCATATTTTTGTGTGAATGCACTGACACTTTTCTTTCAGCATTTTAACGTTAGTGAGTATGAGAGCGGGCAGCTCTGTGCATCATCTTCTTGAATCACAAGACGGAGGTAGAAATACTACCAGAATCTGTCAAATCCAATTTACAGAAAGCCTTTGCGAGACGGCCAGTTATGTTATTGGCCAGGAAAGATTCCACAAAAAGCGTTCCACCAGTGAGCTCACGGAAACTGCGGCAAATAGACTGAATATTTGTGTCCCTACGTGTTGGCATGCTGACCTGGGAGATGAGATATCTGTGAGTCACAATTTACAAAAAACGCTGTTTTTTGCTCCGTGAGAACATCCAGGAGTTCATTTATCTCACGTAATTAGAAGCTTGATAAGGAAC
>NC_134796.1:38278790-38281290 GCF_046742065.1 Oratosquilla oratoria
ATTTTTTTTTTATGTTGAACTTGTTCAACCGAATATCGTTGCAGGGTTTCCTCTACACCTCTTGAAGAGGATCCCTCCCTCAAACTTTTCCTCAAACTTGAGGAAGACTAAACTTTCCTAGATAAATGCTGTTGCGTAATTAGGTATTACGTAAACTTAGAACGGGGAGCATGGTGAGGGTCAAACTTTGTTCTTGTTTTGGAAGAAGAGGAGGAATCTCTCACTTTCTCCTTTTCTCTCTCCTTTCTCTTCTCTCCCCTCTCCTCCTATCTATCTTCCCCCTCTCTCCTTCTCTCTCTCTCTCTCTCTCTCTCTCTCTCTCTCTCTCTCTCTCTCTCTCTCTCTCTCTCTCTCTCTCTCTCTCTCTCTCTCTCTCTCTCTCTCTCTCTCTCTCTCTCTCTCTCTCTCTCTCTCTCTCTCTCTCTCTCTCTCTCTCTCTCTCTCTCTCTCTCTCTCTCTCTCTTTCTTTCTTTCTCTTATTTTCTCCTTTCCTCCTCCTACTCCCTTCCTGATACCATCCCCTTTCTACCCACTCTCGTCCTCTTCTTCCCATAGCACTTTTCCCCTCCTGCTCTCTGTAAACCTGTATCCATCATACCCTCGAAACTGCCCACACCCTGGCTCTCTTTCTCTAACTGCCCCTCTCATAATATCTGTAGTTTCAATCCCGGATAGCCCTCTCTCTCACCCTTCTTATCCATTTTCTTTCTCTCCCTCACGTGATCTCTTCGGCAAATGCGAGAGAAAAGCTGTGAACTATTATCTGAGAATTGAGGACTGGCAATTTAGGGAACGAACAGAAAATGTCAGTTGTAAGGAATTATGATGCCATAAAGGTTGTGTTCTCGGGCTGGTAAAGGTGGGGACTGGTGGTGTTAGCATTGTCAATTTAAGGAACCCGAGGACTAGGAATCCCACCCGAGATGGTCAGCAAACCCTACTATGTTTGCGCGTCTGCGCAGCAAAATTACAGACAATGCGCATGTGTCAAAGGTGGAAGACGGTGCATGAACAGCAGAAGGGGAGGGAAATGCAGAAACCGAAGGGAATAACAATATCCAGAGGCGAGAAATGGTCCACTGGAAGAGGATCTGGAGACTGTGGAGGATGGGAGGAATGTGATAGAGATGAATGTGGGTGGTGGTTAAGTGAGTGAGGGAGACTCAGAAGAGGAACGTGATCCTACGATATTGTAGTCGGAGGACGAAAGCCCACGTCATCAAGAGCAGCAGGACGAGAGTGGGGAGGGTAGATTCTGACATATGTGGCAACAGTTCATTGTTGAGGGCTGGCTGGACGACGTCTACAGCAAGATAATTGCCTTCTCCCCAGGAAACCTCATCACCCTACCTAAATGTAGTGCAACCAATGAGCTAATAGAGGAGATGACCTGCCTGATAAGAACATATAAAAATCTATGCTCTGAGACTATTTGAAACGCTGGCTGTCCTTCCTCACCTTATATGCCAGAGGACTCACAGAAAATCAAAGCACTCAGGGAATGTCCAAGCATTATAAAGAAGGATGGAGTAGTGGAGGAACGGAGAAGTGGAGCAACTAATGATGGAAGTAGAGGCCATTCAAGATAGACTCCACAATGGTACCAATAGAAAGAAGCGACCAGAAGACAGAGCCAGGAATTTTGCAAAGAAAATGAGGCGGGGAAAGGTTGCGGCTACCATGAGGTTGCTCGCATGGGAGAACAAAGGTCCAGGGGTTCTACCTCTAAACAAGGAAACGCTGAAGATTAAAAAACAAAAACAAAACAAAAAAACATCCAAAGGCAAGACCAACAAATCCGGACACTAAATTCATTGGTGACTATCTCCCACCCCACGTAGTGATCTTTGAGCGCATCATGAGAGAAAGTATCTGGAGCCATCGGGCTTAAATTGGTCTAGATGGAAATCTCCTCAGCTCCATCCTATTTGGGACAACAACAGGGGGACTACAGGAAGCCATCGCTGGTTTGGTGAGGAAAATTGTTACTGACGACTGTCAGCACCTTAAAGCATACAAATCGTGCAGACTTATCCCACTGGATAAGAAGCCTGGCTGTCGTTCATTTGGTATTGGTGAGGTGCTGAGAAGTATAAAAAAGAAAGCTATTATGGAGGTCACGAAGGACGAGGTGCGAGAGCAGGGCCAATGAACTGTGTCGAAGATAGGTCCTGACTGCTTTCATCATACAGTTCCACAAGGATGGAGGTGGCTAAGAATAAGTAGATAAATAGATAAATAGAATAAATAAGAGTAGTAATATGAGGAGGAGGAGGGTGAAGAGGAGAAGGAGAAGGAGGAAAACAGCCCCTGGTTTTCAGTTCCCCTTAAAATATATATATATATATATATATATATATATAATATATATATATATATATATATATATATATATATATATATATATATATATATATATATATATATATCTTAAGTCTATTCCGGAGGGCGAGCCTTATCCCCTCCGGGACTGCCCCTTAAAGGTAGGGCTGTTGGGATT
>NC_134796.1:38286290-38296290 GCF_046742065.1 Oratosquilla oratoria
ATATGATAGTAATATATAAGGTTATGACTATATTCGTGGATGCTCTTAATTTTTTTACATGTATCAAACTACTATAAATTCATTCACGTTTTCCATCTGAATATTTTCATGTAAGTTATTCCATAAAGTTACATAGCTAGGTGGAAAGTTATATTTCCTGAATGTCTTTCTTGCAATCCGATTTTCTCTCTTCAAATAAATCCTCTTCGCATTTTTCTATTGTGCGAGTATATTAAAAGGTTCTATATTTCTTCAAATATATTCTCCATTCTATACATAGCTTTTGCGTCGCCGCTTTCTTTTTTCTCTTTCTTCTATATTCTCCTTAATGGACAAATTTAGATTTAAGAAGGAAATAGGCAAGAATTGGTTTACTAATAGGGTGGTCGATGAATGGAATAAACTTAGTAACCATGTAGTAAGCGCTGAAACTATCAGTTGTTTTAAAAAACGATTAGACAACTTTATGGATGGGGATGACAGGTGGTGATGGATACGGAGCTGCCTAGTGTAGGCCTTATGGTCTTTTGCAGTCTCCTTTATTCTTATGTTCTTATGTTCTTATGTATTAGGCAAGCTACGGATTATTCTGCTTCCTTGCTTTCGTATTTTTTCTTCATGTATTTCTGTAATGACTGTGCCATGACAGCAGATTTCCGTCTAAAGCGGATCAGTTGTTGAATTCATATTATTTCTTCTTCATACCCTCACCAGTATAATGTAATGACACTCCTTCGTTCAAAAATAGTTTATTTCGCTCTCCCTCATATATCTAATTCTTTCTCTCTATCTTTCTCTCTCTCTCTCTGTCTCTGTCTCTGTCTCTGTCTCTGTCTCTGTCTCTCTCTCTCTCTCTCTCTCTCTCTCTCTCTCTCTCTCTCTCTCTCTCTCTCTATATATATATATATATATATATATACATATATATATATATATATATATATATATATCTATGTAAATATAAATATATATCTTCTCAAAATAAATAACTAATAAATATATAAATGAATAAATAAATTAATTAATTAATAACCAATGTTATCATTCAGAGATTTTAGGACAAAACAAATACTATTAAGAAAACTATTTGAAGCAACAAAGGAACACGATGCAAACAGTTGATCATATATTTTTTTTTGTGACAAGAGATCATCCCTTGTTAAAACTTCTGTTCTGATTTTGTGATCCTTCAATAATCTGTTTGTGTGTGTGTGTGTGAGTGTATGTATGTGTGTCTGTGTGTGTGTGTGTGTGTGTGTGTGTGTGTGTGTGTGTGTGTGTGTGTGTGTGTGTGTGTGTGTGTGTGTGTGTGTGTGTGTGTGTGTGTGTGTGTGTGTGTGTGTGTGTGTGTGTGTGTGTGTGTGTGTGTGTGTGATTCACCATGGTCTTAGATCACGTGTTCGATTCGTGATCGACAGCTCTTTCCCTCTCAGAAGAGAGCTCGAAGCTCATATGACCGGCCTATGGGTAATGCTGTGACCTTACACGCACACACACACACACAACTCCCCACCTACGAGAGTTGGAGTAACAACCCGCAGCGCAGCGATACTGAAATTATTTCAGCCCTGGGCGGGATTCGAACGCGGATCGCCGTAATGGCGGCCGGGAACTTTACCAACTGCGCCATCGAGGTGTGTGTGTGTGTGTGTGTGTGTGTGTGTGTGTGTGTGTGTGTGTGTGTGTGTGTGTGTGTGTGTGTGTGTGTGTGTGTGTGTGTGTGTGTCTGTGTGTGTGTGTGTTAGCGTGTGTTTGTGTGTGCGTGTGTGCGTGGATGTCCATATGAATGTATGAGCGAAGCTTAATGAACAGAAGATATAAGTTACATGACAAGATCACATATAATGAATTATGTTTCAGTAATATCAAACCTTTTCGAAATATTTCAGTTCCTGCTCTGTCCTCTTGAACCATAATCAAAGCGGAAAGCAAAAGTCTTGAAAAATATGTTAGAAAATACGCGCTTAATTTGACTGTACAACCGCTTTGATTGCGAGATTTGTATTGCTTTTTATTTTAAACCAAAGCTGGCATAATCCTATCTGTTGACCATTTATTATAACAATATGTATGGTCATGTAACACTTATTCACGTTATAGAAATCCGACTTTAAGGCTTCCATTTTCTATATATGCATGTACATATATATATATATATATATGTATATATAAATATATACATATATATATATACATATATATATGTATATATGTATATATATATATACATCTTACACGCGACTGTCATAAATATTATCAGATTAATGTCGCTGTCAATAGCGAATATCTCATATATATATATATATATATATATACATATATATATATATATATATATATATATCTGGATGTATGTGTGTGTGTGTGTATCTATATATATATATAACATATATATAAATTATGTATATACATATAGTCTATATATATATATATATATATATATATATAATGAAAGTTTATGACTTTTTCAGTACATGGAGAGTGTGTGCCACAAATTTTGTTTTATGTTCCCATCTCATTGCTTGTCCTATTTTACTTTTTATTTTACTCAATAATTCCTTTTATCATTTATTATTTTCTATTTTTTAATATTTACTTAATTACTAATTCATTTATACATTTTTTAGCTATTAGCCTAATTTTGTATGTGCTTATATATTCATTTATTTATTTATTTATTTATCTATTTATTTATCTATTCATTTATTCATAAATTTACTCATTTATCTATTTTTTTTACAAATGAATTATTTTACTTATATGTCTATCTGTTTTTTGATTAATTAATCAACTTATTCATTTGTCTAGTATTCATCTATGTGGACGACAAATAGATTCAAGAGCTAAGAACATTTGTGAAATAAAAAGAGAATTTTTGTTCCGCCAAAACAATTGTCTTCCTCTGTTACATACCGGAGAGGAAAAAGAAAATTATTTTGATGATGACATACCTGTGGTTTACGATATTTTTAAACGTACGTGTTTGTGTGTGTGTGTGTGTTTGTGTGTGTGTGTGTGTTTGTGTGTGTGTGTGTGTGTGTGTGTGTGTGTGTGTGTGTGTGTGTGTGTGTGTGTGTGTGTGTGTGTGTGTGTGTGTGTGTGTTCACTTGGTCTTTGGATCACGTGTTGGACTCGTGATCGACAGCTATTTCCCTCCCGGAAGAGAGCTCAGAGCTCGTAGGTCCGATCTATGGGTAAAGCTATGACCTTACACACACACACACACACACACACACACACACACACACACACACACACACACACACACACACACACACACACACACACACAGCTCCCCGCCCACGAGAGTCAGAGTAACGACCCGAAGTGCAGCGGTACCGAAATAATTTCGGACCTGGGCAGGATTCGAACCAAGAACTACGGGCCACTATTGTGGCAGTTCAGCGCTCTACCAACTGCACCACCGAGTCGTGTGTGTGTGTGTGTGTGTGTGTGTGTGTGTGTGTGTGTGTGTGTGTGTGTGTGTGTGTGTGTGTGTGTGTGTGTGTGTGTGTGTGTGTGTGTGTTTGTGTGTATGATTCACCATGGTCTTGGACTCGTGATCGACAGCTATTACCCTCCCGGAAGAGAGCTCAGAGCTCATATATGATCGATCTATGGGTAATTGTGTGACATCACACGCGCACATACACCCAAATCCCCGCTCACGAGAGTTGGAATAACGACTCGCAGCGCAACAATACTTAAATTATTTCAGTCCTGGCAAGATTCGAACTCAGACCACCGTAGTGACAGCCGAGAACTCTACAACTGTGCCATCGAGTGTGTGTGTGTGTGCGTGTGTGTGTGTGTGTGTGTGTGTGTGTGTGTGTGTGTGTGTGTGTGTGTGTGTGTGTGTGTGTGTGTGTGTATGCACATGTGTGTGCGTTTGTGTGTGTGTGCATTGTGTGTGTGCACTGTGTATAAAATGGAAACGTTGTTGGAGTGTGTTATTCTTGTATTCCCTAGACTTATGCAGCCTAAGGAAGACAGGCAGTGACCAGACCACAGCAAACAGGCTGAGAGCTCTTGAATTCCAGGCCAAAACCTTCTCCTCTCACTTACCAAATATACTGTATCTAGAAACACATTACTCAATGGGAAAATGGTCAACCCAGCTTGAGTACAGTAATCTAGATATAGAACTTGCAAAAAAGAAAAGAAAAGAAAAAACTCTGACAGATCAATATATATATATATATACATATATATATATATATATATATATACATACATATATATATATATATATATATATATGTATACATATATACATATATATATGTATATATATATACATATATATGTATACATATACATATACATATATATATATAATATATATATATAAACACATATATATAATATATATATATATATATATTATATATATATACATACATATACCAAGGCTTTTTCCCCCTTACCAGGGGGGTAGCCAAAAAGGACAAGGCACAAAAACATTCCCACCCATTTCATCCCCGAAAACACTCCACACCCCTCCACCCTCCCTCCCATCTTAGCACCTCCTAGATGACGGGTCATCCCTGCACCCTGTCCACTGCCCTTGGTCAGAAGCAGTGTCGCAGGACACAGCACATCCACAGCAAGGCCGCTTCATTAAATCGGCGACCCCCCCTCTCCGTCCCCCCATATACATATGTATATAATTTACTTATTTATCTATTTATCTATTTCATTTTATTTTATTATTTTTATTTATTTATTTATTTGTTTATTTATTTTTATTTCTTATTTATTTATTTATTTATTTATTTATTTTATTTTATTATTATTATTATTATTATTATTATTATTATTATTATTATTATTTTTTTTTTTTTCTTTTTACTACGATGATCAATTTTCTATCACTACATCCAACACAGCAAAACATATGGGGCACCCCTCCCCTATTCCTCATTCACCAATGGGTTGGCTGCTGTTTTTTGGTTGTGAGGTTCATTGCTCTAGGAAGGATATCCATGTAATTGATGAGTTACGCATTTCGCACAAGGATTGTCAGCGCGAAGAAATAAACATTAGTGTTGATTTCACCAAACGAAATGTCGTCCCAGCACAAATAACTCTCATTTCCTTATTATCTGTGGAGAGTCAAATGTGTATGTTCGCTTGTATTTTCGCCTTTTCTCTCCCTCTCCTTTCCTTTGTTTCATTTCATGAAAATGAGACAGAACTGGAATAGAATTGAATGACTAAGGTATAAGGATTGGGAAGGGTGATGTACAAAGAACTGGTCGTTCTTCAGGGAATAGGCTGGTCTTGTATTGTCAGGAACTCATTTATATATGTATATATATATATATATATAATATACAGTATGTATGCATGTATATACACACACACACACACACACACACACAGACACACACACACATATATATATATATATATATATATATATATATATATATATATATATATATATGCGCGTGTGTGTGTTCCTGTCATTCATTTATCTTTTAACTTTTTCACATATTTTGGCTATAGAATGTGTTTCTTTGTGTGTGTGTGTGTGTGTGTGTGTGTGTGTGTGTGTGTGTGTGTGTGTGTGTGTGTGTGTGTGTGTGTGTGTGTGTGTGTGTGTGTGTGTGTGTGTGTCTGTCTTAAGGAAATTCTCAACATAGATGGAAGGGGACCAAGGTGACCGACCCAGCTCTTTTTTTTTTTTTTTTTTTTTTTTCTTGGAAAAAGTAATAAACTCGACGTGTCAGAATCAGGAAAGGAGAGAGTGGAAAGGTGATTGGAAATAGTTGTGTGATCAAGTTCAATAAGCTTACCTGTGGAGAGTTTTTTTTGAGGAGAAAATTGGTTACCGCTAACACGTATATGTCGTTTCAAGGCTGAATTTCATGAAGGTCGGCTTCAGGAAAACGAAGGGGGAAAGTGAAAGGTAGACTGAAGTCTCAGAAAGGACGGTGACTACAAATGGATTTTATTCAACATAAACAGCGGGGTTGGAGTGTGCACTGTGATTAGACAGTCATTCAAATTAGACTATGATGGAGGGTAGTCTCTAAAGAAATTATGCCACTGTTCTTGCGTACGTGCGATTATATAATATATAATATATATATATGATATATAAGATATATATATATATATATATGTGTGTGTGTGTGTGTGTGTGTGTGTGTGTGTGTGTGTGTGTGTGTGTGTGTGTGTGTGTGTATGTGTGTCATGAGTGTTCCTGAATCATGATTTAATCCTATAGTAATGTTACTATACTAAAAAGGAAACTAGAAAGTGCTTAGGAACTCCCGACTTATTAGTTCATTATCTGATGTATGTTAATTATTTCCCAAGGTTCTTACAAATAGAATTAGTAATGTTTTTAGATGAAAACCAGCAAAGACAACAGGCAGGCTTTAGGAGCGACACTTAGCAATAGGTCATCTGCTAATCAGCTAATCATGTAAATGATTAAGTACAATTAATGTTTAGATTTTGTCGAATGCAAAAATACTTTCAACTTGGTAAATAAAAATGGCAATAATAAGTTCTGTACATTGTAAGGTTTTTAGCGTTTTTTTTTTTCAAAAGACGCATCTGTATTTCGACAACATAAAGATAGAGATCGAGAAAAGATTGTGGCATGGCGATACAATTTCATTCAGGCTGTTTGCAGATTGCATGGAAGAATTGAATTAGGAGAGGGAAACTGAAGATTAATGGGAAATATTTTAATAGCTTTAGATTTGTAGATGACATTATTCTCAATTCAAAAATAACAGAAGATTTGCAAAATGTGTTGAGGATTGAAAGTGAAGTAAAACCAAAGCAATTTTCAACTTAAAAGTTAAGTCAAACAATTAAAATCGATGGTAAGAGTTTTGGAGAAATTAAAAAGTATGATTAATTCGGTCAGATACTAAAACTGCCCAAAGTTCAGGATGTAAAAAAAGTTAATCTCATTTGGTTGGAAAATGTTTGGTAATTGCAAGGCTACAAGATGCTCTCTGCCTGTGTCTGAGACTTGAAATTTGACGAAGACGATGGGAGAAATATTTAGGAGTGCACAGAGATGAATGGAGAGATCAATGCTAGGAACAATGCTAAAAGCCAAAACGAGGGAAAGATAGGTGAGAGAATAGACTCTATGGAAAGCTCTGTAGAGGCGGAAAAAAGGAGGAAATGCAATTGGGCAAGAAAGTTGGTACGAAAGAGTAATGAGAGAAGGACCAAATATACCACTGACTGGACGCTGAGGGATGGGAAGCGTAGAAGAAGGAGACCAGACGAGAGATAGTGAAGTTTGCAGGATTGACGTGGCAGAGGTTATTGCAATCCTACGAGTCATGGAATAATATGAGAGTGGACTTTGTTTAGCAGTAGACTCAGAGTGAAGGGTGGCTGAGTCAAAACACACCTATATCATAAACAAACAAAATCCATTCGACAATCAGTCGCTTATCAGCTTCTGTGTGATAACAAATAACGATGTGCCTGATCACATGGGTTGTGTTTATTTGTTTATTTATTCATCTATTGACGTATCAATATGTTTGTTGATAAAATATCTACTTATTTACTGGTTTCTTCATCTATTTACTTACCTATCTATTTATTCATTCATTTATTTATATATTAATTTATTAATTTATTTATCTATTTATATTTTTTTGTTCATTTATTAATTGATTCATTTGTTAGGTTCTATGTATATCTATTCATCTATTTGGTTATCTATTTTGCTTATCCGTTAATTTATTCATTTATTCATTCATCTGTCTACTATTTACAAATGTATTCATTTACTCATTCAGCTTCATACCTGTTTGCTTGTTTATCTGTTGAGGTGTTTATTTATTTAATTGTTTGCTTATTTATTTATCTATTTATTCACTTATCTACCTATTTACCGATTTAATGAAGCGGCCTTGCTGTGGATGTGCTGTGTCTTGCGACACTGCTTCTGACCCAGGGCAGTGGACAAGGTGCAGGGATGACCCGTCATCCAGGAGGTGCTCAGATAAGAGGGAGAGTGGAGGGGTGTGGAGTGTATTCAGGGATGGAATGGGTGGAAATTATTTTATGCCTTTCCCTTTTTGGCTACCTCCCTTGTAAGGGGGAAAAGCCTTGGTATATGTATGTATCTATTTACCTATTTATCTACATATTCATCTACGCATTTACTTACATATTTATTTGCCTAAATGCACACACATACACGTCTTCACTCCAGACTCCAGTCAGCTTCTTTCGGTTGACAGGTTGAGGACGGTGACCAGGAAACGGCCCAAGGTTCTTTTCCAAATCCCCCTCTTTTGACAAACATGACAGCTTAGCCTCCGACGACTGTCGTGGTTGCTGTAATATGTGTACTTGGCCTACTTCGTCCTGCTTGACAGCCGTACTCCTCCTCCTCCTCCTCCTCCTCCTCCTCCTCCTCCTCCTCCTCCTCCTCCTCCTCCTCCTCCTCCTCCTCCTTCTCCTCCTCCTCCTCCTCCTCCTCTCGTCCTTCTCCTCCTTCTTCTCCTTTTCCTTCTCCTCTCGTCCTTCATCTTCCTCCTCCTTCTCCTACTACTACTTCTCCTCTTCTTCTTCCTCCTCCTCTCGACCTTGCTCTTCCTCCTCCTTCTCCTACTACTACTTGTCCTTCTTCTCCTCCTCCTTCTCCTCCTCCTCCTCCTCCTCTTCCTCCTTCTTCTTTTTCTCTTTCTCCTTCTCTCCCTCCTCCTGTTCACCCTCTTTCCTCCCCTGTTTCTTCCCTTCTCCTCCTCGTGCTCCTCCTCCTCCTCCTCCTCCTCCTCCTGTTACTGCTGCTTCTCCTCCTTCTTCTCCTCTTCTTCCTCCTTTTTCTCTTTGCATTCATTCTCTTCTCCTCTTTCTCTCTTTCTCCTCTTTCTCCCCTTCTCTTCTTTCTCTTTGCTTTCATTCTCTCCTCCTCCTCCTCCTCCTCCTTCTCCTCCTCCTCCTCTTTCTCCCCTTCTCCTCTTTCTCTTCGTTTTCATTCTCTCCTCCTTCTCCTCCTCCTCCTCCTCCTCTTCCTCCTCCTCTTCCTACCCTTCTCCTCTTTCTCCCCTTCTCCTCTTTCTCCCCTTCTCCTCTTTCTTTTCGTTTGTATTCTCTCCTGCTCCTCCTTCTCCTCCTCCTTCTCCTCTTTCTTTTCGTTTGCATTCTCTCCTGCTCCTCCTTCTCCTCCTCCTTCTCCTCTTCTTTTCCATTCTCTTTCTTCTTGTTTTATATTTTTCTTCTCCTTCTCCCCTTCTCGTCGCTATGCTCCTCCTCCTCCTTCTCCTCCTCCTGCCTCCACTCCTCCTTCTCCTCCTCCTGCCTCCCCTTCTCCTCCTCCTCTTTCTTTTCCTCTCCCTTGTCTTCCTCCTATTCATTCTCCTTTTCTTTCCCCTTTCTCCCCTTCTCCTCCTCGTCCTTCTTTTCCTCCTTCTTTTCCTCCTTCATCATCATCATCATCATCATCATCATCATCATCATCATCATCATCATCATCATCATCATCATCACCATCACCATCACCATCACCATCATCATCATCATCATCATCATCATCATCACCATCACCATCACCATCACCATCACCATCACCATCATCATCATCATCATCATCATCATCATCATCATCATCATCACCATCACCATCACCATCACCAGCATTTTTGTATTCGTTCTGGTTTGTGCCCACGTCCTCTACGTTCTCGGAAGGAAGAGGCAGGCAACAAGTCCTTAGGTTTAGGGTCGGTGGGAGGATGCTTGCCTGAGGGCCCAGGAGGGTAGGGAGGGAGAGGTGGGAGGAGGGAGGGTAGGGAGGGTAAGGGGGGGAGAGGAATGACCCTCCCTACACACACACACACACATACACACACACACACACACACACACACACACACACACACACACACACACACACACACACACACACGCACACACTCCTCCTTCTTCTCTCAGGTTCAAGGCCGTATAAGTTTGCCCCTCCCTTCTCTCTCTTTTTTGTTATTATTATTATTCTTTTTTATTTATT
>NC_134796.1:38308790-38316290 GCF_046742065.1 Oratosquilla oratoria
CTTCAATAGGTCATAAGGACAATTTATGAAAGACCACACGTATGAAGGATGTGAAGAAATAGAGTTTTCTATATATAGATGCACAAATAACACTGGGGAACACTCATTTTGTTGCATTTAAAAAAAAGACTTTTCTATAGTCAACTTGAGTGTGCTGATTTCAAATCTGAAGTCGGGTTTTGTCTGCAAGCTACAGATTTTATGCAATTTGACATTTTTATTTATTTTTTTAAATTTTCGTTATTATAGGAAATTGCAATATCAGCCACAATTCTTTTGTTCACTTGAATCTTAAAACAGTATGAAAGCCATTTCTGTACATTTATTAAGGCAAAAGAAACAGAACATTAACAGAACATCTATCCCAAAGTTAGATTAGCATCCTTCAGAACATCACCACAGCTGATGGAAGCTTATCAATTTCTTTGTGTATTTCTTTCAGGCAGGAATTTGCGTTTGTAACTTTTGCGTTTGTACATTTCATCTGGGCAATTTCGTTTAATGCTCCAGCAGTAGTCAGCCATCATACTTTTGTCCCAGCGCCCTTGGTAGCGTTCTTCCATGATCTTTAGGTCTTGTTGGAATCGTTCTCCTTGTTCGTCACTCACAGCCCCCAGGTTGTCAGGGAACTGATCAAGGTGGCTGTTCAAAAAATGAAGCTTGATGCTCATGTTGCACCCGAGATCACGAAAAGCGAGGAGCATTCTGTTCACAAGTTCACTGTAGTTCTCCGCCTTATTGTTTCCAAGGAAGTTCTGAACGACTGCCACAAAGGATAACCATGCTGCCCTTTCTAAAGCGGTCATCTTAGCAACAAACTGATCATCACGAATTAGGGTTCGAATCTGTGGGCCATCAAACACGCCTGCTTTGATCTTCTCAAATGATAACCCTGGTAAAGCTGTGATGAGGTGTTGGAAACATTCACCTTCGGTTTCCAGTGCCTTGACAAATTGTTTCATCAAACCTAATTTGATGTGAAGAGGAGGAAAGATGATCTTATCTCTGTTTACAATTGGGTCTTGTATGATATTTGGCATGCCTGCTTCAAGGGTGTCACGAATAGGCCAGTCCTTCTGGACCCAATGTCTGTCTCGTGCTCGGCTGTCCCACATACAGAGGAAACATGGAAACTTGGTGAAACCTTTCTGTTGTCCAAGAAGAAAGTTGACCATCTTTAAGTCTACACAAATTATCCAATTGTGCTCATGATACTTTAATAAGTCCATGACCATTCTCATATCATCATAGTCTTCCCGCAAATGCACTGAGTGACCGACAGGTACTGCTCCATAAACATTGCCATTATGTAAAAGAACACACTTTAGACTGCGTTTTGAACTGTCTAAAAAGAGTCTCCATTCAGCAGGACTATAGTAAGGTACACCCAGTTCTTTGAGAAGCCCTGGGATGTCATGGCAGTAAACAAACTGTCTGTCTTTTGAAAAGAAGGTCACAAAAAGCTGGTCACGCTTTCTGAAATATGATACTTTAACAGAGTGATCAACAAGATTTCTGCCTTGTAATCTTGATGCCAAAAGCTCTGCTGCTTTCTTTGAAAGACCTAAATTCCGCACTAAATCATTCAGTTCAGCCTGGGGAAGAGGCTTAGGGACGGGGAAAGGTTCAGTGTCTGAAGAACAGTCCTCCGATTGTGAACACTTTTCTGACAATTCACTGTCACAACTGTCTTGCTGGCTTGTATCATGTCCAATGTCTTTATCGTCCAATGAAGGCAAGCCTTTGAAAACTGGAACAGGTACTTCTTCAGAGTGCGGAACAGGCCGAATAGCTGAGGGAATGTTCGGATACGTAATCTTATGTCGGTTTTTCTTCCCAACACCCGTTGTGTTTACCATGCAGAAATAACAGTCAGTTACATGGTTGGTGGGTTCGCGCCAAATCATTGGAACTCCAAAAGGCAGACCTTTGCGTTTTCCTTTGGTCCAGTCTCGAAGCATTTCCTCACAATTGTGGCACACAACATGAGGAGCCCATTGCTTGTCTTGATCACCAAGATGAACTTCAAAATATGCCTTGTAGGCACGCTTGACGAACGAGGATATGTTACGTCTCTGACGATTGAGTGTGTAGCATCCACATATGTAGCAGAAGGCATCAGGCTTGTTTCTGCAATGATGTCTCATTCTGGAAGCCATGTTTGAACTGAAACAAAAGAAGAATGATCAAAATATTAGAAGCTATCTATATATATGGACGTTAAAATGCTTATACATGGTTTACGCAAGTTCACATATGTACAATTTCATTAACCTCAAATTGCATACAAACTAGAGCTTGTAGAGAAAAACTAATTTCAGATTTGAAATCAGCGCCTAAAACTCTTTCAAAATCCGTTAAAATATCCAATGCAACTCAAAGTTACTGAAAAAGTGTTCCCCTGTGTAATTGAAATAGTTTAGAATGTGAACTAATACGTGAATTGAATATAAATTTGACAATTGGAAATTAAGAATATAGACCAAGATTGAACCGTACATGAATTTAAAGCTAAGTATGATAAACTGGCGAGTAGGTGACGGGACCACATTAGCGTTGCTTTTTTCTTGTATACTGCAATTAGGTAAATAAACACGCACGCACACACGCACGCACGCACGCACGTGGTTGGTAGAGTCCTCGACTGTCACTACGGCGGTCCGGGTTCGAATCCTGCCCAGGGCTGAAATAATTTCAGTATCGCTGCGCTTCGAGTCGTTACTCCAACTCTCGTGGGCGGGGAGTTGGGGATGTGTGTGCGTTTAAGGTCATAGCATTACCCATAGATCGGTCATACGAGCTCTGAGCTCTCTTCCGGGAGGGAAACAGCTGTCGATCACGAGTCCAACACGTGATCTAAAGACCAATGTGAATCACACACACACACACACACACACACACACACACACACACACACACACACACACACACACACACATATATATATATATATATATATATATATATATGTATATACACACCTATACCTACATATGGAGTGGTTACATCGACAGAGTAATGCACCTCTATGAAGAGAACAAAGGTTTCCACAGACGAGGACCTTGTCTTCCCCTTTGTTGACCTGTTTGTAGAACTGCCCATCTGTTTTCCTTTGCCCTTGCACCTTTAACCCGTCGATTTGACTGTCATTACCACAGCCGTGTCCCTTTGGGTTCACTTTGAAGAGGATCTAAAGACTTTGTAGATGATGTTCTTCAAAGAGGGTTCTTGGCTTTTGCTTTCATCTGATTCGTCCATCTCTTTCCATTCTTGCAATGTAAGAGAGGTAGAGCAGTTTAAATAACTAAATAAAACAGCAGAGTAAATTAAGAGTCTTGGACAATTAAGTAAAGTCACTAATTAGGCTGACAAGAGAATGAGGTGGGTGAGTTTATAACAATGACAAAATATTTTGCTCTTAGATTGTCGCCGCTGTAATGAGTCATTTTAGAAATCTTGTTCTAGATATGGGCAAACTTGTTCTATTCAGTTAAGTTAGTGCAAAAAGTATGCAGGTCGTTCATGGGTATTAGGCAGGCTTAAGAGCTCCAGAGATTTTAATGAGTAATTATCTGTTACATTATTATGTTTTCAAGACATCCGCAATTAAAGTGGACGCTATATTATCCTAAATTAGAGGACATTCATCAGATCATAGTGTAGATTAATTACTTATAATGGCAAAATAGCCAGTGAATTTTAATGTAGAGGAAATTCCACAAAGAGGACCGGTTGGGTAACATCGTTCATCTGGCAGCACGTGTGGCCAATTGTCGACATTGTTTTGAAAAGTTTATCAACAAATTGAAATAGAAAAACAATTTTGGTGATTGATTGTTTCCAGATATTTAGATAATTTTTAGATTTGGTGCCAGTAGAGATTCGTCAAACAGTTTTTCCATCAATAACTTTAGCTGATGTTCAGATAGAGATGATATATGGGTCCCGTTCTCGTCAACTGTTTTGAGTTCGTTTGAGTAAAAACGACTTTGTAACTTTTTGTTTTTCGAATCTTCAAAGGTAAAACTACTTTTTTTGACTTTTAGTGAGAAGCTGAATTACTAAGAGAAGTTAAACTTGTACAAATCTCAAGCACATTCTTGAAATGTCCTTAGGAAAATCTAGACTACTTTAAGCAAAGTCTTCATCCAACTTTTCAAATTTATATTATTTGACGATTTTTTTTTATTTTTTTTTTTTTTTTTTCAGTCTCTACGTTTTTTCGTTCTCTGTATGTATACGAGAATCAACCAAGCGGGTGCAAAGAGTTCAATACGTAGACCGGAGTGACTGAGTCTAAAGACCTAACGACACCTGTTTCCGACCACCTTCGACCGAAAATCAAACGATCGGTCGGCGATACAGAACCTATGCAAGGAATTGAAATGGAAAAAGTTAATGTGGTTGATAAGTTGAAAATCTATGTGGTGGGGACTACATAGTAGTGTGTGTTGTAATATATCTACCTATTTATCTATTGATCTATCTATTCATCTATCTTATTACCGACTACCAGCGACTTCCAAAGACTACCTGCAACTAGCCGGCGACCGGAAACAGGTCGTAAGCTGGGTGTGACTGGGCCTTAAGGTTTAAACAGAATAAAATCGTCTGTCGTCGTGCCTTCGGGATGTGTCCATAGGGGTGAACGAAATCGCTTGACAATGAAACAAAGTCTTTAAAGAGAACCATCATATAATTTCTTTCAGCCTCTATAGTATTTTGATTACTTTTGTGGTTTCGTTCTGGTTACCACCAGATTACTTCACTCACTTTAAGAAAATAAAAATGTTTCTTCAAGGGTCATCTCCCTTCATTATGATGAAGTAATTTACATATTTTGTTCTGGCTAACCTCAAGCGATTTTGCTCAGTTAAGTGTTTCATGACTTTAGTCTATCTGCCGTCATGTGATTTCATTCAGTTAAGGGAAACCTTCTTTACATAGAAATATACATACAGGGGATCTAAGCGTGTTTAACAGTAACCAGACCTGCACGTTGGTGGAGTCTGATCATCGTGTAAGAGGAAAGAAAGTATAAAGAGGCTTATGTAGAACAAACATGGTAAGTAGGTAGCTCCCTTCTATTCCTACGGTCTCCAGGATGTATCAATCATCTCAGCGGCAGTGATGACGTTGAAGTATGGAAGACAAATGAGTGGAAGGGTGGTGAGCTAAACACAGAGAACAGTTAGAGTTTTATTCACTGACGTTTCGTCCTTACCAGGACATGTACTTTGAGAATGTCCTGGTGAGGACGAAACGTCAGTGAATAAAACTCCAACTGTTCTCTGTGTTTAGCTCACCGCCCTTCCAGTGATGACGTTGTCTAGATTTTTGTAATTTTGTTGCTGATGACCAGCGCTTCTAGCTTCGTGTACCGCGACGAAGAGTGCGTATCAGGAGTTGGTTAAGGTGAGAATCAAGGAATATTACAAAAACAAGAGATGCCACAAGTTATCAGCATTCTTGTTTGGGTAAAAACGAGTCTCCAGTCACAAAAGAATGCTGTGTGCTCTGGTCCGTAGAGGTACCACGAAACAACCTCCTCTTCTAGAATGCTGAATGCAGGGGGAAAAGCTTCCGGGAACTTGGTGCCGAAACATTGCTCTTGGTAACTAGACGTGGAAGATCACACTGACCCGTCGGTACGTGCGGACCCTCGGAAGCATCGCAAGAGGAACTCCATGTCTCCTTGATACGCAGAAACAGCCGAGCCAAGGGAGAGGGTAGTTCGGTGAATGCGCGTGAATATCTGGAATCGTAGCGATAACGAGGCTTTTTGTGCCGGGGAGACGGGGATGTGCCGGGAACTGGGATTCAAGGTAAATGCCGCTCGCAAGCTCCACGTGAACTTGAAACGCAGTGAAGGTGGCCTTGGATCAAAGACATCACATAAGGGATCCTCTCATCCCTCCTCCTACTAGTCCTCCTCCCTCCCCATCCTCCTCCTCCTCCTCCTCTTCCTCCTCCTTCTCCCTCCCCATCCTCCTCCTCCTCCTCCTCCTCTGCCTACTCCTCCTCCACCTGATCCTCCTCCTCCTCCACCTACTCCATCTCCCACTTCTCTTTCCTCCCTATTCTCTCCTTCCTCCTCCTCCTCCTTCTCCTCCTCCTCTTCCTTCTCCTCCTCCGCCTACTCCATCTCCCACTATTTCTCTTTCCTCCCTATTCTCCCCTTCCTCCTCCTCCTCCTCCTCCTCCTCCTCTTCCTTCTCCTCCTCCGCCTACTCCATCTCCCACTATTTCTCTTTTCTCCCTATTCTCTCCTTCCTCCTCCTCCTCCTCCTCCTCCTCCACCTACACCATCTCTCATTATTTCTCCTTCCTCCCCATTCTCCTCTTCCTCCTCCTCCTCCGTCTCCTCCTTTTACTATTCTTCTTTCCTCCCTGTCCTTCCCTCCTCCTCCTCCACCTCCACCTCCTCCTCCTACTGTTCCTTCTTCATCACCATCTTACCTCTTCTCCTTTTCCTCCCATTGTTACTCCTTTCTCCTCCTCCCTCCTCCTCCCTCCTCTCCTCCTTCCTCCTCTTCCTCCTCCTACTCCTATTTCCCCCTCCTTTCTCCCCATCCCCTTCTCCTTTTCCACCCTTCTTCCTCCTCCGTGTACTCCTCCTTCCTCCCCATCTTCCTCCTCTACCGCCTCCTCCTCCTCCCCCTCTTCCCCCTCCTCCTACTACTACTGTTCCTCCTTCTTCCTATCTTCCTCCTCTTCCACCTCCTCCTCTTCCTCGACAACTCCTCCTCCTATGCCTTTCCATCCTCCCGCTATTCTTCCTTCCTCCCTCTCCTCCTCCTCTTCCTCCTCTTCCACCTCTTCCAATATCTTCTCCTCTTATTCCTCCTACTACTCATGAAGCAACGAAATGATACAAGAGATTCTCCAAATAATTCTTCCTCGTCCTCCTCCTCTTCTTCCTCCTCCTCTTCTTCCTCCTCCTCTTGAAGCTCCTCCTCCAACTCTTCCAGGACCCTTGTCTCTTCCTTCTTCTCCTCTCGAGTCTCCTCCTCTTTCTATTCCTCCCTGCCCTCATCGTCCTCCTCCCGATCCTCCTCCTCCTCCTCCTCCTCCTCCTCCTCTTCCTCATACTGCATCTCCTCCTCCACCTCTTCCTTAGCGTTTAGATCTTCTTCTTCCTCCCCCTCCTCCTCCCTTCCTCCTCTTCCTCCTCCTCCTCATCTTCCTCCTACTGTGCCTCCTCCACCTCTTCCTAAGCGTTTTGATCTTCTTCTTCCTCTCCCTCCTCCTCCTCTCCTCCTCCTCCCCTCCTCCTCCTCCTCTTCCTCCTACTGCTCCTCCTCCACCTCTTCCTAAGCGTTTTGATCTTCTTCCTCCTCCCCCTCATCCTCCTCATCCTCATCATCTTCCTCCTACTGTGCCACCTCCTCCACCTCTTCCTAAGCGTTTTGATCTTCTTCTTCCCCTCCTCCTCCTCCTCCTCTTCCTCCTCCTCTCAATTTTCCCGTTCTTCCTTCCACTATACCTCTTCCTCAACTA
>NC_134796.1:38328790-38333790 GCF_046742065.1 Oratosquilla oratoria
ATGAGTGATTTATGGGTCAGACCAGTGACGTTCGCCGTCTCACATGAGGACTCGGGTCTTCTGTGAGAAAGAGCCGTGACAACGAAGTGATCGATGCCTTCCATCTTTTGTCTTTGTCTTCGGGTGATTCTTCTCTTTCCAGACACCTCCTCCTTCCTCTTCCCTCCCACCCACACTCTTCTTATACCCTCCTTCGCTATCCCTCACTCCCTCACTCCCTTTACTATCACTCCTCACTCCTCAACCTCTCATCTCAACCACCCCACTCCCCCCAACCCCCCACCTCCGGGTTCCATTAACTCCCGTCCTCTCGTCCTTCCCCTCCCTTCTTATCCCTATTGTTCCAGCACGTTACCTCTTTCATATATCACAGTCTCTCTCTCTCTCTCTCTCTCTCTCTCTCTCTCTCTCTCTCTCTCTCTCTCTCCTACTCCCCTCTTCCTCTTCCTTGTCTCCTTCCTCTTTTCCCTTCTCTCCCTCCTTTTCTTCTCCATTTCCCTAGCCTCTTCCATCGCCTTCCTCCCTCCTCTTCCTTCCTCTCAACCTACCCTCTTCCCCTATCCCCTTCCCTCCTCCAATTCCTCCTCTTCCTCCGTCTCTTCCTCCTCTTCTTCCTGTGTCTCCTTTCCCTTTTCCTTCTCCATCTCTCGAACCTCTTCCATCGCCTTCCTCCCTCCTCTTCCCTTCTTTCAACCTACCCTCTTTGCCTATCCCCTTTCTTCTTCCACTTCCTCCTCTTCCCCTGTCTCCTTCCTCTTCCTCATCTTCTTCCTCTCTCCTTTCATTTTCCTTCTCCGTCTCTCAAACCTTTCCCCACGTCTTCCGCCCTCCTCTCCCCGTCTCATTCTCCTTCCCCTATTCCCCTCCCCTCTTCCACTTCCTCTATCTCTCTCCTCCTCTTCCTCCGTCTCTCCCTCCTCTTCTTCCTGTCTCCTTTCCCTTTCCCCACGTCTTCCTCCCTCCTCTCCCCGTCTCATCCTCCTTCCCCTATCCTCCTTCCCTCCTCCACTTCCTCTGTCTCTCTCCTCCTCTTCCTCCGTCCTCCTACCTCCACTGGTATACCTCTCTACCTCCCTCCCGACCTCCTCTTCGAGAACGTACTTCGCAAGCTTAGCGGCCTTCGACCCTGAGACGACAAATCAAGAGTTGTTTTCTCGTATATTTAGTTTGAAGTAACAGCCTCAGTGTATCTTTAATACTGCGGAAAATATATATTTCTGTCGCCCTCAATATCAACATAATTCATTTTGATGTAAACATGAAAATTGACGTTAAAGTTGACATAGAAATGAAAATTTTAATTAAAATCGTCAACATCAAGATTAATATCATCAACATCAACATTTACATCAACATCAACATCAATATGGACATCAACATCAACATCAGCATCAGCATCAGCATCAACATCAACATCAACATCAACATCAACATCAACATCAACATCAACATCAACATCAACATCAACATCAACATCAACATCAACATCAACATCAACATCAACATCAACATCAACATCAACATCAACATCAACATCAACATCAACATCAACATCAACACCAGCATCAGCATCAGCATCAGCATCAGCATCAGCATCAGCATCAGCATCAACATCATCATCAACATCAACATCAACACCAACACCAACACCAACACCAACACCAACACCAACATCAGCATCAGCATCAGCATCAGCATCAGCATCAGCATCAGCATCAGCATTAGCATCAGCATCAACATCAAAATCAACATCATCAAAATCAAAATCAATATCTACATCTACATCTACATCTACATCTACATCTACATCTACATCAACGTCAACATCAACACCAACATCAACATCAACATCAGCATCAACATCAACATTAATACCAACATCAACATTGATATCAAAACTGACATAAAAATGAACATGAAGGCTACATCAAAATCAATATGAAAATGAACATCATAATCAGCCTGTACCATCGAAATGTGCGTCAAATGAAGTTCTACATCAAAATTTATACGAACATCAATATTGAAATAAAGAAAATCAACATCAATAACCACATCAGATCAATAACATCACCAACAGGATCAACAACATATTCAACAACAGACTTCAACAACTCTCAACATAAACATCATTATAAATAACCTCAATATATCGTCAATAACATCGACATAAGCATCAACCTTGTTATCAGCGTTAGCCTAAATATTAACACCGACTTAAATATGAGAATTATTAACATTAACTTCAATATTAGCATCAAACATTAAACATCGGTAACTGGAAGGTTAACGTTCGATGCTAATGTTAATATTAAACATTAACGAATATCGGTAATGATGTTAATATCATCAAAACCAATTTTAACATTATGATCCTGTAAACCAGTAGCATTATTCATATCCACATCCGTCTCGATGTCAGTATCAGTATCAGTATAAATATCAGTATCAGTATCAGTATCAGTATATACATCAGTATTAGCATAAGTTTCAGTGTCAGTATCAGTATTAGTATCAGTATGAGAATCAGCATCAGTATCAGTATCAGTATCAGTATCAGTACCAGTACCAGTACCAGTACCAGTATCAGTATCAGTATCAGTATCAGTATCAGTATCGGTATCGGTATCGGTATCGGTATCAGTATCAGTATCGGTATCAGTATGAATATCAGTATTAGTATCAGTATCAGCATCGGTATACATATTAACATCGGCGTTATATCAGTATCAGCATCAGCATCAACATCAACATCAACATCAACATCAACATCAACATCAACATCAACATCAACATCAACATCAGTATCAGTATCAGTATCAGTATCAGTATCAGTATCAGTATCAGTATCAGTATCAGTACCAGTTCCAGTACCAGTACCAGTACCAGTATCAGTATCAGTATCAGTACCAGTACCAGTACCAGTATCAGTATCAGTATCAGTATCAGTATCAGTATCAGTATCAGTATGTCAGTATCAGTATCGGTATCGGTATCGACATCAGAATGAGTATCGGTATCAGTGTAACACTCAGTGTCAGTGTCAGAATCAGTATCATTATCAACATCGACATCAGTATCAGTATCAGTATTAGTATTAGTATTAGTATTAGTATTAGTATTAGTATTAGTATTAGTATTAGTGTTAGTATTAGTATTAGAGTTAGTATTAGTATTAGTATTACCATTAGTATTAGTGTTACCATTAGTATTAGTATTAGTATTAGTATTAGCATGAGTATCAGTATCAGCATGGGTATCAGTATCATTATTAGTATCAGTATCAGTATTAGTATTAGTATTAGTATTAGTATTAGTATTAGTATTAGTATTACCATTAGTATTAGTGTTACCATTAGTATTAGTATTAGTATTAGTATTGGTATTAGTATTAGCATGAGTATCAGTATCAGCATGGGTATCAGTATCATTATTAGTATCAGTATCTGTATCAGTATCAGTATTAGTACCAGTATAAGCATAAGTTTCAGTATCAGTATCAGTATCGGTATCAGTATCAGTATCAGTATCAGTATCAGTATCAGTATCAGTATCAGTATCAGTATCAGTATCAGTATCAGTATTAGTATCAGTATCAGTACCAGCACCAGTACCAATTCTATTCTTTTCGCGAACCCATGCGTTCTCTACCTTCAGGTGGTTCCTTCCCTTGGGGTAGCCTTCATCACCTCGAGAGAGAACCTTAACCTTCAAGTACCCTTCACCTCGAGTCGCTATCCACCTTGACACGAACTGGAGACGCCCTCTGGGTCTCCGTGCTGTGCTCTGCCCCCGGACGGGTCTCGGTTGTAGATGGACTCAAGACTCTCGATGTCAACAGCCAAGTCACTGTCGATAACCTCCACCGGAATCTTGCCTTCCGCCTCTAGGGTTCTCCGCCGGGCGTCTTTAGCTGTTCAGCGACACCTTGGGTGACTTCCACCCCACGTCTTGCGTTCCTTTCGGCCCGTTTGTCTACTGTCAACTTGCCCGACCTTATCCCTGTCACCCGGATGTTACACGTACTTTATTATTTTTATTTTATTTTATCTTATTTTATTATAGGTATATATATATATATATATATATATATATATATATATATATATATATATATATGTATAGTTACCTCTACGTCTGTACGTCTTCGGAAAGAGTTGTCATCACTTCCTTATCTTTCACGGTCCCTCCTTACGCTTGTGTTGTTTTTAAGTTTCGTCTTCATGCAAACACTCAAGGGCACACGATCTTTGCCTTGCACAAAGGTTTCCTCCCTACACCTGCAGAAGTCTTTAATTGCGCTTCATTTTTTTTCTTTCGGTTGTAAAACAGACTCCTGCACGTATTCCCGCGCTGCTCTCCCATCCTCCTTCCCTTCCTCATCCTCTTCTCCTCACACACACACACATACACACACACACACACACACACACACACACACACACACACACACACACACACACACACACACACACACACACACACACACACACACACACACACACACACACACACACACATACCGCTACTCACATCATAACTCTCCTTCCCATTTCCTCCTCCATCATTCTCCGGTCTTAATTCTCTTTGATGCAGTCGTCCATGCTTCCACGTTTCTTACGAATATTCTACTCTTCTTCAGTCCTCTTTTACTCCACCAATTTACTTCCTTCCTCCCCAGCAAAGCTTCAAGTCCGCTCCTCCTCTTCCTCCTCTTCCTCCTCTCTTCGCCTTGCCCCAGTAGGCAACCAGGCACGGACGCTACCTCCCAGCAAATAACCCTCCCTACCCTCCCCCCCTTTCCCCCCCAAGTTCTCTTCCCTCCCTCCCCCCCCTCGGTTCCCATCCCCCTCCTCCGGACTCCCTCACAACATCGCGGGACCGGAGTCAGTTCTGTGTTGCGCACGATTCCGTCTGCGTCTGCGTCGCGCAGGTTACAAGCACAGGAAGGTTGTCACCCTCGTTGGGACAGGAAGCGAGACTGAAGGAGATGAGTCTCG
>NC_134796.1:38348790-38358790 GCF_046742065.1 Oratosquilla oratoria
GTAGTTCTCTAGCACTCTACCCTCCCTTAGACATACATTAAGCAACCTCACTAGCCAGTCCACTGATGTTGTATCTCTCTTCTTCAAACACTCCGCATAACACCCATCTAACCCAGGTGCCTTACCTGTTCATATAATTTTCAGAGCTGCTTGCAATTTATCTTTTCCCATTTCTCCTCTATTTTCCTCTCCCAACACTATAATTTTCTTAGCGCCTCCCACTATTACCCACTTCCCCTCCCTACCCTCCTTCACATTCAATAGCTTTCTAAAATATTCCATTCATCCTTTTTTGACGCAGCCCGAAGGGATTTCTCCCCGTCCTCGCCTTATATGCAAAGGTTGCTGTGGATGTACTGTGTCTTGCGACACTGCGGTGGGCAGGGTGCAGGGATGACCCGTCATCCAGGAGGTGCTCAGATGGAGTGTATTTAGGGATGAAATGGGTGGGAGTGTTTTCATGCCTTTCCCTTTTTGGCTACCTCCCTTGTAAGGGGGAAAAAGCCTTGGTATATGTATGTATGTATCTTCCCCATTAATATTTGTCCACGTGTGCCTTTCACCTTTTCTTCTCTAATTGACTCACCTCCCAATCCTCTCTTAATTTCCTTTCAAAACATCTTGTCATGGCTTTCAAAATATTCTGTTATGCTCCTCCAAATTACGACTGTTCTTTTTGCCTCCTGTATTTTTTGTTTTTTTTTCTTCTTTTTTCTTTATACCTCTCACATTTTCTCACGTCCTACTTTGCAACCAGTCCCTGAAGACTTGTTTCTTCTCTTCTATTACTTTCTTCACTTCATCATCCCACCACTCACTACCCTTCCCTTTATTCCCTCTCATCCTCCTTGTTCCACATACCATCTCTACACACCTTGTCACTTCCTCTTTGAAACACGTCCATTCCTCATCCACTTCTATTTCTACTCTATCTTTCACCACCTCCCATTCTCCTCCCAGCCTCTTCTTGTACGCCTGCTCCACCTCCCATTCTCCTCCCAGCCTCTTCATGTACGCCTACTCTTTTTCTTTCTTATCTAAACAGTTTGATCTGGGCATCTCCCTACCTCCCGCTCTTTTCCTCTTTCTCCATCTGTCCTCCATTCTCAACTTACCTTCAACCCAATTAACTACACTTAACCTTATTCACATAGGAAATCTGGAAATTATTGTGCTAAAGCTGCCTCCATGAACCCAGTCCAACCATGTCACACATCTTCCACTTAGTACTTGACGACCCTACTCAACTTATTGAAACTTCTAAACACGAAATGGATTAACATTCATATCAAAAGTATTCCAAATCATGTGATAATCAGAGAACATGACTTGCTCTATGGATCTCCACGACCCAGATCCAAATTCGACCTCTGTTCGTAATTCTTACACAACTTCACTGACACTGCAGGAGGAAGTCTTAGGTGGTAATTCCCTAAGGAGGCGGACAAGAACCAGGTCAATGGACCTTATTTCTTATTTGTTTCTTCTGGGAATTTCTTCGTTTGATATTCAATCCTTTGGTGGAAAGCCAATATGAGATAAAAGGAGATGGAGGTCTTTCAAATGCGAGTTGACTTCTGAGAGAAAATTATCAATTTAAGTTCATCTTTCACACCAAGACGGGTTTGCAACCTCCTCCTTCTCCTCCTCCTCCTCCTTCTCCTCCTCCTCCTCCTCCTCAGCCTCCTGTTCCTCCTTCTCCTCCTCCTCCCCCTCTTCCTTCTCCTCCTCTTCCTTCTCCTCCTCCTCCTCCTCCTCCTCCTCCGCCTCCTGTTCCTCTTTCTCCTACTCCTTTTCCTCCTTCTCTTCCTCCTGCTCCTCCTTCTCCCCCTCCTGTTCTTCCTTCTCCTCCTCCTTCTCCTCCTCCTTTTTTTCTCTTCCTCATCCTCATCCTCCTGATCCTCCTGTTCCTCCTGTTCCTCTTCCTCTTCCTCTTCTTTCTCTTTCTTTTCCCTTCTTTTCCTTTTCCTCCTTCTCCTCTTTCTCTTCTTCTCCTTGATCCTTCTCTTCTTTTCTTTTCTTTTCTTTGTCTTTCTCCTCATTCATTATTTCTCCTCCTCATTCTCATTCTTTTCCTTCTCCTTCTCCTTCTCCTTTTCTTTCGCCTTCTTCTTTTCCTTCTCCTTCTCCTTCTCCTTCTTCTTCTCCTTCTCCTTCTCCTACTCCTTCTCCTTCTCCTTCTCCTTCTTCTTCTTTTCCTTCTCCTTTTCCTTCTTCTCCTTCTTCTCCTTCTTCTCCTTCTCCTTCTCCTTCTCCGTCTCTTTCTCCTTCTCCTTCTCTTTCTCCTTCTTCTCCTTCTCCTTCTCCTTCTCTTTCTACTTCTCCTTCTCCTTCTCCTTCTCCTTCTCCTTCTCCTTCTCCTTCTCCTTCTCCTTCTCCTTCTCCTTCTTCTCTTTCTCCTTCTCCTTCTCCTTCTCCTTCTCCTTCTCCTTCTCCTTCTCCTTCTCCTTCTCCTTCTCCTTCTTCTTCTTCTTCTCCTTCTCCTTCTCCTTCTCCTTCTTCTCTTTCTCCTTCTCCTTCTCCTTCTTCTCTTTCTCCTTCTCCTTCTCCTTCTCCTTCTCCTTCTCCTTCTCCTTCTCCTTCTCCTTCTCCTTCTCCTTCTCCTTCTCCTCCTCCTTCTCCTTCTCCTTCTTCTCTTTCTCCTTCTCCTTCTCCTTCTCCTTCTTCTTCTCCTCCTCCTCCTTCTCCTTCTCCTTCTCCTTCTCCTTCTCCTTCTCCTTCTTCTCTTTCTCCTTCTCCTCCTCCTCCTCCTCCTCCTCCTCCTCCTCCTCCTCTTCCTTTTCTTCTTCCTCTTTTCCTTTCATCCCTTTTTTTTTCTCCTTCTGAAGAAAAAAAAACGAATATATAAGCAAATAGATGAATAAATCAATGAATAATTAAATAAATAGATAATAAGTAATAGATACATAATTAGATAAATACATAAATCAATGAATTAATTAGTTAATTAGTAAAAACATGATAAAATAGAGATGTAAATAAATATTCAAAGAGTAAAATACGTTGAGTAAAACATCTTAAAGACATCATTTTGATAGAATAACAAACTTCTAAGTTTCATTTGAGGAAGTGTGTAAAGCAAAATCCACCGAATAATATTATATATATGTATATATATATATATATATATGTATATATATATATATATATATGTATATATATATATATATATATACATATATATATATATATATACACACACACACATATATATATATATATAATCATGAAGAAATATGATTAATTTTGAAAATAATCATTCAACTGCCCAACATCGTTAGCAAAAAATCTGCCAAAAATTAATTAAAAGATTAATGCTATAATTTTCTAGTTAACTGGGTCTGGCTTTAGAAACCATTAAATGACCCAAGTCACTCATAATGTCTTTGTTAGATTCTTAGAAACGATATACTACAAGAAAATGTAGACATTTACCACCATCACCCACGCCAAAGGAAGTTATCAAATTTCGCAAGATCTTCTAAGTCATCCCGAGAAATATACAAAAGAAAATTGCAGAAAGGCGACAGAAGAATGAATTTTGATTTTGAGCGACAAAATTGTACAGGCAGGAATTGAACGAACAAATTGAATGAGAGATGGGTAGATGGGGAGGGGGGGGGGAGGGGAGGGGGGGAGGCTTGTACCCTAATACAAAACAGTTTTATTTTTATTCTTTTTCTATGGAAACGTGAAAATTTTATACGAGAATGGTAACAGCCGAGCAGTCAATCTTGTTGGTTATGAAAGCTAATTAGACTTTAATGCTAAAAGAAGCATTCTCACTATAGCTTTCAATCATCTAGGGACATACAAAAAAACTCAGGAGCGTAATCACCGCCGCTTACGGGCAAATGACTTGGTTAAATTGTTTTTACAAGAATATATCTCCACGAGTTTCCATCAGGATGAAATTGAAGTGTACAAAACAGCAGGAGATAGTGTTGACTTAGAATGCAGAAAAACTCATCAATTTGTTATCTAAGTTTGGAAAAAATTGGTTTGTATGAAGAACAGGGAAAAGAATTTAGGCTTTATAGTCTAGGATGGAATATATATATATATATACATATATATATATATATATATATATATATAATATATATATATGTATATGTATATATATAATATATATATGTATATATACATATATATGTATATATATATGTATATGTACATATATATATATATATATACATATATATATATATATATATATAATATATATATAAGTTTGCATACAGTAATGTTTTTTTTATAAAGAGAAAGGCCATGGGTAAAAAACTTAACTGATTAAATTGTCCCTATACCGTGTCAATGCAACTCTGGAAAAATGTGCGGACAAAGAATAATACATATTCACATTGCTTGTATTCTCTTTGGCAAAAATAAACAAATTGTCACGTAAAAGAGTGGAAAAACTAAAGCAATGAAAATAGAACGACATACTGTAAAAACAAAGACGATATGAAAGATGAAGAGAAAATAATTGAAGTAATGGCGGATGGTCACTGGCTGAGTGGATTAGAGCGCCGTTACTTGCGGCGATGGTCGAAACAAAGGATTACAAAGGCGGAGCATGCCGACAGGAGACCTTTTGGTCCATATCTAGGTCGGATGCAAAAAAAAAATAATAATAATAATAAATAAAAACTATAATAATGTAAATAACAAATAAAATACATAAATAAATGCATAGGTATAGTTAAATAATAAACAAACAGGTAAATAATAAATAGCAATAAATTAACATATAACTAATAATAAATGAAAATCAGACAGACAAATGATAACAAAACAAAAACGATGGTGATTCGATTCCTGCTCGGGGCGAGTTGAACTTAGGACATGGTTTATTAAAGTCCACTGTAAGGGGCATCGTCCTAGCCTACCGATAGCGGGAGTTTGTGACGTTAAACCAATTCTGTTCAATGGTGGGAGAAAACTGAAAGTAACAGGTATACGCAATGAAAACCTTGCTAGACTGTCCATGTATCGAAGAGAAATTGAATCATTATATCCTGGGGCAAATGCATTGAGACGTGTGCTACCCTTGATTTTCTGACTATGTTCACGTGCTTCTGTGCTACCTTAGTATAGACCTCAGATTTTCAAATATATATATATATATATATATATATATATATATATATATATATATATATATATATATATTGTTTGTGTCATTTTGACAATTGGAAATAAACTCATCTGCTGGGATTCGAACCCCCGCCAGAGCGGAATGCTTCATATAAAGCGAGGACTGTACCGTCTGTACTAATTCGTTCTGTTTTCAAGGGTCGATGTAGTACAGGCGGTACAGTCCTCGATTTATATGAAGCATTCCGCTCTGGCGGGGGTTCGAATCCCAGCAGATGAGTTTATGTCTATATATATATATATATATATATATATATATATATATATATATATATATATATATATATATCTATATATATATATATATATATTACAGGTGAAAAATGTAATCACACATTTGTCAATAACGTAGAAACCACTGTTGGAGTAGAAAAGACTGGAAACGGGGAATCTATATATTTCGATTGCAAACTGGATCTACTGAAGAGGATTGCAGTTTGCAATCGAAATATATAGATTCCCCGTTTCCAGTCTTTTCTACTCCAACAGTGGTTTCTACGTTATATATATATATATATATATATATATATATATATTTATATATATATATATATATATATATATATATATATATATATATCAAACTCAGGAAATCAGTAAACATACTTTTACAATGTGATGAATGAGGTGCTTCTAGTTTCAATTGCTCTTCAAGTCTTCAAGAGAAGCAGAACGTCTTCTTCGAGATTGTGATTCAAAGCTTATTCAATGATTCAAGCGACATAACTGGTTTCGTGGTCGGATAGATTGATATGGTATAGTGCTGAGGCTTTTTTAAGAATACTAAAATTGATTGATTGAGATGGGCATTTGTCTGTCTCCTCTATGTATTTATCATACTGAGACTCATTAGAAGAAGAGTTCGAAAGCTCCTTATCTTGCTTAGAGACTCCCGTCTTACTTTGCATTCTTGTATCCTCCCCTTCTTCGCGGGATAGCTTCCGTGATTCCTCCACGAACTGGACGAAGTCTGTCTCCTCTATGTATTATCATACTGAGACTCTTGAGAAGAAGAGTTCGAAAGCTATTATCTTGCTTAGAGACTCCCGTCTCCTTTGCATTCTTGTATCCTCCCCTTCTTCGCGGGATAGCTTCCGTGATTCCTCCACGAACTGGACGAAGTCTGTCTCCTCTATGTAGCATCATTTCACATCCTAGCGTTCCATGATACCAAGCGCCTTATTTCCTTTACTCCTTATCCTTTCGAAAACCTCTTTTAACCAAATACATTCCTTCAACCTTTATTTGAAATATCTTTCCCATTCGGAACAGTTCTCAAGAGAGACTGTAAATTTTCTCTGTGTCTTAGATAGACAACGAAGAATATATGTATCGAGGTTTCGAACTCGTGAATTCAATCTGTGTCGACATTCAAATCTTATTCCAGAGTTCAGACCTCGAAACAAGCAAATATGGTCCTTACGTTCACAGGATATTAAGTTCACATCTGAACTTGACCCAAGATGTATGATGGCTATGCAAATTTATATCTCAATGTTATTGAGGCAATGATATTCAATATACGGAGAAGTCTGGGGGTAAAATAAGTTTATAGATATATGAACGAATAAAGAAATAGAAAAATGAATAAATAAATAAATAAACAGATAAAATGCACAAATAATTTAATGAATAAATTGTAGTTTACGCTATACACTACGAAATATATAAAATTAGTGAATGAATGAATAAATAAATAGATAAATTATCTAATATAAAAGTAAATAAATAGATAGATAAATAGACGAATAGATAAGTTGATAAATAGATAAGTCAATGAATAAATATATAGATAATTCAGAAATAAATAATCAAATAAATAATAACATAAATAAATAAACAGATTGATAAATAGATTAATAGATAAGAAAATGAATAGCTAAATTGAAACACAAATGAATAAACTACTAGATAAATAGACGAATGAATAAACCAACAAACAAGCAGACAAAATAAGACGAATGAATGAATAGATAACAAGTAAATAAACGAATCAATAAATGGAAATGGAAATGGAAATGGAGATGGAAATATATAAATGAACAGGTAAACAATATGTTCTCAACCTCCTGAAATTTCTGGTAATCGACCAACACGCCATAGGCAAGCTAAGTCACGTTGAAGGTCACAGCACCCTACCGGGCTTGGCTCAACTACATGAACATAAATAAATTTAACTTTGCTTCACTCCTTTTGTTGTGAATATTTATCATGTCACATGACATGAATGCGTCCTGTGATATATATATATATATACACATAAATACATATATATATATATAATACTGATGACCCACTTTCGGAGAAGAATAAGCGAAGATATAGAGATCTGTATATTTCGATCACTTACTGTGATCCTCTTCGGCAGATATAAGTTACAAAGTACAGAACAATATGTATTTATAGTAAAGCAGTGAGGTAACATGAGGGGACGAGGCTCAGGTCAACACGCCCGGCACGCATGCTCGCATCTTGGTGGCTCAGGTCACATGACCGGCGTTGCATGGGCCTTGGTGAGTTTTGTCCACCGTTAATGTTGATGGTAACATTTTATTTATGGCAAAAGAAGAAATACAGTCTGGTGACCATTGACCATGGGAAATGTTATAATTTGGGAAATTGTTTATTAAGGAGGATTCTACTATTTTTCTTCTGAAACTACATTTGGATTTATAAATTATTTCAGCATCGTCCCAATTTATTCGGTGGTTTTTATTGGCGACGTGCTGAAATACTGCGGAATTTTCCTGTCCGTATTTAACAGAGTTCTTGTGCTCCTTAACCCTGGTATTGAGATCTCGACCCGTCTGTCCCCAATATACATCATTGCAATCTAAACAAGGTAATTTATAAACTCCAGGAGTTGTATTACTCTTGGATCTGTGATGTATATTGACAACTTTACTGAACAAATTATTAGGATAATGGAAGATAAAATTTACCTTTTCCTTTGGTAACATGTGAGACAATTCATGGATGGATTTGTTAAAAGGCAATTTTATGCTTCTATTATCCCAATGATGATTCATGGCGGAATGGGAATCTGTTTTGTGAAAACTAATTTTGGCCTTGCTGAGAGCTTTTTGTAAAAACCACGGCGGGTATCCTAATTTTGTTAGTTGATTTTTCACTGAATTTAGTTCCAAATCTAAGTATTGGGAGCTACAAATTCTCAAAGCCCGTAAGAATAGGCCTGAAGCTACACTATATTTTATTTTGTCAGGATGGTGGCTAAAGAAATGTAGGTAGCTCCCTGTGTGGGTGGGCTTCCTATAAACTGTGAAGGACAGTGACTCCGCATTTGTGATCTAATTCCCATTCCACCTTGAATTTAATGTTGTTCGTTAGGTGATTGAGCTGGTTGTGAAAAATCAACTAACAAAATTAGGATACCCGCCGTGGTTTTTACAAAAAGCTCTCAGCAAGGCCAAAATTAGTTTTCACAAAACAGATTCCCATTCCGCCATGAATCATCATTGGGATAATAGAAGCATAAAATTGCCTTTTAACAAATCCATCCATGAATTGTCTCACATGTTACCAAAGGAAAAGGTAAATTTTATCTTCCATTATCCTAATAATTTGTTCAGTAAAGTTGTCAATATACATCACAGATCCAAGAGTAATACAACTCCTGGAGTTTATAAATTACCTTGTTTAGATTGCAATGATGTATATTGGGGACAGACGGGTCGAGATCTCAATACCAGGGTTAAGGAGCACAAGAACTCTGTTAAATACGGACAGGAAAATTCCGCAGTATTTCAGCACGTCGCCAATAAAAACCACCGAATAAATTGGGACGATGCTGAAATAATTTATAAATCCAAATGTAGTTTCAGAAGAAAAATAGTAGAATCCTCCTTAATAAACAATTTCCCAAATTATAACATTTCCCATGGTCAATGGTCACCAGACTGTATTTCTTCTTTTGCCATAAATAAAATGTTACCATCAACATTAACGGTGGACAAAACTCACCAAGGCCCATGCAACGCCGGTCATGTGACCTGAGCCACCAAGATGCGAGCATGCGTGCCGGGCGTGTTGACCTGAGCCTCGTCCCCTCATGTTACCTCACTGCTTTACTATAAATACATATTGTTCTGTACTTTGTAACTTATATCTGCCGAAGAGGATCACAGTAAGTGATCGAAATATACAGATCTCTATATCTTCGCTTATTCTTCTCCGAAAGTGGGTCATCAGTATTATTTTACATATGTGCTACGACATATCTTTGTTGTGATATATATATATATATATATATATATATGTATGTATATGAGTGTATATACGAGTGTATGTATATGTATATATATATATATATATATATACAGATATACACATATATACATATATATATATATATGTATATATATACATATATATATATATATATATATATGTATGTATGTATATATATACATACATATACATATATATACGAGTGTATATATACATATATATATATATATATACACATATTCTGTTAAAAACGACAGCAAAAGAATTATTAATTAGTTTTTTCCGTGAACTCTCTAATTAATAATTCTTTTGCTGTCGTTTTTAACAGAATATGCCTGAGAGAGAATCTCCTGCCATGCTTCACCAATATATATATATATATATATATATATTTTTATATATATATATATATATGTATGTATGTATATATATACATATATATACATATATGTATATATATATATATATATATATATATATATATATATATATGTATTTTTTACCAGAAGTAAAGAAATAGATCTCTTAGGTCACAGGTTACAATAATGTCTGGTTTATTATTTTTTGTGAAATATATATTCATACAACTATT
>NC_134796.1:38373790-38381290 GCF_046742065.1 Oratosquilla oratoria
AACCTCTTCTTTAAGAAAGTGTTATATAAGCACACTACCCTCCTCTCATCCTGTACCGTTTCCTTTTTTTTTCCGACTGTAGTTTTAGTTTTGATTTACAAATGTGCTACTATATTTTTCATCAGTGATGTGTATATGTATATGTATATGTATATGTATATGTATATGTATATGTAGATGTAGATGTAGATGTAGATGTAGATGTAGATGTAGATGTATATGTATATGTATATATTCACGAATATGTATATGTATATGTATATGTATATGTATATGTATATGTATATGTATATGTATATGTATATGTATATGTATATGTATATGTATATGTATATGTATATGTATATGTATAGTTACAAGTATATGTATATGTATAGGTATATGTATAGTTACAAGTATATGTATATGTATACATATGCACGAAATTAATTGCAGTATCAAATGCCAATGGACATTTCCCAACGTACATTTCCAATGGGATCCTCTTTGTTCATCCTCCGTATCATCTGAAAGGATGACTTCTCCGAGAAGGTGACGGGCCTACACCAGGAAACGCGTAACTGTAACCAAACCCGTCACTTTTTCCCCTTAAAAGGATTGTTGGAACAGGTAACAGTCACTGACGGAAATCGGGGAGGAGTGCGGAAGTCGAAGTCATAACTGATTGTGAGACCCTTGCTCCTCCATAGACGCCGCTGGCGCAACAAAAGCAGTGATGAATTGTCCAACGGAACACAATAGGGGTCATTCTGCCTGACAAAGAGGCCCGCGCGCAAGGACTCGCCGTCTATTATGTCATTCTAAAAGTGTAGGATTACTTTTTTTTTTTTTTTTATGTGTTATGGGTTGGAGGGTCCCTCAACTTTTTTCTTGTAAAAGATGAAGGAAGGTTTACAATTGACGACAGGAAACCTTTTGAATACTAACAAAATTTGAAGCAGAGAGGGTAGATGAAACAGCTAGTCAGGAAAAAATAAATAAATAAATAAATAAATAAATAGATAAATAAATAAGCAAAGTGCATAAGAAATAAATAAGATAAGATAAATCAGTCAATATGTAAGTGACTGCATGGAGTAAATACACAAATAAATAAATTGATAAATGAATAAATATACAAATAAACAAATAAATAAATGAACAAATAAACTAATAATAAATAGATGAATAAATAAATTGATAAATATATAAGTAAATAAAAAGTAAATAAGGGAGAAAAAATTGATAAATAGACAAATAGACAAACAAGAGGAACAAACAAGATAAATAAATAAATAAATGAAAAATAAGAAAATAAGTTACAAAAATCTTCATCCAAGAGATATCTTCTTCCTATACTTCTTTTCACAAAAGCTTATGGGGATACGTCTGAGAGTTATACTACGGAAACTATACATAAGCTTCTTACGCGCATAACAAAAGATTTTTTTATTTTAATTTTGGAGCAAGAAAAATATTTTATATAAACTGTTCTTTAATATATATATATATATATATATATATATATATATATATAGATGTGTGTGTGTGTGTGTGTGTGTGTGTGTGTGTGTGTGTGTGTGTGTGTGTGTGTGTGTGTGTGTGCGTGTGTGTGTGTGTGTGTGTGTGTGTGTGTGTGTGTGTGTATGTATGTATATATATATATATATAATATATATGTATATATGTGTATATATATATGTACATATATATATATATATATATATATATATATATGTATATATATATGTATATATATATATATATATATATGTATATATATATATATATATATATGTTGACGTTGATGTATATGAATTGATGATAATTGTACATGACTGATCCAATCGTGCCCCAGCTTACAGAACCCAATTATGATGCGTAGATATCGATTAAATTACTAAAGGGTTTGTTTAACATTGCAGTCGTTAAGGTATTTACCTATTTACTTATCATATGATCTATCTATCAACTCATGTATCTATTTATGTATTTCTTTACCTATATATTGATCTCATTCATATTTGAAAAGTTTTTTATTCAATTACTTATTAATTTCTTTGTTTAATCGTCTTTAATTTCTTAGAAGGAACATCACTTGCTGAGCGGGTTAAGGAGTCGTTATTTGGGGCAAAGGTGGATGGGATGGTGGTTCGAACCCTGCCACCGGCGAAGTTGAACAAAGGGCATGGTTCATTAAATTCCGCGCTACAAAATCCTCTGTGAGGGGTACCGTCCTAGCCTTCCGATAAGGGGGGGGGGGGGGAGTTTGTGACGTAACCATATCATCATCATCAGTTTCTTAGAAAAGAGCAATATTGATAATGATGAGTTAGACAAATGTCCAGATAGCTTCTCGTTGTCAGTAGTAATGTCCGCTTGATCAGTTGCTTTTAATAACTTGGATAACACATGCTTATCATGTCATTGGAGCTGTAACGAGCGTATTTCAAAGAATGATTATATATGTGCATATATATATATATATATATATATATATATATATGTATATATACATATATATATTTTTATATATATATATATATACATACACATCTATATATCTATATATATATATATAATTTCTTATTCGGGGGGGGGTTCATTTGCCCTTATAACCTCTGGTCTAATTCAGCCTTTCCTGCAACACTCCACTATTACCAAAAGAGTTCGCGAGGCAATTGAGCATCTCAAACAAATAATTATGATAATAATAATAAAATAAAATAAGATAAATAAATAAAAAATAAATTAAAAAAATATAACCCATAAAACTCCAGCGTTCTTTTGTTTTTATTTCTCTTTCCTGAGGTTTGCCAACAAATATTGTTTTGTCAGACAACTTGTTTCCAGCATGTTCGAAAATATAAAGCATAAATATTTTTTCATTATTCTTTGTGTTGAACAAAACACGGATTTTTGTTTTCATGGAACGTCAGCTAAGTCATAGATTCTTAATCCTCTTTTCCATGAACCCCATGAATTATATACTGCTGTTCTCCATTAGTCTATTGGAAATCACTTAAGTATTGAACAGAATCATTTGCCAATTACTAAATACCAATGGTTTTTAACTTGTGGCCCCGATTGTTCTACAGGGTTCCATGTAGGACAGGCTGAGAACCAATGACTTAAGTTCAACGGCAGATAGTCTTTGTTCGCTTAACCCTTCCGTAATGAGTGGAACTTACAATTATAATCTATCTACCAACGAGCTGTTCCATTTAGTCGTGTGTGACACATTTTGATAAATGAAAGATCAAAATATATCGAGATTTACCCTGGACTTATACAGGATATTTAACGTTTCATATGTTAGTGATTCCAGAACATGTGTGTGTTTGATTCCTTGAATCACAAAGGGTACAAATCTGTTTCAAATCCCTTCTATATTAACGAATTTCACACCTTCATAATGTGTGTTCGTTCACTTATGTGTAGAACTTTGTATACCCTTCTCACAATTTTTTTTCTCTGTGCTTAGGAATCAAGGAGACATAGAGGAAGGTAACTTTAATGGTAGCATTAAACATTCCTTGTATATTATACATACGTACTTGTAGTATTGTATATTTATTATTATATATTAATATTATTATTCTCATTGTATATTTATTTGCACTTTTTTGTAGGAGAACCAAGACGAATTGTGTAGGTTTTTCCCGCGATAAATATTCCTTGTATACTATACATACGTACTTGTAGTATTGTATATTTATTATTGCATGTTGATTTTATTATTCTCATTGTATATTTATTTGCACTTTTTTGTTGGAGAACCAAGACGAATTGTGTATGTTTTTCCCGCGATAAGTAAGCTTGGTGTCAGTTTGTCTTGTTTTCGTCTCTAAAGTGAGAGCACGTATTGTCTATGTAGTGCTATACCATTATTAATCTATTCATACTCAGTGTTACATTGGCCACTCCTATAATATAAAATGTCTAATGCTACCATTACAACTGCTACATTCCCGAAACAAATATAAATCCTAGTAACGATAAACTCTTAATCTTCGCAGGCTGATGCAAAAGTAAGAACCTCCTCTGGGGGATCTGGACGAAGTATTGAACCTCTTCAGAGTCTTTCCCTGGGCGGTGACTGCGCAGTAGACGCTGACTGCTTTGCCAAAGGAAGCCACTGCGTGAAAGGAGTTTGTACCTGTATGCCGTACCATTTGCAAGTAAACAATAGCCTCTGTCTCCCAGGTAAATATGAAGTGTGGAAGGGTGTGGTATTGTCTTTATGTAATGTTTGAAACATTTTGAGAAATGAATATCTGTATTGATATGAAGTTCCTTTTTGATCAACAATAGGAGTCACCCTTTCATCTCTCTCTCTCTCTCTCTTTCCCTTTTCCTTCATTTCCTCACTTTCTATTATATATTTCTTTGCATGATATACATACATACACACACACACATACAGACAGACACACAGACACACACACACACACACACACACACACACACACACACACACACACACACACACACACACACACACACACACACACACACACACACACACACACACACACACACACACACACACACACACACACACACACACACACACACACACACACACACACACACACACACACACACACACATACACACACAAACACACACACACACACAAACACACACACACACACACACACACACACACACACACACACACACACACACACACACACACACACACACACACACACACACACACACACACAACATATATATATATATATATATATATATATATGTATGTATATATATTGTGACATCATGACAGGTGTATGAATGGTAAGAATATAAAGACACGATTGAGAATAAGAAACTTTATTCCTGACCGGTTTCGCCTTTGAGGAAGCCTCAAAGGCGAAACTGGTCAGGAATAAAGTCCCTTGTTCTCAATCGTGTCTTTCCATTCATATATATATATATATGTATATATATATATATATATATATATATATATATATATATATATATATATATATATGTACATATATATATATACAGTATATATATTATACATGTATATATATGTATATATATAAATATATGTATATATATAAATATATACATATATATATATGTATATATATACATATATGTATATATATATATATATATATATATATATATATATGTATATATATATATATATATACATATATACACGTCTTTCGACACTGCTTCTGACCCAGGGTAGTGGACAAGATGCAGGGATGACCCGTCATCCAAGAGGTGCCAAGATAAGAGGGAGGGAAGAGGGTAGAGGGGAGTGGAGTATGTAGGGGATGGAATAAGTGGGACTGGTTTCTATGTCTTTTTTTTTGGCTACCTCCCTTGTAGGGGGAAAAAGCCTTTGGTATACGTATATATATATATATATATATATATATATATATATATATATATATATATATATATATATATATATATATTTTCGATTTGTCCCTACATACGACAAACAACATTCATACATCTGGAAATACCTATTTTGTCTTTCCCTTCCGTTCCAGGCGTCCTCTTGGGCTTCAAGTGCTGGTACGACGCCCAGTGTAGCCTCCGCGTCGAAGGATCCGGTTGCATCCAAGGCTTTTGTCGCTGCAGCATCGGTTATATCTCCTACAGGAGAAACAATTGCCTCAAAGGTTCGTCTAAGCTTCTCTTTTGTCATAGACAAGGACAACAATAACGAAGAGTTTGTTTTGGAGAGTTGTACACAAAAGTCAATGGCTTAAGATAATGTCGTGTTCGCTCACATCTTCTTCAGGAGAAATCAATGTCTCAAGGGCTCGTGTAAGCTTCTCCTTTGTCATGGACAAGGGCAACAATACCAAAGGATTTGTTTTGGAGAGTTGAACACAGAAGCCAAAGCTTTAAGATAATGTCCAATGTTTGGTCAACGCAATTTTAAATATGTCTATCGTCTTTTGTGGCAGAGTTTAAGTTTGTGTTGTTGATCCAACTTAGAAGAAGCTCTCAAGTTTTGTATTGTTTCAAAAGTGAAGAACTTCAACCTTTTAAAAGTTGTATTATCTGTTAACTCAACTTTTTCAATTGCCTAGCAAATAATTGGTCGTCTTTCAGAGCTTTGATTGTTAAACTTCCTAATACCTAAAACTTACCAGCTGTACGTAATATATATTCGAGGATTAAGTTTGATCAATGGAGACAAAGAAACGGTACCCCACGATCATATTACTCTATATTGCAGTTACGTTATTATGATTAAAAAATACGTTAGCATGCGGGTTGTGTTCTTCCTCAGATTGCTGCATTACAAAATCTTGGGTTAGTGTGATGAAATGAAAAGCTAAAGTCATTTAAACAATTAAATACTATTCTTGTACTGGCCAGGAGCTCCTTCGTGCTGATTAGAATCGCTCTGTGTCTGTATTGATTAACCACTTATGTCACGTTCACTTGGCCGGGTAGTAACCCAGCGGATAGCGTGTCGAACTCATGTGCAGGCGGTCTTGAGTTCGTTTCCCATAGCCCTGGCCAGGCAAGGAGGTGACCCATAACTGACAGGCTTTTGCCCTACCAGGGGTTTCTCACTTCCCACTGCGTGGAAGAAGGAGGGAGAGTTTTAGCCACGTTCATAGAAAGAGCTTATTGAGAATATTCAATTGAGAGAGATGTTTTACCCTTAATTGCCCAAGGGCCTCATTTACATTGAATTAAACTATCTAGCATAAATAAGAAATACATTCTTTCGTAACCTGTCCAGGGTGATCAGATTTAGCACAACTGTACTAAATCTAGTATATATTTTCCTAGAAATAATATTATATTAATAAAAGTATATTAATCAGGTTTAGCATAATTATGCTAAATTTAGCATATTTTTCCTAGAAATAAAATTATGTTGATAAGAAAATACAACAAAAACCGAATGTATTAGTAAGAGAAATGACAGGCGCCCTCGGGGCTTCCCAGCCCCTCTCTGCAAAAGAACAAAGTTTCTTAGCCTTTAAAGGTTTGTGGATCCCTCACATAGATTTTTTTTTCTTTTTTTTCAGGAAACTCCTTGATACGGGTTAGATAAGGTCTTTTTCATGTGTTTATGTAAGAATTACTAATAATAAAAAGAAATTCACAGGACTCAAGTTGTTTGCATCGTACAAGTATGACACAAAAAGTGAAAGAAGAGAAACCCGTATATATTTACTGGACGGAAAATAATAAAGTAAACTTCACTTCTGATAAAACAGAATAATTTGGGTCTCAAAATGGTAAACTCTCGGTCCTGCGGACCCCTTGGTAGGTTTCTGCGGACCATTAGGGATCCCCGGACACTTCGTTGATAAACACTGCAATAGATTACATAAACGATGTACTACACCAGCTCAGTTCAACCTTGTCGATATGGTCGAGTTAGTTTCGCTGATTTCAGACCTTCACAAGTTACCCAAACCTCTATTCATGTGGACTTTTATCTATACTAAGCCGGATTAACTCGTTATGGTGGGGTGCAGCAGTTGTATCTCGGTAGACATAAGGTTC
>NC_134796.1:38386290-38393790 GCF_046742065.1 Oratosquilla oratoria
AAGATGAGATGCAAGTAGTTTCGAAAATAATAAGAGGAGGTAAGGCACCTGGGTTAGATGGGTGTCATGCAAAGTGTCTGAAGAAGGGAGGTACGGTAATAGTGGACTGTCTTTTGAGGTTGTTTAATGTGTGTCTAAAAGAGGGTAGAATGCCGGAGGACTGGAGGAGTGCCTGTATAGTTCAGCTTTAAAAGGGAAAAGGGGACAAGTGTGAGTGTAGTAGTTTCATAGGGATCAGTTTGTTGAGTGTAGTTGGGAAGGCTTATGAGAGGGTTTTTATTGAGAGGATTAGGAGAGGAACAGAGGAAGTAATTGGTGAGGAACAGTATAGGTTTAGGAAAGGTAAGGTTTGCATGGATCAGATTTTTGTGGTGAGGCAAATATGCGAGAAAGCTTTAGGAAAAGGTAAGGATGACTTTTTGGGCCTTTATGGATTTGGAAAAAGCTTATGACAGGGTAGACAGAAAGGCATTGTGGGAGGTTTTGAAGATATGTAGGATTGAGGGGAAGCTATTAAGGTCAGTCAAGACAGTAGTAGAGCCTTTGTTAGAACTGATAATGGAGAGACTTAGTAGTCTGAGGTAAATGTAGTCTTATGTCAGGGATGTGTCATGTCGCCATGGCTGTTCAGTGTATACATATATGAAGTGGCGCGGGAGGTAAAGGCGAGGGTAAAGGGCAGGGGACTGAAGATGGTTAAAGAAAATGGAGAAAAGTGAGAGATGAGCCAGTTGTTGTTTGCTGACGACGCTGTGCTTGTGGCAGGTTCAAAGGAGGGATTAAGGGAGTTAGTAACGGAATTAGGGAATGTACTCGATAAAAGAAAGTTGAAGGTAAATGTAGGCGAAAGCAAGGTGAGGAGATATAGGAAAGGACGGTAGCTAGTTGGAAGTAATTCTTAAGGGAGATATGGTAAAGTAAGTGGATAGTTTTGGGGCATTTGTGCTCGCATATGGCAGGCAAGGAAGGAGTGATGATAGAGATAACTTGTAGATTAGGAGAAGGGATTAAATGCCCTGGGAGATTAAAATGTGTCATGAGAAATAGATACCCAGGAATGAATGTAAAGAGATTATATGAATGGGTTATTGTGGCAACAGCAACGTATGGGACAGACATTAGGGGTTTATGAGAGGAAGAGAGGAAATATTTTAATGTGTTTGAGATTAAATGTCTGACTAATATGATAGAAGTTACAGGTTGAAAAAGATGAAAAACGAGTAGGTGAGGAAGAGAGAGAGGGTGGAAAAGGACATGGTAGATAGGTGTGCTAAAAAAGTATTGAGACATTTTGGACACATTGAAAGAATGAATTATTAAAGATTAATAAAAGAGACATAAAAGGTAGAGGTGGACGGAGTGAATTTGAGGGGACGACCGAAAGTGAAATAGATAGATGAGTTGAAAAAGGCATTGGGCAGGAGGTGAATGTCTGTTGAGCAAGAAAGGGAGATGACTGGAGATACGGGTGAGTAAAGAATGGCTATGTATAGATGATATTATGATGCAAGGAAGTGTGTGTGTGTGTGTGTGTGTGTGTGTGTGTGTGTGTGTGTGTGTGTGTGTGTGTGTGTGTGTGTGTGTGTGTGTGTGTGTTTGTGTGTGTGTGTGTTTGTGTGTGTGTGTGTGTGTGTGTGTGTGTGTGTGTGTGTGTGTGTGTGTGTGTGTGTGTGTGTGTGTATGTGTGTGTGTGTGTGTGTGTGTGTGTGTGTGTGTGTGTGTGTGTGTTTGTGTGTGTGTGTGTGTGTATAATCATATAAGTACGCATGAGTACATATGTGTGTATACATGCATATTTCTGCATGTGCCTACCAAATCATACATGAATATTCTTGCTCTTTTCATCGTTTAGGACTATCATCAATAACAAGGGTGGTGACTAAGATGTTAATTGTTAATAAGATAAACATATACATCATGAAAGAAGACGAAGAACGATTACTAATTAATCAGTCTTTGTTTTCACCCTTCAGACATTGGTCCCCAGGCGGCATCCCTTGGACAAAGGTGCTCCTCGACTTCTGAGTGTGAGCTCGCTGATCGTTTCTCTGTCTGCCGTGATGGTGTGTGTGACTGCGTCGTCCCAAGTTCCAAGTGTAGCCGTCAGCACACAGGGTGTTACAATGACACGTTTCAAGTAAGTCGCAGATTTAATACTAGGGGATATGTATGTATATATATGTATATATATATATATATATATATATATATATGTATATATATACATATATATACATATATATATAATTATATATATATATATATATATATATATATGTGTGTGTGTGTGTGTGTGTGTGTGTGTGTGTGTGTGTGTGTGTGTGTGTGTGTGTGTGTGTGTGTGTGTGTGTGTGTGTGTGTGTGTGTGTGTGTGTGTGTGTGTGTGTGTGTGTGTGTGTGTGTGTGTGTGTGTGTATGTGTGTGTATGTATGTGTGTGTGTGTGTACTTTCTTTGTTCACACAATTATTTCATACAATTCAACATAGCTGCGCTCAGGTGTTTTTCTTTCCTGTTTTAAATATCTAATTTCGTGAAAATCAATTAAAAATTCTATTCCTTATTTCAGACTGAATTGTTGTTTCTTCGTGAACTTTCTAATCTACTGATAATTTAGATGTTTTTTACTTTTTCTCAATGTACTATTGGGAAACCTGTGGTACCATTTAGGTTTACTATTTGCCAGTAATATATTTTCGAATATTCGTCTCTTCTCTGAGGATTTTCTGTGGTTTTCCATAGCCTTCTGTGATCTTCCGTAGCCTTTCTGTAGTCTTCTATAGCCTCCTGTGGTCTTCTATAGCCTTTGTGTGGTCTTCTATAGCATTCTGTGGTCTTCAATAGCCATTCTTCGGTCTTCTATAGCCTTCTGTGGTCTTCTATAGCCTTCTGTGGTCTTGTATAGCCTTCTGTGGTCTTCTATAGCCTTTCTGTGGTCTTCTATTGCCTTCTGTGGTCTTCTATAGCCTTTCTGTGGCCTTCTATAGCCTTTCTGTGGTCTTCTATAGCCTTTCTGTGGTCTTCTATAGCATTTCTGTGGTCTTCTATAGCCCTCCAATGGTCTTCTATAGCCTTTCTGTGGTCTTCTATAGCCTTTCTGTGGTCTTCTATAGCCTTCTGTGGTCTTCTATAGCCTTTCTGTGGTCTTCTATAGCCTTCTGTGGTCTTCTATGGCCTTTTTGTGGTATTATATAGCCATTCTGTGGTCTTCTATAGCCTTTCTGTGGTCTTCTATAGCCTTCTGTGGTCTTCTATAGCCTTTTGTGGTCTTCTATAGCCTTTCTATGGTTTTTTATAGCCTTTCTGTGGTCTTCTATAGTCTTTCTATGGTCTTCTATAGCCTTTCTGTGGTTTTCTATAGCCTTTCTGTAGTCTTGTATAACCTTCTTATTCCTTACTTGTTCTGGCTTCTTTAGCTATTTCGTAATATATTTAAACTAAGCTTTTATATAACAAAGTTTTCTTTTTTCTGACCTTGATACATATATGTGTACAGTTTAATAAGATATTTTTTTCTTTTCTCAGATTTGTTAACATTTATGAATTCTTCCTAACTTTCTTGTGGAAAAAGATTTCTTTAAACAAGGGAAGTTTGTCCTGCAAAAACTGCATTTACCTTGTGTCTGTGGTTAAGGCCTTGGCTCTATCGGTGGTATTCTAAAAATAAAAAAAAATCATCATATAATTATTATATGAATCCTTGGAAGGGAAAGATTTATTTAAAGAAAGATTTTTTTTAAGAATACCACCGTAAGAACCTTCTGTGGTACTCTAAATATGTATATATACACGAGAAATGCGCGACGGTCATAAAATCATCTGATTATATATATATATATATATATATATATATATATATATATATATATATATACATATATATATATATAAATATATATATATATATATATATATATATATATATATAAGTCTTTCCCCTCCAGGGATTTACTGTATACAATGAAACAATGTTTTTAAGAATACCATAGTATATCTCTTTCCAACAACTGGAACTGCACCTTCGCTCTTGCCTTTGGAAGACATGTAACTTTGAATATTTAAATTTTTTCAATTTTCTTGGTTATCAGTAGTTACATTCTTGCTGGAAAGATTTATCTTATGTTTGTCACTTCTTTTATTCATCGATTCCTTGTGTTATTCATTGCTATATCTAATAGAATATTACCCCATGAATTGTCATTATTGTTTATCCACCATTCCTCCTATCTTATTTCCTTGCAATTGAAATCTCCGTCCAGGCTTGTAATATTACTTTTTCGATCATTTTCTTAACGAGAAGAGATGTGTCTGACAAGGACATTTTGTAATCTTCATCATTTACCTCTTCTCCCATTCTGTTTCCTTGCAATTGAAATCACCATCCAGGCTTGCAATATTAATTTTGTCGATCATTTTCTTCAAGAGAAGAGATGTGTCTGATAAGGACATTTTGTCATCTTCATCATTCTATGAGTTTACTTAGAATATGTTTATGATATTTTTTATTGATTATCATTTTCTATATTCTTTTCAGTCGTTTTACTTCAACCTTTATATGCCCAATATAAATTCTTGGACTTATATATCACTTTGAACAACTAAAATCATACCACCTCCCATCTATGTACATGTGTGTTTGTGTGTGTGTTTGTGTGTGTTTATTTGTGTGTGTGTGTGGTGTGTTTATTTGTGTGTGTGTGTGTGTGTGTGTGTGTGTGTGTGTGTGTGTGTGTGTGTGTGTGTGTGTGTGTGTGTGTGTGTGTGTGTGTGTGTGTGTGTGTGTGTGTGTGTGTGTGCATGCTTATATGTACGCGCACACTAACAAAACATTGATCAATCTTCCATCGTCCCGTCCAGTTTACAAATCATAATTGGCTAGACTACGGCCACCCAATTCCTCCTTCTTCTTTTCAGTGCGCCTCGGACGGGAAATGTATCAGCTGGTTCTACGTCTGCAACGGTGTCAGGGAATGCGCTGACGGGAGCGACGAGGAAGTGTGTTTGCCCAACAGGTGCTCGCCACTGGCCATCACCTGTCGCGACGGGACGTGCGTTTCCCGCGGTCAGGTCTGCGACGGAGTGACACATTGTCCTGACGGCTCTGACGAACTGGGGTGCAAAAACAAAAGTAAGATGAGAGAAAATTAATTTCGACGGTGTAATTTAATTTGTGTAGTTGGCATGCACACACAAAATCGCATCCATATTCACATGCACACAAACTCATATGCATATATATATATATATATATATATATATATATATATATATATATATATATATATATATATATATATATATATATATATATATATATATATATATATATATATACTCTCCTACTGGGATTCGAACCCTTGCCAGAGCGGCTTGCTTCTTACAAGGTGAAGATCGTACCCGTCACTCCACCACGACCCTTCAAAATAGAACGAATTAATTCACGGACTAATCATTCTGCCGAGGGCACTCGGGTGGAACGTGGTATGTACTGTACTTCATCAAATCCTTAATGCAGACTAGTCTTCCGAAGACTGGCGAGGGTTCGAATCCCAGTAGGAGAGTTTATTTCCAAATGTCAAAACGACACAAAAATATATATATATACATATATATATATATATATATATATATATATACATATATGTATTTGTGTATATATATATATATATATATGTATATATACATATATATGCATGTATATACAGTATATATATATATATATATATATATATATGTGTGTGTGTGTGTGTGTGTGTGTGTGTGTGTGTGTGTGTGTGTGTGTGTGTGTGTGTGTGTGTGTGTGTGTGTGTGTGTGTGTGTGTGTGTGTCTTTTTCACCTTCGTCTTTGGATCACGTGTTGGACTCGTGATCGACAGCTATTTCCTTCCGGAAGAGAGCTCAGAGCTCGTATTACCGATCTATGGGTAAAGCTTTGACCTTACACGCACACACATACCCAGCTCCCCGCCCACGAGAGTTGAAGTAACGACTCGAAGCGCAGTGATACTGAAATTTTCAGCCCTGGGCAGGACTCGAACCGCACCACCGTGTGTTTTTGTATGTGTTTCTGTGTGTCTGTGTGTATACGGATATATATCTTTATACATGTAAATTCAAAATCACGCACACACACACGCACACAGACACACAAACGAAGTCATTTCAGAAATATTTAATCAGATATATTAATATCTCTTTAACTGATATCTCTTACAAATTTTCTTTATGAGGATACGAATGTACAGAGCACGTAACAAGAGCTGGAGGAATCTTAAACTTTTTTTTTTATTATTATGTTCATTAATCGACATCCCTACATAATCACTCTTCATCGGAAAACCTACTCAGTTGTCGTCGTTTTCGTCGTCGTCGTCGTCATCGTTATCGTCGTCGTCGTCGTCGTCGTCGTCGTCGTCGTCGTCGTCGTCGGTCGTCGGTCGTCGGTCGTCGGTCGTCGGTCGTCGGTCGTCGGTCGTCATCGTCGTCGTGGTCGTCGTCGTACCTATTTCCTAATATGAAGTATTCTGATTGAATTTCCCCTACCAGCTGATTGACAGAACCAAATACCAGTCTTAGGGTAATATTCCATTCTCTCTTCCTCTCTTCTTGATGGCGTCAAACCTGTCGAGTTTCCAATTGGCTGGCTAGAGTCACGACAACCAATCTCGAATTCTTTTATTAAGGACTTGATTGCGTGTATTAGGACAGAATGCTGACTAGATGTCTAATTTCAATGTGCAAGACAGGCATGTCCCAACATATCGGGAGATTAAGCCTTTCTATGTGGAGATTGTTGTTATTATTATCATTATATATATATATGTATATATATATATATATATATATATATATATATATATATATGTATATGTTGTTGTTGTTGTTTTTGACAGGGGAGAGGCTTTTATTAGATAGCAAAGTCTTGCCATGCTCCGTTTCTTTTGTTTTTTTCTTTTGATTTCAAAAGTCCATCACTCATTAACAAGCTATATAAATCGTTAGTTCGTCCACATTTGGAATATGCTGTTTCCGTATGGTCACCGAATCTCATTAAAGACATTGACAGACTAGAAAAAGTACAACGGCGAGCCACAAAACTGATTCCAAATATCAAAAATAAATCATACAAAAATCGAATAAAACATATGAATCTGTTTTCCTTAAAAAAGCGTAGACTCAGAGGTGACTTGATACAGGTCTTTAAGATTTTAAAGGGAATTGACAACATCAAAAGTGAAAAAATTTTCACATTGAATGAGAATCAGACAAGAAACAATGGTCTCAAACTATCCGGAAATAGATTCAATTTGGAAGTAAGTAGAAACAACTTTGCCAACCGTGTAGTTAATGAATGGAATAAACTTCCTGCACAGATAGTGCAATGTAGTTCAGTTCGAAGCTTTAAGAATCATTTAGATAAACACCTAAGCAAGATGCTGTAATGATTATAATTTATTTTATATTATTTGTTTTTGTTTTTTTATCATTTGTCTGTCTCATTT
>NC_134796.1:38398790-38403790 GCF_046742065.1 Oratosquilla oratoria
TGTGTGTGTGTGTGTGTGTGTGTGTGTGTGTGTGTGTGTGTGTGTGTGTGTGTGTGTGTGTGTGTGTGTGTGTGTGTGTGTGTGTGTGCGCCTGTGTGCGTGTGTGTCTGTCTGAATGGCTATGCCTCTATTAGTGTGTGGGGGCGTGGGTGTACGTGTCTGTGAGCATGTGTATGTGCGTGTGATCACAAATACCTCAATCTTCTTTATACACATTCCCGTCTTCGTATATCGACAAATATTCATTTTTAGTGACCAAGATAGCACTGGATCAAAGTGTTGACAATCTGCTTCATATTCGTTTAGTTACTAACGACCTCAATAACTAAATATTACGAAATCGACTTATGTATCAAAAGATTGCCTGGTCTCTAAAAGGGTGTTGCAAGTCACTAAGACTGGCTTTATGTAAGTTGTAAATCCCCTTACAACTGTATAGCTTGATTTGATGTCCTTTACCAGGTCAATGACCTGATTCTCCATCTCCTTCTACAGCTCAACCTCTTATCAATTCCTTCCCATACTAAGAAAGAGTCCCCTGTGTCGTTTCCTCTCCTCCCTGACCTCCTTACAAGAATTCTGATCTCTTCTCGTACCCTGCCTCCCTCCTACAGCAAATTACCCTCCATTAGCCAATTCCCAATTATCTTTTTTCTTTTTTTAGTGATTAAGGGCAGGTACTGTGGGGTGGATGTCGAAGAGTCATCTCTCTGCCTTTTATCTTCAAAAAAATTTAATATCCTCACCTCTCTCTAGAGGCACAGCAATGAGAGGCTGGTCTCTGGTCTCTGTCGAGGAGTCATCTCTGCTTTTTATGTTAAAAAAAAAAGTTAATATCCTCACCTCTCTCTAGAGGCACAGCAATGAGAGGCTCTCTGTGCCAGATGCAAAATATCCCTCTATCAATTTCATCCATATTTCCTTCACCTTTTCACATACCGAGAACTGACAGCAGGTCTCTGTTCCCCTCCTACATCTTCTGTAAGCCTGTGACAAAAAAAACAACAAAAAAAAACACTGGCAGCAATGAGAAGCTGGTCTCTATACCAGACGCAAAATATCCCTCTATCAATTCCATCCAAATTTCCTTCACCTTTTCACATACCGAGAACTGACAGCAGTTGTCAGTTCCCCTCCTACATCTACTGTAAGCCTGTGTCAAAAAAAAAACAAAAAAAACTCTAGTACAACACAGACACCAGTTCATAGAATCTTCCCTGTAAAGACTAACTGGAAGACCCGAAGATCACTTCCAACCACTGTAGTGAAACTCGAGGCAGCTTCTGTCATTACCTTCTACCTCTACTATAAGCCCGTGGCAAAAAAAAAAAAAAAATCGTACAAAGCAAAGACTAGTTCATAGAATCTTCCCTGGAAAGACTAACTGGAAGACCCGAGGACCACTTCCAGCGACTGTGGGGCTGGCGATCTCAAGTCAGTGAAACTTGAGGCAACTTCTACCATTACCTATTCCAGTTCACCCGAAGCCTTTTATTCCTTCTCCGCGCGAACTTTTTCCCTTACAAAGGGTCTACCCCTCTCTCCCCTCTTCACATTTCCACAAATCTTATTTTCCCTGTGGATTCGGCCCTTTTGTACTACCTACCTGAATATCCCCTGTCACCTTCCCTATCACCTTCCTCTTTTCTCTTCCCCTCCCCTCCTCCTTCCTCTAACCTATTATATTCCCCTTTTCCTTCCAGCTCCTATTTCACTTTCTCTTCCCTATTATCATCGTCCTATTCCTCTTCCCTTTCATTTCCTCCTTCCCACATTCTCCTTACTATCCAATTTCATTTTGTCTTTTCATTCATCCACCCCTTCCTTTCTCCTCCATTCTACCATTCAAGGAGGGAAAATATATATTCTTCTTACAGATAAATGTTGCTATACAGGTATTTTGCACTATAAAATCAATACTGAACCACCAGGTATGATATATCTACTCCCTGTTGAGAATCATTCCGATATATATATATTTTTTTCTACCTTTGTCCACAGCCGCTTCCTGTCCTCCATCAGCTTACCGGTGTCTCGATGGGCGCTGTCTTCCTGCCTTTGCCTTTTGTAACGCCACGCCTACCTGTTCTGACGGCAGCGACGAGCCGGAGGACGCTTGCATCCAGGGAGCACTGAACGTAAAACACTGTCCCTTCAGGTGAGGAGATTCGTGGTTGACAACTTGAAAGTTGTTTTCATGCGGGGCCGCACAAGCCACGAAGACGTGACCAGCCGGACAAAAGGAGTGTCTCAGCTCATAGAAAAATTAATTCAATTCCAGTAACATCCCTGGGCTTTTTGTCCCGCTGGTTACATAATGGGGGATTGGGATAGACGCGCATTTACGCCCGATAACGACTCGAAGGGAGAGAGCTACAGAAAGGTTTCAAAATGGAGTCCCAATGTGCCAAGTAGCTAGCCGCCTAATGGGTTCCTTAAAGCACATTTGGAATGAACACTTCCATGTTCAGTGCAGACGGCTGGTAGTATTCCTTAAAAGAATAAGTAGGATATTTAAAGTCAAACCCAGCGCTGATCTGATTATTGATCGGCGTTGAGAGCAAAGCATTTCCTTAAAAGGGGCAGTTGCCGACAAGATTGACGAGATAAACACCATGTGAGGACGGAGCCTTTCTTTGTACGACGTTTCGCTTATTACAGCTTTTTCAAGTACAAGTTGAGATACAAATGCTTGAGATTAAATAAGGGGAAAGGAGGGAACGGGGAGAGAAAATGGGGGGAAGGAAGGAGGAGGAGGAGGAGGAGGAGGAGGAAGAGGAGGAGAAGCATTTCTATCTCAACTTGTACTTGAAAAAGCTGTAATAAGCGAAACGTCGTACAAATAAAGGCTCCGTCCTCACATGGTGTTTATCTCGTCAAGCAAAGCATTTCCCATGCGGGAGGTCAAAATGCCTTGGTATTACTCCAACATAGTATATACTATTACAGCTCCACGGAGGAAGAGGGTGGAAATAGAAAGGATAGAATGGAAAGCACGTAAAGAAGGAAAATATACAAAAATCACCTGAATTCCGGTGTACAGGGGTTGATCGTTCGCGTTAACATGAGCGTTCTGCCGTCCAAACGAGAGGAAGGAATGTGATGATGATGGGGTATGTTTGAATGTGAAATTAATTGATAATAATACTTAACCTAAGTAGTTACATCCTCAAACATCCGTACACACAAGCACACATCCATACATACGCGCATGAACTATCGCATGAGCTTATAACTGATAAAGCCAAGTCCCTTCTTGCCTTGAAAATTGGTCCAAACGAAGCAGTAGCCTAAACGAGGTAATTCACATCTGCAGTGGTTCGGCTCACTATTGAGGTTATTCATTTGTAATGGAGCATTACAATCCAACATGTTCAATGTCTGAGGACGCAAATTAAATACTACCCCTACAGTAGCTATAAGGTAAAATTAAACTGTGTTTATTACGTGTGTAATAAATGAAATGCATCCAATTGAAGGATAAATTGTAGAATCTCCTCCGGTGATCAGTGGAGGATCGGGGTGCTTTGTCGTCACTTTGCGCCGTCACTCATGTCATGGTATCGTTTTTTACTACCTAACCTGAGCAACATTTAAAGGCATATCTATAAAGTTTTAGTGTACTGAACCCTGGGTTTGGGTGTTTACAATAATTGTGTTCATCTGAGAAAAACCCTCTTGAATGGATTATGATTGTCAAGATACCCTAGTATGCTGATTGCCCTCTTATATACTTGTTTTCACTACCTCTTGACTACCAGCAGTTAACTGTTTCACAAACAGTACGCATGCCTGAGCAAATAAAACAAATCGAAGGGAAAATGTTTGTGTTGAGTACAAAAGGCAAACAATATGCTTGATCCCGGGAAAGAACAAGTAAAAAATATATATCCCAAGGCAATTGGATATAACAATGTAACATGCTTTTATGTCGTTATGATAGTTTAGAGTAGAACAGCTCAAGCAAACACTTGAAACATTTTCATCTGAGAGATTTTATGGCCAAGACATTGAAACTGTGAATGATGCAAAGAACATGTGACTCAAAGACAATAACAATATTGACAAGGATCACCCAAGAAGAATGATTTTGTTCCTGATGGGATATGGAAAACAGACTCCAAGACCAAAGATAGAATAATGACACAATCAGAATGTGACATTAGTAAAAGGCAAAGACCATTCATGGTAATTTGACAAAGCTCGACTTTTTTATTGTCTCCATCATTCTTAATGCATTGGTCTTATTTACAAAAAGGAAAAAGAGTCTCGATGATTATCTTACAGCCCCAGTTTGTGCACTAGTTTATACTTAACGTTCCTCTGCATGACCAGACTATTCTTTGAGGGACACTACAACCTCTGTATCTAACTACAGTGGCTTAATCCGGCTTGGCAAGTTTGTATGTATGGTGAAAAGTGCATGTGAAGTTTTAGTATGTTGGAATGGATGCGGCTGTAATTGAAGTCTGTAATCAATGTAATCTGCTCGTCCATACTGAATTGATGCCAGCGTATATCGCTGCATCATTGCAAGACTGCCGTAAGTCAAAAATTTCAAAGATAGAGTTACAATGGTTTATAAGAATGCCGAATAATTCTGCGTCTTTTGGTAATAAAGTCGTAAGTCAAATGGAGCCCTATTTACCTAATCAAGATGGTAAGTTTTGTTGCTTCGGGTAAAATTATCAAAGTTATAGGACTTAGATACTTTAAAATGCTTCTCCTGAAAAATCACGAAATTTGAGTTACGACAGTCTTGCAATGATGCAGCGATATATGCGACACGGTTCTATCGCACCTTTGATGTCCGTTGTCGTGGTGAGGTGTTAGAAAGCTATGAAAATACTTTGCATTTACCTTGGATCAATCTCAGACCTTCCGCGTTCCCAGTAGGAACGTTACCCAGCGCTCCACGCAGGTTATATCCCCCGTTTATATTACAAAATATTTTTTTTTATTATTATTACCTAAGGAAAACATCGACCATCTGGTGATAT
>NC_134796.1:38406290-38408790 GCF_046742065.1 Oratosquilla oratoria
GGTGGAATGAGTGGAAGTGGTTTCTATACCTTTGGTTTTTGGCTACCTCCCTTGTAAGGGGGAAAAAGTCTTTGGTATATGTATGTATGTAGGTAAATGTTGAAGGCTAGTCACCGTATTAGGTTCTAACCTTATATTATAAAACTTAAGACGAAGGAAGGAACTAAATAAATTATCCTGCCAGCAAGACAGGTCATTAAAAAAATCGGATTAAACTGACAAAGGAAAGGAAATATCATCATTCAAAACTGGAGTGAATTCCAAGGTCAGGGTTGCAAAAAAAAAAAAAAAAAAAAAAAAAAAATCTCAGACGTCAAAAAGCAATTTGCAATACCGACGCGTTATTACTTCTAATAGTTTCTGTTACATAATCGAAGAAAATGCTGCCCTCACAGGTGAAAGTAAAAGACTTGTTTCGAAATGTTGCTAATACTTGGAAAACCTCATCTTCAGTAGCAGTGGTGATAACAATGTCATGGATATAACTAGCATATATGCCTGGATGATGGTGACTATTTCACCAATAACTTAGGGTGAAAATTTTGCTCGAATTATCATCCCTCTGAATAATGTCATTGATCTTCACCTCACGTTGTTGCCAGGATCTTTTGTCAGGCGTTGGAGTTTGGACTCGTTGTTAAGTGGGAGATCCATCTTTTCCATATACTCTTCTCTCTTCAAGATGAAGTACACGGACAATTTGCCTCCTTTTCGTATGATGATGTCATATCGATCCCGTAGTTCCTCTGAAGCTTCTTTTAATTCTGGTGTAATTATCTGACTCTTGTATCCTCCTGTATTAAGTCCTGTTTCACCTACGAGATCTTCTTTGATAGTTGGGATGGTGGTTACTTTTCTTTTCTTTTTGGAGCGTCTGAAGTTTTCTATTTTTTCTATTATGTATATATATATATATATTTTTTTTTTGGGGGGGTACAGGTTCTCGGGAAGACAATTTTGGTTGTAGTCAACTGCGCTGATAGATTTGACTATCTTCAAATGCTTTTTTTAATTGAAGAACCTTCATTTGAAGATAGTCAAATCTGTCAGCGTAGTTGACTTCAAGAAAAAAAAAAAATATATATATATATATACATATATATATATATATGTTTATATATAATATATATATATACATATATATATATATATATATTCTGAGTCTAATGGTAAACAAAAGCCTTTTTCATAGCATTCCAAGACTCGCACGACTGCACTAACGTCTGCAACGTTACTCCTGCAAACTTTTCTATCCCTTCTCAAACTTCTGTCTGGTCTCCATCATGCACGCTTCTCGTATACCGGCATCCACTCAGTAACACACCTGCTCCATCTCCCAATAGTCGTTAGCCCTAACTTATGTACCCAATTCCACCTCCCCTCTTTTACCGCCTCCGCAATATCACTCCAGTCTACTCTCTCACCTAACTTGCTCTCTTTCGGTCTCTCAGCTTTATTCCCACCATTGATCTCTCCATTCTTCTCTTTACACTCCTTAGTTTTGTTTTCTTCACCTCTGTCAATTTCCAAGTCTTACATCCGTAGGTTATTGCTGGCAGTATACAGTGATTGTAAATTTTGAATTCCAAACATAAAGGTAGATGATCTTAGAGTCGAATGTTCGCTTCTAAAGCCTGCCTGTTCTCTTGGTTGATTTCCATCTAACACTTTGTCTGCTTGCAAGGATCTTGGAGAATACTTTATATACATTTGATGACTTTCCTATTGGTTGTCAGTTACTAAGGTCCTTCTGATCTCCTTTTTTATGAAGCGAAATTAAGTATAGCATTGCACCATGATTCAAGAACGCTTTGTTGACGTAAACGCTGGGTGTATGAGTACAATTAAGCTAATTTGATATGAATTTTTCCCTGCGTATTTCAAAAGATCTATCTATATACCATCTTTCCCAGGTGCTTTTCCTCGTTTCATATTTTTAGAGCAAACTACACTTCCTCGTTTTTAACTTTAGGTACACTACTAACCTCCACAGATGAATTTACTGACTCAACTACTGTCTTTGACGAGTAAAGCTCTTAGTAAAATGGTACTACTTTTCTTACCACTGTCTCTGCATTTAATGGTCTCTTTATTTCTATATTTCATAGATTTTATTTACTGCCTCCCTAAATTTAGTCTTGGCTCGACCCATTTGCGTTTACCTTTCTGAATAGTTTCTTCTACTTCATCTATGTTTCTCTTTCTTTTCTCTGATCTCTGCCTTTTGTTGAAAAGTTTGTTTAGTTCTATTCTCTCTGTTTTGTCTCTCCTGCTTTTAATCTACATAGCCCTTCTTCTTTCAGTTAAGCCGTTTGTAGCTTTGGAGTATTTGTTTTCTCTAATGTTTTTTTAACTTTCTGTTTTCTCTGCCGATTCCCTAATGATATTCACTAAATTTATACTCATACCTTCCATGGTGTTTTCGTTGTTTCTTAGAGCTTCGAATCTGTTTTTAATTTCTAACTGATATTCCTTCTTGTTATCCTTAACCTTTGCAAGT
>NC_134796.1:38416290-38421290 GCF_046742065.1 Oratosquilla oratoria
TGACTTGACCTTACCTGGCATAATATCATTTGACCTGACACGATTTAACATAGCTTGACCTAATTTAACCTAACCCAACCTAACCCAATCCAACCCAGCCCAACCCAACCCAACTCAACCCAACCCAACCTAACCTAACCTAGCACAACCTAACCTAACCTAACCTAACACAACCTAACCTAACCTAACACAACCTAACCTAACACAACCTAACCTAGCCTAACATGACTTGACCTTACCTGGCATAATATCATTTGACCTGACACGATTTAACATAGCTTGACCTAATTTAACCTAACCCAACCTAACCCAATCCAACCCAGCCCAACCCAACCCAACTCAACCCAACCCAACCTAATCTAACTTAACCTAACCTAACCTAACTTAACCTAACCTAACTCAACCTAACCTAAATTAACCTAACCTAACTTCACCTAAACTAACCTCACCTAACCTAACCTAATCTAACCTAACCTGAATTAACTTAACCTAATCTAACATATAATAACCTAACCTAGTTTAACCTAACCTAACCTAACAACCTAACTTAATCTAACCTAACCTAACGTGACCTAACTTAACTTTAACCTAACCTAACCTAACCTAACCTAACCTAACCTAACCTAACCTAACCAAACCTAACTTAACCAAACCTAACTTAACCTAACCTAACTTAATCTAACCTAACTTAATCTAACCTAACCTAATATAACCTAACTTAATCTATCCTAACTTAACCAAAACAAACTTAACCTAACCTAATTTGATCTAACCTAACTTTAACCTAACCTAGCCTAATCTAACCAAACCTAACATTAGCCAATACCATCCAACCCTGGCGTTGATAGTCTTCGTTGACAGAATTCGAAAGTTGTCTGGACATTCAGAAGTTCAGACAGCTTATATATAAAACAAAGGAAATACGAGGTAACTATTGTTAATAGATACAAAGGGTGTAAGGGCGTTTTCAGTTTCATGACCTATTGATAAAGAAAAAGTATATTGATAATCCTGAACGATGTTATAGAATTTGGTCGCCATAGTGCTTAGTCTAAGATTTTTTTTTTTTTTTTTTTTTTTTTTTTTTTTAAGAACAGCCCTTAGTCCTATGACTCAAAATTTCTTGAAATGCCTTGAAGCTACTTTCAGATGAGAGAATCATAATTTCTTGGTCGGCATAGTGCTTGGTCTAAGATTTTTTTTTTTTTTTTTTCCAAGAACGAAGAGCCTTTGATCCTAAGGTTCAAAATTTCTTGAAGAGCCTTGAAGCTTCTTTAAGAAGGGCGAATCACAATTTCTTTTATTAGTCTGAGCTAACCTCCCGTGTTTATTATACTTTATGAAACATAAAATAAATTTTATTTCAATAGAACATCAAGCAAGAGAAAACTATTGCTCTCAGTGTTGTAAATCAAAAAACGTTTTAAAGTATCTGGTATCGGAGATGGTCGCAAACACCTCGTGTTTCATACGTGTTCAACGAACTCTATGGGAAGAGAGATTTAAGTGAAAAATAAAGTTTAGGAAAATGGATATGAAACATAACAGATACTTGTTTTTATTTGTTTATTTGTTTTATCTACGTATCTATTTATATACCTGTTTAGTTAGTTAGTTAGTTAGTTAGTTAGTTAGTTAGTTAGTTAGTTAGTTAGTTAGTTAGTTAGTTAGTTAGTTAGTTAGTTAGTTAGTTAGTTAGTAAGCTAGTTAGTTAGTTAGATGGTTAGTTATTTGGTCATTTATTTCTTTACTTATTCACTTATCAATTTCTTTATTGGTTCAATTAGTAATTAATTAATTTATTCATTAATTCATTTATTCATTTATTCATTTATTAATTTATTCGTTTATTCATTTATTCATTTATTCATTTATTCATTTATTCATTTATTCATTTATTCATTTATTCGTTTATTCGTTTATTCGTTTATTCGTTTATTCATTTATTCATTTATTCATTTATTCATTTATTCATTTATTCATTTATTCATTTATTCATTTATTCATTTATTCATTTATTCATTTATTCATTTATTCATTTATTTATTTATTCATTTATTCATTTATCTATTTTTTCTATTTATGTATTTATGTTTCTCTTTACTAATTCATCTATTAATTTGTCCATCTATTTATTTCTTTATCTGTTTGTTCGTTTGTCTGTTTATTTATCTACTGTATTTATATATTTAGCTATTCACTTATTTATTTATTGATTTATTAAATTGTTTATTGATTATTTGATTTATTCGTTTATTCTTTCATCTACTTATTCATTTATTCATTATCATATTTTCTTATTTATGTAATAACTAATCGATTAATTCATTTGCGTATTTATTCGTTTATTTATCTTATAATCAATCTATTTATTTCATTATGGTTCTAATGGCTTATGGTTTAACGTCACAAAATCCCCCTTATCGGAGGGCTAGGACGGTGTCCCTCACAGAGGACTTTGTAGCGTTTAATAAATCATGCCCTTGGGTCAACTTCGCCGGTGGCAGGGTTTGAACCACCATCCCCTCGACCTTTTCCGCAAATAACGACGCCTTAACCCCCTCATCCAGCTGGCTTCCACGGTTGAAATGATAATGATATTGTGAAGTTTGAGAAGCTCAAAGAAAGAGGGTCTTTTCTGCAGCCGAAGCCACCACCTTTGCCTTATGTGGTTTGAGTTTGGGTGCAGGGGACAGTCATTGTTGGAAATCGAAGAGCAGTGCGGGACTCGAACCCAGAAAAAGAAGAAGGCGGGGACTGCGTGCTTTTGATTGCGCCAGCAGCTCATATATTTAGTCTTCAAAAAAATGTGCAAGTTAGCAACTTTCTGATTGCCATGGAATTTAAGTTTTTAGCGGATGCAAAGGAATTCAGCTGAGAGGAATGTCACTGGTCTAATGGGACATACTGTCTTTTTTTTTTTCTTTTTTTCATTCTATCTTTCTTTTTCTATTTTGACACTTCTTTCTTTCTTTCTTTCTTTCTTTTTCTATTTGGACACGTGAGTACAGCAAGTCCACTATTTAAAGAAAATAAATCCCATGGGTTTAGTTTCTTTTTTTTATGGATATACAATAGAATACATGAAAACTACAATTATTCAAACTATCAAATTGTCCTGAGGTAACAGACTCTTAAAAGAAAAAGAAAAAGGAGAAATCCAACTTATAGATTTCTCTCAGCCTAAACTTCCCTTGAGAATGAGATAGATTTTTTGGATGCGAGTTTAGCTGGCTTAATTAATTCCAACTAACCGAATCACCACTGCGTGTATTATTACAGCTTTTCTGTCTCTCTCCTTGTTTATGCCACAAATTCATAATGACGAACCGGTTTTCAAAGCACATTGTACAAATGCATTCAAACGAACATAATATATTGTCCCCCTCTCTTTGCATTTTCATTTTCCCTCCACAATCTATTCTTGCTCCTTTTCATATTTGCGTTCCCAATTCACAGACTTTATTTTGCGAAATATTTTGACTTTTGTTTATTTTCATATCTGTCAATTTTGAGTTTTCGGAACGAGTTGTGACGCTGTTGCAGACATTGTGACCAAAAAGACTATAGTTGAGCCAGCAGTGGCCACACCTAAAATGGTTGTTTTAGGCTACTGTTCGTTCTATTATTCAATTTTACGACATCCAATTACTGAAGAGTAATTAGTCCTTTTTTTATTGAAAAATTTCGTTTATTGATTAAGACCATGTAATAAGAGAAACGTCTAATTAATTTCCTTTTCAAAGCAAAAGCCAACCATTTTCTCGAGCATGTTTTTATGCGATGTATAAATATAACCTCAATTACAGATCAAAAGAAAGAGAACGATGAAGAGAAAGTACAAGAAGAGAAAGAGAGCGACTGAGTGAGAGAAAGAGATAGATAGATAGATAGATAGATAGATAGATAGATAGATAGATACATAGATAGATAGATAGATAGATAGATATGTAGATAGATAGATATATAGATAGATGATAGATAGATAGATAGATAGATAGATAGATAGATAGATAGATAGATAGATAGATAGATAGATAGATAGATAGATAGATAGATAGATAGATAGATAGATTGACAGATTGGTAGATAGATAAAGAGGGGAGAGAGAGAGAGGGGGAGAGAGAGAGGGAGAGAGAGAGAGAGAGAGAGAGAGAGAGAGAGAGAGAGAGAGAGAGAGAGAGAGAGAGAGAGAGAGAGAGAGAGAGAGAGAGAGAGAGAGAGAGAGAGAGAGAGAGAGAGAGAGAGAGAGAGAGAGAGAGAGAGAGAGAGAGAGGAAGAGAGAGAGAGAGAGAGAGAGAGAGAGAGAGAGAAAGAGGAAGAGAGGAAGAGAGAGAGAGAGAGAGAAAGAGGAAGAGAGGAAGAGAGGGAGTGGGGGCTCGTGAGACGAAAATAGCAGAGGAAGAGAAAAAAAAGGAAATTTTAGGAAAACATGTCAGAAAGCTGGTGTTTATCTTCATACAATCGTCGTGATCATTAACCCACATATCAGCTCCAACAACCATTGAGTACTGACCTTGAGCTGGTTGAGTAATGATTCGGAGAAGAAGAGATATATCCACGGATTGGTACACGAATTCAGGGACGGAAGCAGCATCAAGATGACACTCAGTGGATGGTTTGTGGCTGCAAAAGACGAAGATGGAAGGATAAAATCTCGAGGGGAAAAACTCGGATCTTAAATTACAAAGTTATCCTTTGAAGTGAAAAGCTGTTCGTGGCACTTAGTAAAAAGTATTTAACCAGGAAGTAGTTCCGTGTTCATGTAAACACGATTTCGAATACAAAAATATATAAGAACTTATGGATATATATATATATATATATATATACATATATATACATATATATACATATATATACATACATATATACATAATCATACACGTTCACAAACAGCTTTACACATACATACATACATACATACATACATACATACATACATACATACATACATACATATCTTAATATATGCAAGCTTAATTACGTACATACACACA
>NC_134796.1:38426290-38428790 GCF_046742065.1 Oratosquilla oratoria
ATTGAGAGATAAATATTAATAAATGATTACGAAATAATAATGAATAAACAGACAAATAATAAATAAGTAAATGTTTCTTATTTTCGTAATTATATTATAATGATATAAATAATAATGAATAAAATAAATAAATAAATAGGTAAAGTTAAATGATAAACAAACGGGTAAATAGTAAGTAATAATAAATTAACAGATAAATAATTATAAATAATAATCAAGTAAATAATAATAAACAGACAGACAAATAATAGCAAACGAATAAATATTGAGATATTGTGACAGGTTGGTGAATGCGGGTGAGAAAGACATAAATCAGAATCCAAGTTTATTTCTGACTAGTTTCGTACAAATAGGCTTCTTCAGAGAAATAATTATTATTTCTCTGAAGAAACTAGTCAGAAACTAGTCAGAAATAAGCTTGGATTCTGATTTATGTCTTCCTCACCCACCTTCACCAAATAAATAAGTTTTCTATTTTCGTTCATCTTTGAATGATAATATGTTAAATCGCTTTTGTTATGATATTTGCTCTACAGCAAATTTGCTCTTGTGTATCATTAAATTGATGCAAGGGAAATATGTGACAGTGGAGGTTGTGTAAAATGTAAAGAAACCTATGCTTTGGTACGGTAATGAAGGATGACCATTCGGTGGTAGAGAAGGGAGCGTAACAAATTGAATAAAAATGGTGCATGAAAATAAAAAATTAAATAGAAAAATAAATGCACGAGAAAAAACAAAATAGAAGAAATGCATTCGAGAAGATTTTACAAATATGATAGAAACGGCGACGTGAAAAAAAGTGAATAAAAAATGACACAAAAGAATGAAAAATGAAATAGAAAAATAAAATAATGAGAAAAAACAGAGTGACAGAAAACGAGAAAGAAGTACAAGAAATGCCTTCGAGAGGATTTTACAAATATGGCAGAAACGGCGGCGTGAAAAAATTGAATAAAATTGCTAAAAAAGAATAAAAAATTAAATAGAAAAATAGAATAACGAGAAAGAACAGAGTGAAATAAAATCAAGAAACGAGAAAGAAATGCAAGAAATGCCTTCGAGAGAATTTTAGAAACGTGATGGAGACAGAAAGGGAACAATGGGCAATAAATATTTTCTCTAATTGAGGTCTCAATTCAATTTCAATATAACAGTTTACTCAACAAAATATTACACAATACATTTGCATGTAAGATGCACATAAATACATACATATAAACATTAATTTATTGAAAAGGAGGAAGCGGAAGAAAGAGCTTATAAAATGATCTCCCTTGATAGTTTATATATAAGTATTTACAAAGGATTACAAAGGCGGAGCATGCCGACAGAAGACCTTTTGGTCCATATCTAGGTCGGATGCGAAAAAAAAAAAAATAAAAACTATAATAATGTAAATAACAAATAAAATAAATAAATGCATAGGTATAGTTGAATGATAAACAAACAGGTAAATAGTAAATATTAATGAATGGACATATAACTGATAATAAATGAGAATCAAAACAGACAAATGATAACAAAACAAAAACAAATAATATGAAATAAATCATAATCATTACAACATCTTGCTTAGTATTTACAATATTTTTCACAGAAAAGCAAATCTTATCACAAAGATATTAATGATACTAGTAATTGTATCCAGTAGGAGCAGCCAATATTTACAATCTATATAGATATAAGATTTAGATTTACAATTTGGGTATACAATAGAGTTACAGCTTCCGTGTGTGATCAGATCCCTGAGGCTATGATTATTTGATGGAATAAAAAAGAAAATTCTTTATGTCAAAACATGGATACCAAAAAATCTCAGGAAAATAAAAGAAAAAGAAGAAAAAATAGAGGCAAGGAAGAAATAGTGAGAGCAGGAAAAAAAAAAAATATATATATATATATATATATATATATATAAATATATATTATATATGAAAAAATGAATGTATCATAAAATGAAAGATCAGAGGAATTATGAAACATATAGAAAACGGATACGCAGAAAGTGAAAAAATAATATTTTTTAAAATGAAATATCAAAATAATTATAAAGTCTATAGAAAAGGTACAAGCAGAAAGGAAAAAATATTAATGTATTTTGAAATAAAATATCGAAAGAATTATGAAGTATATAGAATAACTGACGTAGATGTCAACAAAAAGCAAATGTGGTCAGAATAGACACTATGTGAAGATGTTATCTTTATCAAATGTACGTTTCGCTTATTTACATTCGATGTCTTCATCTCCACATGGTGTTAACTCTGACCACTTTATTGGCAATTGCCACTTCAGAACGACAGAAATATTCTGGATGGAAATAGTTTGATATGTAAAGAGAGAGAGAGAGAGAGAGAGAGAGAGAGAGAGAGAGAGAGAGAGAGAGAGAGAGAGAGAGAGAGAGAAAATGAAAAACATGTGTTGGTTATGAAGGAGAAGGATTACTGAGTGGGTAGAAGTTGAGGGAGAGGATAATAGGAGTGAGGGAAGAAGGAGA
>NC_134796.1:38433790-38436290 GCF_046742065.1 Oratosquilla oratoria
GGATAAACATCCCAAAAGCAACCTCACAGTTACATGTATTGATTTCAGCCTCCTACTCCAAGTCTCCCACCCATCCCTCCTGACCCACGATATCACGCAATTATTATCCCTAAGAATTGCCCGATGGCAATAGCCCAGATTCATACACAACTATCTTTTTATTTTCATACAGACATCTCTTCCTCTCCTACAACTACCGATCCCGCACAAACGGGTGGTTCTTTCTAGGTAATCCATAACCAGTTCATCACACCCCTGAAGATGGCCCTACGACTAGTACCGAAACGTCGAACAATAAGCCTATCTCAGTGAGTCTGGTGTTTATGCTTTCCAATTTGATATTAATCCCAGACTCCAGATCTTTACACACACACACACACACACACACACACACACACACACACACACACACACACACACACACACACACACACACACACACACACACACACACGCACACACGCACACACAACACACACACACACGCACACACGTACACACACACACACACACATATATATATATATATATATATATATATATATATATATATATATATATATATATATATATGGACTATATTATGACAAATAAAATTGAAGGTGAAAGAAGTTGACGAGGAGAAATGGGAGAATTTTACGCCTTAACGTTTCGACCCGTATTAAATAAAGGATCATCCAAGAAACTAAGGAAGACAATTGAGGCAGCATATATCAACACTAATAACAACATTAACCATAGAGAAGGATTTATATGTTTAGCAAAAGCCACAAGCTTATTAATAATAAAAGAATACGCAGATAAAATAACAAGCTCTCCGAAGCGTCCCATAAGATGACCCGTCCGTGTATAAAATATCCGGTTACGTTTGTGTTGTTAGCTTTGTGATCAAGACCCTGCGGGTCGAAACGTTAAGGCGTAAAATTCTCCCATTTCTCCTCGTCATCTTCTTTCACCTTCAATTTTATATATATATATATATATATATATATATATATATATATATATATATATATATATATATATATACTGAATGGTTCCCAATGCAGATATTAATCTTTTTTTCAACCACATTAACTTTTTACTTTTAATTCCATGTCATCACGAACGAGACTGACAATGCGCTCGACGGAGACATATGCGGAAACTGATACGAAGTGAAGCCAAGGCCTCGAACCTCAGCTCAGACGTATCAAAGTAATAGTGACTAACCACTACGCCATCAAGAGAGATATAAGTTGAGAACAATTTCATGTATTTGTATGTTCGAGCTATATACATAAGTAGCTCGAACATCAAATATAAGAGATCCTCGAATGGAAAGATAATTTACAAAGAACGTAGTTAGACCTTAGATCTCCGGACTGAATTCTGTCAAGACTTAGTTAACTACCATAATCTCGTGATTTTTTTTTTTTTTTTTTTTTTTTTTTGACAAATTACTCGCCTCTCCTTTCATCCTTAGTATAGATAAGATCCCTGATTTTCATCGAAAGGTGTATCGCATTAGAACATTTTAAAATTATAAGATATATGGACTCCGTAGAATTCCAGAGGAGACATTCAGCTGAAGAAGCTTTCTTTTGAGACTCCATGTCCCCTTTTAATATATGTGTTAGTAAGTGAAATAAGAAATAATAAAACAATCATGGCTAGTTCCTAACATCATGCCCATTTTTTTTTTTTTTTTTTTTTTTTTTAAGGTGGGGAGCCTAGCCGGTTGGCGAATGGCTGCGGCCGAAGCCGTCACCTTTGCTGTACGCTCTTGGACTGCTGGAGCCGGTAACAGTTACTGCTGGGAATTGGAGAGAAATGTGGGATTCGAACCCACAACTAATCGAACGCGAAACCAGCACGCTTTTGCCTGCCCCACCAACTCACAAAGCTGAATGTAATAATAGCCTCGGTATCGTTGTGATTTTGTAGCGGACAATGGATCTATTTGGATAATGATTTCCGCTTTATTGAACATATATTGGAGGTTAGATTTACAATCACTCACAGTAAATGAAGAGAGACGAAATGCAATTAAGTTGACATGGTCTCTAAAAGCCCGTTCACGCCTATGCAGTTCTGGCTCGGTGCTAGTACGGGTTCCTTTTTTTTTTTTTTTTTTTTTTTGTTTTTTTTGTTTTTTTTGGCTGCATTCGATGCATTTCTACCGTCCAGATCGAAGAGCACCAGTCACACCAAAACACGTTTCGCCTATATTTATTTACTTCGATGTTACTTTGGTGTAAACGCTTTCTGTCGCACTAGAAATGCATATGTCGAACTAATAATGATATAGCATGCATGGTGTCAGAGAAACGCAATGTCAAATGAATCCATCAAGACTCCCCCAAAATTTCAAACCTGCTTAAAATTTAGAACTCTCCGCCGCGTAGCCAATTCGATGTTTCAGAATACAGAAGTGGTATCGAAAACAAAACGCATTACCTGAAACAGGATACAACTAACAACGCGTGCATCGAAGTGATAACGAAGTCACAGTAGTAGC
>NC_134796.1:38441290-38451290 GCF_046742065.1 Oratosquilla oratoria
GAAAATAAGTTAATTTGGTTGATAAGATGAATATCTATGTACTAGGAACCATTCAGTATCTGTTAATTAGTATGCATTTATGTATGTATGCATATGTAAATATGTATATAAAGTACAGTTATATGTACATGAATATATGCATGTATGTATGCATGCATGTTTATATGCATGTATGTATGTAGCATGGTTGGGTACAGATTTTCATGTACTTGTATTTAATACTTGAGTTTAAAAATCCAATTATACTTGTACTTAGAATCAAAGTACTTGAAAAATACCAAGTACATTGAAGTAAAAACAAGTATATTGAATTTAATCAAAAGTTATATACTGTATATAGATTCTAGGGAACTTTGTGATGATACTGTTGGGTAAATCCACTTATCTATTACTTTGAGTTAGAAAACTACCGGGTATATTATATTACTATAAAACAAGGGACAAATTTTAATGCCCCGATACTTACCGCTACATTCTGCATCAAATTTAGTTTTGCTATGGATATTAGAGACATATCAATAATCCTTTGCATTTTTCAAATTTGTTCATAAAATATATATTCTTGTTTTGCAATTCTGTGATAAAAGCAGTAATGTGTTAAAATAAAGTTAAGATGTCCATTTACTTTTCTCTATCGAATCCCACTTTCTAACAACGTATTTGTGTATACATTGTGACGAATGTGGATAGGAGGTAAAGGGAACACGGGCTGAGGGAAATACTTTTATTCCTGACTAGTTTCGCCTGAGTGGCTTCTTCATGTATGTATGTAAGTTCCTCTGAAGAAGCCACTCAGGCGAAACTAGTTAGGAATAAAAGTATTCCCCTCAGCCCGTGTTCCCTTTACCTCCTATCCAACAACGCATTTATTAATGTGTATATACGAAAACTACTTTCATGCTTCACGAATGTGTGAAAGGAATTTCTTATCACATAAAGTACTTGTATTTAATTGCAATGGCATGTAATTGCTCTTGGACTTAAGTACATAACAAAATTACTGTACTTGTACTTGCACCTGTACTTAAAAAATATCCAGAGACTTCGACTTAGACTTAAGTACATTCGCCTTGTACTTAGACCTAACCCTGGTATGTACGTAGGTACATGAATAGGTACGTAGGTACGTATGTCTGTATGTATGTATGTATGTATGTATGTATGTATGTATGTATGTATGTATGTATGTATGTATGTATGTATGTATGTATGTATGTATGTATGTATGTATGTATGTATGTATGTATGTATGTATGTATGTATGTATGTATGTATATATGCAGGTATTTATATATGTATGTATGTATGTATGTATGTATGTATGTATGTATGTATGTATGTATGTATGTATGTATGTATGTATGTATGTATGTATGTATGTATGTATGTATGTATGTATGTATGTATGTATGTATGCAGGTATGTATGTATGTATGTATGTATGTATGTATGTATGTATGTATGTATGTATGTATGCATGTGTTTGAGTATGTATGTATGTATGTATGTATGTATGTATGTATGTATGTATGTATGTATGTATGTATATATGTATGTATATATGTATGTATGTATGTATGTATGTATGTATGTATGTATGTATGTATGTATGTATGTATGTATGTATATATGTATGTATTTATGTATGTATATATGTATGTATGTATGTATGTATGTATGTATGTATGTATATATGTATGTATGTATGTGTGTATATATGTATGTATGTATATTATATATGTATGTATGTATGTATGTATGTGTGTATATATGTATGTATGTATGTATGTATGTATGTATGTATGTATGTATGTATGTATGTATGTATGTATGTATGTATATATGTATGTATGTATGTATGTATGTATGTATGTATGTATGTATGTATGTACGTACGTATGTATGTATGTATGTATGTATGTATGTATGTATGTATGCATGTATGTATGTATGTATGTATGTACGTACGTACGTATGTATGTATGTATGTATGTATGTATGTATGTATGTATGTATGTATGTATGTATGTATGTATGTATGTATGTATGTATGTATTCATGTACGATCATGGACACTCAAAGCTTAATTATATCGTCTGGGGAGAGTTAACAATTAAAAGATTTTGAGTAAATTCCACAAGGTCCAATTTATATCGCAGATGCGAGAGAACCACAAACTTGATTTCATTTTTCAAAATTATTCGTCGGAAATCATAAAGAATTGAAGAATCTACGGTTTTGTATGATATGACTAATATTCTCGTACATCCCTCTGTTTGTCATTCACACCACCCAAGACCCAGTCGATCAACCTGTAGAAGGACCCTGTAGAAGATTCGAACTTATCCTCACTTGTTCCTGGCGGAGCAAACGCGTGGTACAACTGCGTGACACAGTAAGGTGTGTGGCAGGCGATGAAGGCGGACATCACGACGACTGTCAGTTTCAGAGTCTTGACCTTAGCAAGAGACAAGGGCTGTGGGACTCCTGGCATACTATGGACCTTGAGAGCCACTCGAGCCACGCGCACCGTCGACACGGATGACTCCGAGGTCTCCGCCGTCAGGTCAAGTCCCCGATGATCCCGGTCTCCCGTCAGGCAGCAGACCTTAGTCACAACCAAGGCCCTAAGGGACTCGTAGCCCTGACGGTACCTCCAATACTGCCAGATCTTGCACGTGATCCAAGCGTAGCTCCACGTGATTACTAGTAGCGGCACACCGAAGTTGACCATCACGAAGTACACGACGTAGATCTTGAGCGCCCAGTCGCTCGGGAATGATGCCCAGCAGTCAAAGACCCCAGGCGAGAGCTCCTGCTGGGAGAAGATGAAGAGCTGCGGCAATGACAACACGAAGGCCGTAGCCCAGGCTGAGATGACGAGAGTCTTTGCCACCCGTTTCGAGGTCCACACGGAAGCCCCCCTCCTCCAGGAAATGGCCCGGTACCTGTCAACGGCCATGAACATAAGGAGGAGTGAGGACAGGTATAGGGGCATGATCTGGACACACTTGATGATTTTACAGAGCCAATTTGGACCCTTGAACCTGTAGGTAATGTCCCAAGCCAACTGCGGAAGGATGTTACAGATCCCTACCAGGAAGTCGGCCACGCTGATGTGGAACATGAAGTAGTAGGTACGGGACATGGGCCTGATCATGGAAGACCTCACCAACGAGAACATGACGAAGGCGTTCGAGGTCAGCGTGACGAAGAGAAGAACCGCGAGGATTGTGATCTCGACCACGGCCACCTCGTCGCTCCTCGAGAGGCCTTCGCCAGGACTCGCCGTGGCTTTGACCAAGGTCGGGTCACCAGAAAGGTCAAAGTCCTCAGGTAAGGTCTCGTATCGACTCGAAGTCGGGAGAGTCTTCGCCTTATGCATGATGGCGATTGTGACAAAAGAGGTGGAGGGAGTTGAGTACATTGTACTTGGGGACCTGAGTACTTTGTAAACTTACAATCCACACACAGGCACTTATAAACAAACCGCAATTTCTCGATGGTCTTCTATGTAGTGTTCACAGGGTTTTCTTAACAAAATGTATTTGTTCTAGTCTAAGTTTTTGTGTTGTTATTTTTTTTTTATATAATGATAATGATGATGACGTCACTGTCCCTCTGTCATAGATGATAGATATGTTAAAGTCACTGTATACGTCATGCGTGACATAACTAATAACACCTCTGTTTCTCCACCAAACGACACACGTGGTTCTAGTTATCGTAACGTAGACAATTACAACGAAGCTATCAACATCGAAAGAACATATATCGCGATGAACTATCTCGGCACTATTTAATAACACGCGGTAAAATCTAAATCAACGACCACTTCAAATGTCACAGGAAGACGAAAGCGGCTGTGGTCTATCATTCTCACACTCGCTGCCATTGTGGCCGTCTCGCCTCGGCCGCTAGCAGAGTTGGATTTGGTCCGGACGAGAGGCTCGGGCGTATACTTATGAGTAAGAGGCGGACACGTACGTACGAACGCATGCAAGGCTTCTTCCTGAGTCGGCGCAACAGGTTGGGGATTGATGGAAGTCTCCCGCGGTCCAGGCTATCGTCCAGCTCATGAATATTTCTCCCTGAGTGATTTGTGGAAATCCCGGTAATGGACGCTGCCTCGTGTCAAATAATGCAATCAGTATGCATAATGACAGTGGTATCTCTGATGAACCGGTCACTGTAAAATGATATGCAAACGCATGGAAAATTAGGAGGAAAATACTAAACTCCTATATTAATGTCCCCTTGTTATGAATTCTCTCCCCTTCTCTCTCTCTCGCCGTCCCTCTCTCTCATCGTTTCTCTCCTCTTTCATTTTTTTTTTCTCGTAATTTTTTAAGTTATCATTTCTGGTTCTCTCTCGCGTGTAGGTTTAAAAAAGAAAAGCAAGACAGATTCTAGAATTCGTAACACACACACAACACACACACACACACACACACACACACACACACACACACACACACACACACACACACAGAAGGAGAAATAAACAACTGAGAAAGAGAAGAAACAGAGTGAGAGATTGGTGGAGTAAATAAACAGACAGACAGACAGACAGACAGACAGACAGACAGATGAATAGATAGACAGATAAATAGATATATAGACAGGTTGACAGATAAACAAATAGACAGATAGACAAACAGATAGATAGATAGATAGATAGATAGATAGATAGATAGATAGATAGATAGATAGATAGATAGATAGACAGACAGACAGACAGACAGACAGACAGACAGATAGACAGATAGACAGATAGACAGATAGACAGATAGACAAACAGGTAGATAGATAGATAGATAGATAGATAGATAGATAGATAGATAGATAGATAGATAGATAGATAGATAGATAGATAGATAGATAGATAGATAGATAGATAGATAGATAGATAGATAGATAGATAGATAGATAGATAGTTAGAGATAGATAGATAGATAGACAGATAAATAGATAGGCAGATAGATAAATACGTAGACACATTAAACAGATTAAACAGATAAACAGGTAGATAGACACATAGACGGATAGATAGATAGATAGATAGATAGATAGATAGATAGATAGATAGATAGATAGATAGATAGATAGATAGATAGATAGATAGATAGATAGGTAGATAGATAGATAGAAAGGTAGACAGAATCGTATATAAACAGAGAAATCTAGTCGAATCTTGAGGATTTGAGAGGTAAATTGAGGTTTCGGTTCGCAATCTCAAGCTTCGAATTGCGGATCAAAGATTCAGAAGAAAACTGTGGATCAGAAAAGGAAATTGAGGCTTCGAATCGGAATTTCAGGATTCCGGTCGTGAAATGAAGAATTTGTTCGAAAACCGAAGACTTGGTTCGAAAACCGAAGAATTGGTTCAAAAACCGAAGACTTGGTTCAAAAACCGAAGACTTGGTTCGGAAACCGAAGACTTGGTTCAAAAACCGAAGACTTGGTTAAAAAACCGAAGACTTGGTTCGGAAACCGAAGACTTGGTTCGGAAACCGAAGACTTGGTTCAAAAACCGAAGACTTGGTTTGAAAACCGAAGACTTAGTTCGAAAACAGAAGACTTGGTTCGGAAACCGAAGACTTGGTTCGGAAACCGAAGACTTGGTTCAAAAACCGAAGACTTGGTTCGGAAACCGAACTCTTTGAAAAGACCCAGCATCTTATATGGAAGCAAAGAATCGATTTGGTCAGTCGGTGTCAACTGTGATCTCTGTGATAGTCTGTGTCTTATGGTGCTTAAGTATGGCTCCATAACAAATCAGGGTTTTAGAAATGGTAAGTAAAATATACATAAGAACATAAGAATGAAGGAGGCTGCAAGAGACCATAAAGCCTATACTAGGTAGTTTATGTCTCTTACCACCTGCCATCCATATCCATAGAATTATCTCATCTATTCCTAAAACAACCAATAGTTTAAGCGTCCACTACATGGTTACGTCCATTCCATTCGTTAAACACTCTATTGGTGAACCAGTTCATGCCCATTTCTTTTTTAAACCTAAATTTGTGCAATTTAATTTAATTACTACGTGTATGACGTATTCCGACGTATTCATAAGAGCAACTACAAAGGCTTCCAAGCCAAAAGGAAGGCAAAGACTAAATAGCGAAGAATCGCTGGCGGCCAACTTCACCTTTTTATTGATGTTGATAACATGTGTCTTATATCAAGCGTCTTTATCCAGCCCAGACGGCCTACATACTCAGCGAAAAGAGATGAAAGTTTGCTCAGTCGGATGACTCACTGGGATAGGGATAGGGATAGGGATAGGGATAGGGATAGGGATAGGGATAGGGATAGGGATAGGGATAGGGATAGGGATAGGGATAGGGATAGGGATAGGGATAGGGATAGGGATAGGGATAGGGATAGGGATAGGGATAGGGATAGGGATAGGGACAGGGACAGGGATAGGGATAGGGATAGGGATAGGGATAGGGATAGGGATAGGGATAGGGATAGGGATAGGGATAGGGATAGGGATAGGGACAGGGACAGGGACAGGGACAGGGACAGGGACAGGGACAGGGACAGGGACAGGGACAGGGACAGGGATAGGGATAGGGATAGGGATAGGGATAGGGATAGGGATAGGGATAGGGATAGGGATAGGGATAGGGATAGGGATAGGGATAGGGATAGGGATAGGGATAGGGATAGGGATAGGGATAGGGATAGGGATAGGGATAGGGATAGGGATAGGGATAGGGAGAGGGAGAGGGAGAGGGATAGGGATAGGGATAGGGATAGGGATAGGGATAGGGATAGGGATAGGGATAGGGATAGGGATAGGGATAGGGATAGGGATAGGGATAGGGATAGGGATAGGGATAGGGATAGGGAGAGGGATAGGGATAGGGATAGGGATAGGGATAGGGATAGGGATAGGGATAGGGATAGGGATAGGGATAGGGATAGGGAGAGGGAGAGGGAGAGGGAGAGGGAGAGGGAGAGGGAGAGGGAGAGGGAGAGGGAGAGGGAGAGGGAGAGGTGAAGGGAGAGTGAGAGTGAAAGGGAGAGGGAGAGGGAGAGGAGGGAGAGGAAGAGGAATAGGAAGAGGGAGAGGGAAAGGGATAGGGAAAGGGATTGGGAAAGGGATTGGGAAAGGGATAGGGAAAGGGATAGGGAAAGGGAGAGGGAGAGGGAGAGGGAGAGGGATAGGGAGAGGGATAGTGAGAGGGAGAGGGAGAGGGATAGCGAGAGGGAGAGGGAGAGGGATAGAGGGAGAGGGATAGGGAGAGGGATAGGGATAGGGATAGGGATTGGGATAGGGATAGGGATAGGGATAGGGATAGGGATAGGGATAGGGATAGGGATAGGGATAGGGATAGGGATAGGGATAGGGATAGGGATAGGGATAGGGATAAGGATAGGGATAGGGATAGGGATAGGGATAGGGATAGGGATAGGGATAGGGATAGGGATAGGGATAGGGATAGGGATAGGGATAGGGATAGGGATAGGGATAGGGATAGGGATAGGGATAGGGATAGGGAAAGAAAGTGGAAGAGGGAGAGGTGTGGTGAACAGTCCCCCACATGTGCGTCTACGCGACATTCTGGCTTGTAGTATCGTCGCTGCAGAAACGGTATGGACAAGGAATATATATATATGTTGTGTAAAAATAGATGGCCTTCGGCCTTATATTACTATTGTGTATGTTAAGTCCGTATTACGCCTGTACTACAGGCATTTGTGTCCTCATGAAAGCACAACCTTGGCCCTGCCAAGCCATGTTCCCGCGAAGCTGGATCCTTTGCTACTTTAGCGTACACCGGCTGTGTATATAAGGAGACAGGTTTTGGTCTACAGAGGCAGTTCTCTATAGAACTTGTAAACAGCGGTACTCGTCCCCAGGCCCCCAAGGTCAACTTTGCGGTCAGTGCAGCCTCGGAGCCTGACCCGCCGACCCAGCCTAGGTCGACACTCGCACTACCCAGAATAAAACCAGAAAACACAGTTGAGCTTCCTTCACTCCCTCATCACCATAGTCCAAGTAACGTTCGCGTAATGTTATATTGGTGATCTCGGGAGTTTTGACGCGAGTACACCCAGCCTATTTTGGTTATTCGACACGCTACGACCGACGGCGTCGACCAGCTGCTGCGCCCTACACACCATTAACGTCACCCCGACGAAGGAGTTCCCGCTTCCACTGACGTCGCTCACGGCCTCTTCCCCCGCACTGGATGTCACGATCGACGCAGATCGACGTCGCTACTACAGGAAAGCCACCGCTTCCGCCAGCGCCGTCTCAGGGGGTTCCCGCTGCCACTGACTTCACCCACGGCCGCCGCCCCTCTTGGACATCACGATTCAACGCTTCGTAGGGGAAGGAGGATAATGTGGTGAATAGAGTCCCCCACATGTACGTCTACGCGACATTTTGGCTTATAGTATCGTCGCTGCAGAAATGGGATGGACAAGGAATTTATATGTTGTGTAGAAACAGCTGGCCTTTGGCCTTATATTACTATTGTGTAGGTTAAGTCCATATTACGCCTATACTACAGGCATTTATATCCTCATGAAAGCACAGTCTCCCTGCCGAGCCATGTTCCCGCAAGGCTGGGTCCTTTGCTACTTTAGCGTACGCCGGCTGTGTATATGAGGAGCCAGGTTTTCGTCTCCATAGGCCATTCTCTTCAGTTCTTGTAACTCAGCGGTGCTCGTCCCCAGGCCCACGCGGTCATATTTGCGGTCGGTCATGCCTCGGAGCTCGACCGCCCAACCCAGCCTAGGTCGACACTCGCACTAACCAGAATAAAAACCAGAAACTCACTCGAGCTTCATTCACTCCCTCGTCACCATAGTCCAAGTAACGTTCACGTAATGTTACAGAGGGAGAGGGAGAGGGAGAGGAAGAGGGAGAGTGAGAGTGAGAGGGAGAGGGAGAGGGAGAGGGAAAGGGAGAGGGAGAGGGAGAGGAAGAGGGAGAGGGAGAGGAAGAGGGAAAGGGAGAAGGAGAGGGAAAGGGAAAGGGATACAGCGTGAAGAAACGTGAGATAGCGTGAAACTATATGAAAACAAAACACCACATGTGAGAACCAAGCCTTTATTAGTAGGACGTTTCGCTTGTTAAAGTTTTACCCGATACATTTCGCTCTAACAAGAGAAACGTCACAATGATATAACCCCCATCATCACATGTTCTTTCCTTTGATAGAATTGTCGGGAACCGCTGATTACATACAGGCCATGAAAGAGCATGGGAGAGTGTGAGTGTGTGTACAGGAGAGAGAGAGAGAGAGAGAGAGAGAGAGAGAGAGAGAGAGAGAGAGAGAGAGAGAGAGAGAGAGAGAGAGAGAGGGAGGGAGGGAGAGAGAGAGAGGGAACCGCTAATTACATACAAGGCGTGAAAGAGCATAGGAGAGTGTGAGAGTGTACAGGAGAGAGAGAGAGAGAGAGAGAGAGAGAGAGAGAGAGAGAAAGAGAGGGGGGGGGTACCGCTAATTACATACAGGGCGAGAAAGAGCATAGGAGAGTGTGAGAGAGTATACAGGAGAGAGAGAAAGAGAGAGAGAGAGAGAGAGAGAGAGAGAGAGAGAGAGAGAGAGAGAGAGAGAGAGAGAGAGAGAGAAAGAGAGGGAGAGAGAGAGAGAGAGAGAGGGGGGGGACCGCTAATTACATACAGGGCGTGAAAGAGTATGGGAGAGTGTGAGGGAGTGTACAGAAGAGAGAGAGAGAGAGAGAGAGAGAGAGAGAGAGAGAGAGAGAGAGAGAGAGAGAGAGAGAGAGAGAGAGAGGGGGAGAGGGAGGGGGAACCGCTAATTATATACAGGGCGTGAAAGAGTATGGGAGAGTGTGAGAGAGTGTACAGGAGAGAGAGAGAGAGAGAGAGAGAGAGAGAGAGAGAGAGAGAGAGAGAGAGAGAGAGAGAGAGAGAGAGAGAGAGAGAGAGAGAGAGAAGTGGCTGCTAAAATGACCAGTAATCCCTGCCATTATTGATAGTACTTTTTATTAATTACCTATCTAT
>NC_134796.1:38453790-38483790 GCF_046742065.1 Oratosquilla oratoria
TTGTAATAACCCATGTTATGGACCTTCCCAAGCAGAGTAAAGTATATGAAGCAGTTAATGTCTATGCAAGAAGACTAAGGTATCTTGCTGTACAGCTGTGAGATATGGACGCTGAGCCCTGGCTAGATAGGACATCTCGATGCCTTTGGTACTGAGTGCCTTATCATGAGGTGTCGCTGGAAAGTCTTTGTATGAAACCAGTAACTGCTCCGTGGGACTTGTTTGTTATCATATTACGAGTAATCCATGAACATCAACTCCGGCTGTATGAGTGTATGACACGAGTCCTTGATGTATATCCAATTCATAGGGTGACCTTCACAAAATATATCACCCAGTGAAGTGAACAGACGAGGTCTTCACTGAATTCATGGTAGACAGGCAGACAGGCAGATAGACAGACAGACAGGCATGTAGACAGACAGGCAGACAGACAGACAAGGTAGACAGACAGATAAGTAGGCAGACAGGCAGACAGGCAGATAAGTGGGTAGCCAGGCAAGCAGACATGCAGACAAGTTGACCGATCCTGACGAGTATTCTTTGAAATAGAAAGGTTGGCTGCATGAGGGATTGCTCGAAAAATCAGTGGGTATTAGTGTCAGCGGTTGATTGAAACGACATTCACCCTGGCATATGTTCCCAAAGAATGACGATGATGATGAAACGTTTGTATTAGCCCGGTGTCACACTGCCCGGCACTGCCGTCGAGGCTTGCTGTTGGCTATAGCAAAGTATCTTTTATGCATCATTGGACTCGAAAGGTATAAGTATTTTAACCAGGGGGAGAAGGGTGTCACTATACATAGACATAGACATAGACATAGACATAGACATAGACATAGACATAGACATAGACATAGACATAGACATAGACATAGACATAGACATAGACATAGACATAGACATAGACATAGACATAGACATAGACATAGACATAGACATAGACATAGACATAGACATAGAAGGGTCCCGGAAGAGGCTATTGAGCCTGTGACTCCGGCTCTAAATGACTAATACTTAGGTCATCTGTGGTCTAGTGGTCACTGTGGTCTAGGTGTTTGTGATTTATTTGAGCTGTGTAATCGAATATTTGATCTTGATGTTTCCATACACTATCCAATCTCTTTTCAAAACTTACAACTGAATTTGCATTCACAACATGATCAGGAAGACTATTCCAGTTGTTCACAACACGACTGCAGAAAGTGAATTTCCTGATGTCCAATCTTGGGCGCTGCTTGTAGATCCTCTTGGTGTGTCCTCGAGTCTCTGAACCGGCAAGTTCTGGTTATCCCCAGCTGATTTTATTAAGCTAATCGAACCTGCTCATCATCTGACCGCATACGGCAACGGCACATAGTGTGACACCAGCATTGAAGTTCGTGTTTAATGTTCCCATTTCCCGAATCTATTCATCTCCCACCCAACACTAACTCTCAATTACATTTGCACTTTATTCTGGGAGACATTGACGTTGTATAACATTTTCTGTTGGACTTTCTACCTAAATGCAATCAAACTCAATTGTCTAAATCCATCTTGTAAATTCATAAAAATGAAAGGAGTGGTTACAGAGTAGTGCTTAATGGATTCAACTCTTACACAAAACAGAGCATACTATTAACGTGTTTTGAAATGAACACATGAATCGCCTCATAAACCTCAATAGCTTTTCATAACAGAATTTTTGTTTTCCTGCGGCCAGAACAGAACATGTAAGGACACAAATGACGTTAATTGAGTTGGCAGGGTTGATTGACCTATAACATTTCCCTAAACAAAGAAACAATTACCAGCGCTTATATTCTCTGAGCCACTATCTCATCAAAGAGGTGGTGCCATAGAAGGGGTTAAAGAGAAATTTAATCAGCCAGCAGAATACAAGGATACACGAAGGGAGACAAAAAAAGAGAGGAGGGAGAAGGAGAAGGGAAAGAGAGAGAAAGAGAGAGAGAGAGAGAAAGGGAAAGAGAGAGAGAAAGATAGAGAGAAAGAGAGACAAAGTAAAACGAAAGAGAAAATAAAAGAGAAAAAATAACCTTAGCAACCTTCATACGAAATCGAGTATCTCTTAGCCTTTATGGCAACAGACTAAAATCAAGTTGATATAAAGACACAAACAAAGGAATTCAAAACTTTGGTGCAATTAACTTTACAGCATTCATGAAGCCTGTTGTCTTCTCAAAACCCGGATGTCTGATCAGAGGTCCGGTGTCTGCTAAAAAAAAACTCGTTCTCTCTCAAAAACCTTTTGTCTTTTCAAAACCCGTTGAATGCTCAAAAATATGTTGTTTTCTCAAAAAACCTGGTCTCTATTCAAAAGCCTCTTGTCTTCACGGAACACCCGTTGTCTGTTCTAAAACCTCCTTTATTGATTGACACTTTATCAAGGTTTCCTGATATCTGGCCGTGTACCAGTGGATATCGTGTCGGACTCTTCAGCAGGTGGTCGCGAGTTCAATTTCCGATACGCGCTGTGGGCTTGCTGCGTTGGTTCCCAGAAGCCTTGGTCGAGCGGGAAGGCAAAAAACTATAGACCTACTCAATAAATATGCATACGTCTGTGTATGCATCTTGCTTGTGTAGGTAGACATTTTTTCATGTTTATGGAATTATGTGTTCTCGTTTTTGTTCTTAGTTTGCGAAATAGGTATCTAAGGAGTGGTTGAGGGGGTTTATTCTTTCACTGTTTTGCTCATTACAAAGGATTACAAAGGCGGAGCATGCCAACAGGAGACCTTTTGATCCATATCTAGGTCGGATGCGAAAAAAAAAATCATATTAATAATAAAACAATAGATAAAAACTATAATAATGTAAATAACAAATAAAATACATAAATAAATGCATAGGTATAGTTAAATAATAAACAAACAGGTAAATAGTAAATAATAATAAATTGACATATAACTAATAATAAATGAAAATCAGACAGACAAATGATAACAAAACAAAAGCAAATTTCTGTGTTTAATATTTATCAGCTGGTTGAGATATGTATTATACGAACTCTTTCACGTTGACCATTTTGCCCCCTCCCCATGTCATTATATTTATTTATTTATTCATTTAACTATTCATAACTATTCATTTAACTATTCACACTGCTTCTGACCCAGGGCAGTGGACAAGGTGCAGGGATGACCCGTCATCCAGGAGGTGCTAAGATGGGAGGGAGGGTGGATGGGTGTGGAGTGTATTCAGGGATGGAATGGGTGGGAGTGATTTTATGCCTTTTCCTTTTTGGCTACCTCCTTTGTAAGGGGGAAAAAGCCTTGGTATATGTATGTATGTATGTAACTATTCATTAAATCATTTTACTTTTTTTGGGGGGGGGCTTTGATTATGTTAGTTTTACTATGTGATTCTCCTCTTCACACCCCCCTCCACACATCTCCATTCCTCTGAAGTACTGCCCCAACTATGTCTTTTACATCTCCGCTCTTCCACCAACATTTCATCTCCAGTGACTTGAGAACCTGTACTTTTCCCTCGTTGATTCAACACATGATTTTTACACCCTTTACGTCGCAAGGCCACGTATCAAAAGATGGACCGGTGCACACTACATGTTTTTTGGAAAAGAAGGCTGAGAGAGATGCTCTCGGCTTTCAGAGACAGCCAACACCTGCTAATCTCCTCCAATGTCAGACATCCAGAGATGACCTCGTTGCCCTGCATCAGTGTCCCCATACTGAGTTCTTGAAGAAATATATCGACATCATTAACCACCAGACCAGCCTTGGCTCTATGTGGCACCAGATAAACAAAGTCATCAAGGAAAAACCATTAAGTGCTCTTTACCATAACCCAGCCCCATATGCACAGGACTTGTAAAGTACTTGGTATGAACAACCACAAGCAAACAGCCTTCCCGTCCCCATTCAAGAGGTACTTTCCACCCAAAAGAGTATCCGCACCCTACGTCTAATGGCTGCATTATTACGGATGGATAACGATAACGACTTGCCCATCACCAAGGACGAATTGCGTCAGGCTCTTGTCACAAGCAAAATAACAGCTCCCGGAGAAGTAGCATCACTTGTCAAGTCCTCTGGCTGCTCCTTAAAGTCCCTGGTAATCCCTTGCTGCAGTTCTATAACCTTTACTTTAACAAAGGATATGTACCTCGTGATTGGACATCTAGTACCATTGCACCCCTCTCCAATCATGTCACAGACAAGTTCAGAGCTATCTCATTCACCTACTGTTTCTGTAAAGTCCTCGAACGTATATTTCTCACTCGCCTCATGTTTCGACTACAGGATAAGCTATCGCCACAATTGTATGGTTTCTTACCGCAGAAGATCACACACCACTGCCTGATGGACCTATATCCCCGCTTCACCTCTACCAGTGTGGAAGCATTTCTTAATCTCAAGAGTGCTTTCGAACATAAAAAAGGAGACTGCAAGAGACCCCAAGGCCCACACTAGGCAGTTCCATTACATCCTGTAAGGGTAAATACATTGGTAATCAAGGTGAGGTAAGCTTTAGCATCCACCAAAGTGTAGGTGTCGAAATAGGGCAATTGTCTAAATTACTGTCAGTTAAGATAAAGTGACACACATGTATTAAGTCTTGGCTTTGGAGCAATAGATCTCTTACTGAAGGATATTCGAGGCAGTAGTGGTAGAGACTGTTGGCGTTAGGACGGTCGCACGGCTTGCACTTGGAGTAATGTGGTACGGCCCCCGCCTCAGAGACTTGCCACAGCGGTCTGTAACCCAGGCGTGTGCTTGCGATATCTCGGGAAAGAGAGGCGGAAGTGGTTGGCTACCTCCCGTGTAAGGGGAGAAAAAGCCTGTGGTGTATGTATATATGTATGTATGTATGTATGTATGTATGTATGTATGTATGTATGTATGTATGTATGTATGTATGTATGTATGTATGTATGTATGTATATTGAATGAATGAATTTAACAGATGAGAGTGTGGGTGGAGGAAGAACAAGCGAAGATGGGCTGGAACTCCTTTATTGCTTATAGGTTTCGACCGACTCGGTCTTCTTCAGTAAGCTGTCTACAAACCGCTCGAACTTTACAATTATACATTCGAATTTGGAAACTCGAACATGTCATCGCGCTGGCTGTCTGGGGACTTCCTATTCCCGTGCCAAATACATATTTCCCAATTGTATTTAATATCAATTTGCTTGCTACCTTCGATAAACATATGAAACCTTCCCTATCATTGGTGTTTTCAAACGTGTTAATATAGGCAGCTTCAACAGTTTTTCATATGTCTCTTTTTATTTCCGTATGCGGAACCTCGACCCCATCGGAGTGGGGCAAATATCTAGATTTTTTTTTCTTTCTTTCTTTCTTTTTTAAGACGTCTGAGCCTTCGGAATTGTATATTCTCCAAAGACCATTCAAACTTCCTACAGCAATTCCCGGCACAGCATGAATGTCGGCATACTCATTGTAGACTTCAAAATAAGCAATGCAAAATCATATCTATGAAATATCAACGATCCAGGATTCAAGCATCGTAGAAGTCAAACTAAAGGAAGAAAAAAAAAACTATTGATTTCGCAAGCTCCATTTGCGTGGGTAGCTTTGATAACTTACCTTGATTAATTGAAAGAGCTTGGAGGAAGGTGGGGTAAGGGGTTCGGGCTAGCAGGGGGGGGCGAGTTGAGTCGTTTGATCGTTTGGCCATACGCTTTGGCTCCATAAGCTATTTCACTTCAATATTTGATCATTTTAGTACTTTTATATATACATACATACATATACCAAAGGCTTTTTCCCCCCTTATAAGGGAGGTAGCCAAAAAGAAAAAGGCATAGAAAAACCACTCCCACTCATTCCATCCCTTACATACTCCACTCCCCTCCACCCTCTTCCCTCCCTCTCATCTTGGTACCTCCTGGATGACGGGTCATCCCTGCATCTTGTCCACTGCCCTGGGTCAGAAGCAGGGTCGCAAGTCACAGCACATCCACAGCAAAGCCGCTTCATTAAGTCGGCGACCCCCCCTCTCCGTTCCATCATACCTTTACGAAAACGAGAGTATTTCGCTATCCCTTTAGATAAGCAACTTAGTTAAAAGATTATAGAAAAAAAAACATGGACTCTCTCTCTCTGGTCTGTTCAGGTAAGGAGATTTACATATTATTGTCAATAATATTATAATGAAAAAAAAGAGAGAGAAGTTTAAGATAGTATTCACCTAAAGTCTGGTTGGTAACATCTTGGTTGACATCAACAAATGCAGGTGTCATTGGTACGGTGACATCCGGAGGTGATTCTTTGTCGTGTTCAACAAGTGAAAGCTCAAGAATTAGTCCCTAATTGATTTTCGTTTCGCAGAAGAACTGACCTCCAAAGGGACTCTCGGTGATATTCTTAAAAAAAATTCTTTCCCTTCCAAGGGTTTATATAAGATTTATATAGGGAAAGATTTATATAAAGAAATATATTTTTAAGAATACCACCGTGAGATTCTTACGGTGGTATTCTTAAAAAAATCTTTCCCTTCCAAGGATTTATATAAGATTTATATAAGGAAAGATTTATATAAAGAAATATATTTTTAAGAATACCACCGTAAGATTCTTACGGTGGTATTCTTAAAAAAATCTTTCCCTTCCAAGGATTTATATAAGATTTATATAAGGAAAGATTTATATAAAGAAATATATTTCTTTAAGAATACCACCGTAAGATTTTACAGTGATATTCTTAAAAAAATCTTTCCCTTCCAAAGATTTATATAAGATTTATTTAAGGATAGATTTATATAAAGAAATATATTTTGAAGAATACCACCGTAAGATTCTTACGGTGGTATTCTTAAAAGAATCTTTCCTTTCCAAGGATTGATATGACTTATGTAAGGAAAGATTTTTTAAGACTACCACTGTCTTTTCCTCCCCTCTACCTCCATCTAGATCACGGGTCACCAAACTTTTTTAACAACAGAGAACCAGATAACAGAAAATAACGAGCGCGTGTTGCATGGCTATTTTGTACAACATAATACAGTGAATACACAAAAAATATTTAGAAAAATAATAATCTTGAAAAATAGAAATGACATGGAAAACTGCTGCGTCAGGCCGGATTCGGCTTGCGAGCTGCAAGCGACCCCTGATCTAGAGGAGTAGCCCCGTGGAGTTGTCCTTCAATCTCTTGACCGAATCCATGACTTTTATCAACTTAAACCACCGTCAATCCACTATTACATATAAGGGTAGATGCCAACCGAACGGCATTGACAACAGTGAGACTGAAGGTGAAGAAAGGAGACGAGAATTAATGAGAGAATTTTAATGATTTCACAAGTTATCAAAGTCAGGTAATAAGATCTTCCGGGATCCCCATGAGGTAACTCAACTGTGTCCGTAATTTCCCTGATTCATTTGAGTTGCTAGCATTGGGTCGAAACGTTAAAGTTTTTCCATTAACCCTCGCCTCTAGTCTCATTTGCCACTATATATTCTATTCAACTGACAACAGTCTATCGTTTCCTTCCAGAAAGATGTTTGGTCTTACATGAGGACCGTTACCGATGACAAGGTGTTGCGCATCTTCAGTCAATAAAACTCGCAGTAACAGTCAATATATATTCAACAAGGGACATAATAAACTGGCACAGTATGGCATGAGGTGGTGTGTTTATATCTTCTAATATAGGCAAGAGTCTAGAAACATTGAATTATGCAATTGGCTATCCTGTACATGTACCGCATACTTATTCTCTAAAGAAATATGTGAATATGTACGAGACATAATCCACTACAACTAACTATCAACACACCATTATTCATACCTTTGCGTAAGATTGATATCAAAATACGCACAGATGTACAAAAACTGGGAATTCATCTTGTAAGGATCAACGACAACTGCAGTAAAGGTCTAGAAAGAATATGATAAAAATGTCGAAGATCATTGTAGCACTGTTGGACGCTCTGTGAAGGAATCGAACTCTCTAGCAAGGGCTTTGGCTGTAGTCCAGACTGAAGCCCTTGTTGTTGACATCTGTTGCAGGTTCTACGTCGTCAGATTTCACGTGAAGGATGAAGGGTCTGTCTGAGGCTATTGTGGATAGCAAGAATAGGAAAAGGTTATCAAAGATAATACGTCTGAATATGCATGTACATTGATACACACACACACACACACACACACACACATATATATATATATATATATATATATATATATATATATATATATATACATATATATATATATGTGTATATATATATATGCAAAGTAGGCCACTTGGAAAAAGAAACTAACGAAGCAGAGCGCTTTTGTATATCACATCTTCAGTACAAAAAGTCACTGTAGATGTAATAAACGAAAGCGCTCTGCTTCGTTAGTTTCTTTGCATAAGTGAACACACGTACCCGTGTTCTTATTAGCATATATATATATATATATATATATATATATATATATATATATTTGTATATATACATATATATATATATACATATACATATGTGTATATATATATACATATATATATACATATGTGTATATATATATATATATATACATATGTGTATATATATATATATATATATATATATATATATATAAACAAATAAGCAAATAAATAGATAAATAAGATAGATCAATAAGATTATCAAATTTGTCTTTGGATTTAAAAACGTATAAACCAAGTGGTCCCGTGCGGAGCAACATTGTCTATTGTCAACCAGAACAAATTTATTGAAGAGCATATTTAATTCCCACAGGTGAAAAATATAGGAATCACGAAGCTTATAATCTCTATGAACTTACATTCAACCTCGTTGAACAGGGAGCCACAGAACCTATCGTTAGTATCAGAGAAGAATCCCACATAGTCATTAGCGCAGTCGGTGGTACCCACATCCACCGTCGGTGTTGCAGCTGTCAAGATGGAGGGGAAGGAGGTTAGATATTGGGTAATTGGTTAAATATTCGTCTATTTCATTAGCACCTTGATATTGACTTTGACTCGACTCGCCTATCCACTTTTTTTTTCCTTTTACCAACAAAACTGACATCACGACTTCACTCATTTAACAAGGGAAAAAAATAAAACTTAAATTAGGAAGACTGAGGACCAGACTCGGTTTACTCCTTACGGTCTTTGGAAAGTGAGAAACTATTGGTGTTTGTTTCTTTGTACGTAATGCTGCAGAAACCTTCTTGAACCTTGACACACGCAGAGTAGTCTTGTTTTGCCAGCTGTTGTGTCGTGGTGGACGTGTCCTGCGAAGTTAAAACAATATTGGACAAAGTTCTCATAACCTTGATTACATCAAGATCCACACAATGGATCCCGAGGCATCAGTAAATGTATAGTCACCGCCGGAGAATGTTCTATTCTTAAAATAGTTTGCTAATTTATCAAAGTTAGAGACCCATGGCTGGTTCCTGCTTGTGCTGGTCTTTTGTGACAAAGAGTTGGCGACATTCATTTTTCTTACGTCCTTAAGAGAAAGTTCCAGAGGGAAATAAGCAGGAACTGGTTGAAATAGGTAGGAACTGGCTTAGCAATAGAGTGGTTAACAAATGGAATAGACTCAGGAACCATGTAGTGAGCGCTGAAACTATTGTTTTAAGAGAAGGTTAGATAACTTAATGTTTAGGGATGACAGGCTGTATCATGGAACTGTCTAGTGTAGGTCTAATGGCCTCTTGCACTCTCTTCCATTTTTTTAATGTTCTTATGTATTCAATAAGGGTCTACACCCGTATCCATCTCCATCTAGAAATGCAGCTCTAGAAGCTGATACATGTTCTTCAGGCTAGGGCCTAAGGATCGAGAACAGTGGTTCTCAACCAGGATTCCCCGGAACCCTAAGGTTCCGCAAAAGGTTCCTAAGCTAAAGCACGTTTGACTTTTTTATTTAATTTCATATACGTAATATAATTAAACACGCACATATTCTTGGTTATTGTATTAATGTAATATAGACATCATCCTATCTAACCTATTATTACGATGAAAATAAAATGAGAAAGATTTTTTTTTCCGTAGGAATTCCTTGAGACATGCAATTTATTTTAAAGGTTACGTAAGGTTACGTAAGGTTGAGAAACGCTGATCTATAATATCTATTGTTACTTAATCTCCCCCACCTTTTCACTTTAAGAACAGCAGTCAACCGGTGATTGCTCCATTTCTCCTACTACTGTAAGCGGATGATAAAGAAATACACTTTGAGTTTTTTCTATACATCATCTTTTTTTTCTAATACTACACATTCCTTCATTCAAATATTCATGTTGACCGTCAGCAGATAATAATGGGGCAATGCGATTCCTAATAACCTTTTCATGACCAATGTAACTATAGGATTTTTTAGGATTTTCTTTGAATTCATCAGTAATATTTCTTTAGTATTGTCGTTTCTTTAAATCCCTCTGTATTATTACATAACTTTGATAGTCGTTAGGTGCACCAGAACACTTGTATTTCTTATAAGCCTTTCTCTTGTTAAGAGTATTTTTCAGTTTCTTTGTCAAGCCAATTTGGGTGAACCTGATTTGGGGGGCGTCTGTCCTTAAACGGGGTGTAAGTGCGAATCATTTTAGTAAGTGCAGTCTTTCGTCTAGTCTTTCGTTTAATTTTGTCTAGTCTTATCTAGTCTTTCGTCTAATCTTTCGTTTAATTTTGCCTCCCAGTCTGAAAGCTGAAGCTCTTGACGTAGTCCTATGAACTGAGTTTTACGAAAATCAGGTATTTATTATAGTATCATATTTTACAGATTTCTATACACCATTAAATAGAAGATCTCCCTGGGTCAAAGAATGAGACCTGGTCTGCACGAAGTGTGAGTGAATTCAAACACAAGAATATAAGAACATAAGTATGATGAAGGCTGCAGGAGGTCATAAGTCTTACACTAGGCAGTTCCATGTCTATTACCACCAATCATCTCCATCCATAAAGGTACCTAACCATCTCTTAAAACAACTAATAGTTTCAACGTTCACTACGTGGTTATAAAGTCTAGTCTGTTTGTTGACCATTCTATTGATAAACCAGTTTTTGCTTATCGATTTCTTAGATCTAAACCTCATTTGGGATAGGGATTGGCCCTCAAATAAGTTGAGTTACAAGGCCTCAGCTACTCGTAGATATTTAAAGCGCACTCTATGAAGTCGTTGAAAAATATTGTTTGAGGTAGGAGGGAATACTTACAACATAGTTGAAGGACGTGATTGTACCGGTTGGGTCCGTGAAGTACTGAAGGCAGTTTGCGGGAGCTGCAAGAAAAGTAAGATACAGATTATAGAACAAGTTGCTAGTAACAACCATGCAATTCAAACAATCAGGCCCGGCTATCGGGAGCTTCGAAAAGAGAGCGAGTTCTAAGCGTTACCACTCCGCATCTTAGATCTAAGAGGCAGAGGGGTAACGCTTAGGATTCCCGCTACGAGGGACCCGAGTTCAGAACTCGCGGCGACCAGGAATTTTTTTTCTAATACATAAACTTATGATAAATATAGATTGAGAGGCTCATAGTAGGAAACGTTTATCTGTGACCAGGTTCGTCACTTTTGCCTTATGGGCTCAAACTTTCAGAAGCAACTGAAGTCGACCGGGAGTTACTGGATTCTAACAAGGATCCGAGTCATGTAAAGTGTGATCGAAACCAATTCGCTACTCGAACTTATATCGATTCAGGTACCCTATATTTCTTCCATTATCTGGTGACCCATAGGATGTGGCCGACAAAACCAGCAGCGTTGCCACGTCTAAACCATCTCCAAAGAAAACGGGGAGACACCGCGCACCTGGTCGGTAGCCGGTGCAACGTCGCCTGACCTGAGATGCCACATCGTTTAACAAGTCTCTTCTTTTCTTTACATGTATAACAATTATTCATATCACCTACTATTTGATGAAAAAATCAATATGCATTCAGAATATTCCATGTTAACATACTCAGGGTAGTGGACAGCTTCCGGTATATGCTGAATGTTTTGATTCAGTACGTGACAACACGGCAGACAACACCTTGTGGGTCGCGAAATAATGAAAATAGTATAGTATCATTATGTAAACCAACACAACTATGATATTTGGAAAAAAAGAGACTCTAACCACAGCGCTAGTTGCAAATGCTGGCAATAGAGACTTGATCGTCTTAGAAGTTATTGTTCTTGGTTTTCCCAGTCTCAGATGACTACAATACTGAAGTTGTGAAGAAAACTGATACCTTCCAGTGCTCTCGTCAGCTGTTCTCCACCCCAGTTATACTACGATTATATATGCGTGCTGCCAGTACTAGAATAATATGAACATCTATTCACCTTGGTCTTTTGGATCACGTATTGGACTCGTGATCGACAGCTATTCCCCCCCCCCCGGAAGAGAGCTCAGAGCTCGTATGACCAATCTATGGGTAATGCTGTGACCTTACACGCACACACACACATCCAACTCCCCGCCCACGAGAGTTGGAGTAACGACTCGAAGCCCAGTGATACTGAATCTATTTCAGCCCTGGGCAGGATTCAAACCAGGATCGCCGTAGTGACAGTCGGGGACTCTACCAACCGCGACACCGAGTCGTGTTTGGCTGTGTGTGTGTAAGGTGGACAAGCTGAATGATCTTAAGGGTAGATGACCTTTCACCTCTGTAGGTGACCTCTCACCTCTGTATGCAGACGTGCAGGGAATTTGGGTCACCTTGATTCTCCACTTGCGGTCAAAGGTGTTGCCCCCTGTGGCAATGTTGATCCTTACGCTGGAGGTGCTTGAAGGAAACTCAATGTACACTGGAAAAGTTTGAGTACAATATCTTAGTACTATCCGTGAGTACAATATCTTAGAAGTACCTTGATGGCTATTCCCTCACCCGAAAACACAAATTCTTTGCATAGTTCACTCAAATTATATTTGCATTATGGAACACTGTCTTCCATTCAGAAACATGTTGCCAATGAATGAGCAATAGACGAGGAGGAAGAGGATAAAATCAAGTATAAAAGAAAAATGGAGAGAGGCAGGGAAAAATAAGACATAAGAGCCAGGAATCATTAATTTAGGACTGTAATTATCAATACTCCCCCTGGTTTGATGCATTTAGCCAATCGCTTCGTTAATCCTATAAAAATGCATCGATAACATAGGGACAGGAAAAATATATAGCAAAAGCACGTTCATTGTTAATGTCCTGCACTAAATATACTCGTAATTTGATAAAAAAAGAAAATATACATTCTACTCATTCAGCCAACTAGGACAGCTTTAATGCTCAATTTTCAGGTCTGATAAACTTACTCCCTCTAATGATTTCAGGAGTGGAAGTGGCTCGAATTGCAAACTACCCTCTATCAGGAGGCTAGGACAATGCCCCTTACAGAGGACTTTGTAGCGTGGAATTTAATAAACCATGCCCTTGGTCCAACTCGCTGTCGGCAAGGTTCGAATTGCCGTCACCTCAACCTCCCCCACAAGTAGCGACGCTCTATATTAAGTCCCTTGCTTCAAAAAACTCCACTGAAACACTGCCATAGCTTCCTCTAGGATAAGGGAGTTGTGGCATTAACAGAACAGTCATGTTATGAGTCACTCTTATGAGCTTAGTGTAACCCTTTTTATGGACCAGTAATTTAGGCAGACAGAGCTCGATTAAGAGTGGGCAAAGACGAAGAGGACCAGGTTGAACATAAAGATAAACGTACTGTGTTGTCCTGTGTTCTCCCCGCAGATGACTGGAGGGTTGAAAGACGGGTTGGAGGTAATGGTCAGGGTGTCTGTGTTGCACACGCCGTTAGTGCTCTCCGGGCCAACCAGCGTCATTGAGACAAAATCGAGACGAACTTGGCAGATGTTATTGTTTAACTGTTTATGCAGGTGCCAGTAGTCGACCGGAACGATGAAGAAGGAGGAGGAGGAGGAGGAAGGCGCGTGGAGTGTGAGGAAGTAATAGAGGAAGAAGGTATGGACAACAAAACATGTGGAGTGGAGTGTTTGTCATGGGAAGGGTTTTAGGCGTGAGGAATGTGTTTCGTTGTTGAGATGTTATGTCAGTGTAGGATGTTTGGCAGGGTATGTAAACGAAGATAAAGACAGATGTTTGGAATTTTAAGGTGTCGTAACGTGAAGGTTTCCAGGTGTCCAAACGTCGGAAGATTTGGATATGCAAGAAAACGGAGAAAATATGCATTAGTAAAAGGGTTTGCAATGGTTAACAAGGGATAAATTTAAGGCTTGGCATACCATAAAAAGGTTTCCGTGACTATTACTACATGATTTACAGCTACATGCTTCCCTCTTTGAATAAATTCAGTTTCTTTTCATTTACAAAGGACACGAAAATCAAAAGAACACACACTCAATTTAAACTAAATGTTTTCGTGGGATTTGAGACCTATGGCAAATGGCCCACAGAAAAAAAAGGAAGACATTACACTAGAGCGATGAACTATGGCAAATGACCCACAGAATAGTATTAAAAAAAAAAAAAAAAAAAAAAAAAAAGGCATGACACCCGACGTACTATCGGTGACTACCCACTCCCACGGTCACAGCTACTTACCCTTTCAATTCCGTAGAAGCAGCTTGTGGTTCCCGTGTACGATTCTGGATAGTTGTCATTGACAAGGTAGGTGTTGTTTCTCTTGGTCGTTGTGCCGCAAGTGTTCTGGACTGGAAGCGAAAGAAACATCGAAGTTATATCACCAAAAATCAATATTTTCTTCAACGGATACATTTGGAAGTTTCTTTGCGTGTGTGCTAAGTTAGAGTTCATGTATATAAATGATTGTGTTCATATTCATATTTGAATGGTTAAAAACTGATTTATCAGTCCTACATGTATTGTCTTGATTTTGTTGTGGATTTAAGATAAAAGTGCCATCTTAGAGAACAGATATTGTGACAATAGACAAAACCCTGCTTTTGACACAGTCCCAAGACACATATTAATTTCAAGGAATATCATAGAAACAAACATGGTAAAAAAAGACAGAAACTGATACGAAACTTCCTTGTGCAACATATTAAAAAAAATAATCTCAAAGACCATAAGGGTATAAAACGGTTTTGTGGCTTAACATTAGAATGATTACCCTCTTATTTCTTAACGTGGAAGGTTAACTCGGGAGTATTTTACCCAAATTATAACAAATACGGTAACACTGGGAGAAAAACACCCAGGTTGCCAGGGAGCAAAACCTAACGGAGACAGCTGGACCACACACCCACCCTTAATCAAGTCAAGCTGAACACTGAAGCTACTGGGCATGTCAAGGTGGAGCCACGCTGCCAAGCCTATGAGCTACAAAACTATCTCTAAAACTATAGCGCCAATATATAATCAACCCCAACCTTTGAGTAAAAGCAGCAATGACTGCAACAGCTCTGTAGGGAAGAGGCCAAACCAGGGCTTCTTCAGAAATGAAGAAGCCCTGCTGGGCGAAACGTCAAATATATTGGACTCCCATACTCTGCGTTTGGCCTCTTCCCTACAGAACCCCAACCTTCTTGCATATTCTTTGCAAGATGGAGTCATCTGGTCCTTCAGTGTCAACAATTTTGTTAAAATGAGCCCTCTGCCAATCAGAGACCAGTTCTATTTAGTTTAATTTATTTTATCTTATCTTATTTATTTATTTATTTATTTTTTATCTTATCTTATTATTTTTTATTCTATTTTATTTTATTTATTTATTTCTGTTAAAATGAGCACTCAGGTTTCATCTGCCTGCCAGAGCCCAGCTAACTCTATGTGTGTGTGTGTGTGTGTGTGTGTATAAATATATATATATATATATATATGTGTGTGTGTGTGTGTGTGTGTGTGTGTGTGTGTGTGTGTGTGTGTGTGTGTGTGTGTCTGTGTGTACGCTATTTTTTCGGTTCTTTAAAGACAACATTTTCACACACAAAATTGGTTTCATAATGGCACTTACCTATACAGCAGACACCTCGTCCATTTTGACAGTTGCCCGAGGCTGTACCCTGCTTGTTTGTGCATTTTTGCCTAGTGTAACAAGTGCCTTGTTCTCCGTTGCTGGTATTGCAGACTGATTCAGTAACACCAAATTGAATGAATGGGAAGATGAAAACTGCAAAGACGCGAAAAAAATAATGTTACAAAACAAATAGGGAGTAAAAATTTTGTAAAGGAAGAAAGCATTTTGAAGCTTGAGAATGCAAGTATTTGAAAGACAGGAAATTATTTGTCAAACTGTAAAATGATTAATTATACTTTTGTCAAAATTGAGGGCAGTGGATTATATATTTTGTTCTGGCTCTCACTAGACATTTTCATGCAATTCAGAAAAAAAACTTTCAATAGTAATTTAATGATAACAGCATTATCAAACTCGTTTACTATTTCCACTTGAAATAACCTTTCCATTGACGAGACTAGACAAGTCTTTGAGTACTTAATTAAAACATGTTAAAAAAAAAAACTTCGATATTTAAGAAAAATTCTCTTTAGTTTTTGGTAACTATATCTTACATCTTTCCTCCCTATGTAGAAGTTTTTGATCCTCGGCCGGTTGATCGGATTCTAGGTTCGTTGGATTGGTTGACGTCACTACAAAAATGGAGCACAAGAACGCCGCCAAGAAGGACGAACCAAACACAGACATCGCCCGACCCTGGAGGAAGAGACAGAAAAATTATTTGTCTCTACGAATTTCCTTTGGGTATTTTGCTTGCGGATATATGATTACAATATTATTATGGTTGCATTTGATAAGAAAAATAGGTTGGATGCAAACACATGGCCGATACAAACAAACACACACACACACACACACACGCGCGCGCGCGCACACACACACACACACACACACACACACACACACACACACACACACACACACACACACGACTCGTGGCGCAGTGGTTAGAGTTCCTGGCTGCCACTACGGTGGTCCGGGTTCGAATCCCGCCCAGGGCTGAAATAATTTCAGTATCGCTGCGCTGCGGGTCGTTACTCCAACTCTCGTGGGCGGGGAGTTGGGGGTGCGTGTAAGGTCACAGCATTACCCATAGATCGGTCATACACGAGCTCTGAGCTCTCTTCCGGGAGGGAAATAGCTGTCGATCACGATCCCAACACGTGATCCAAGACCATAGTGAAACACACACACACACACACACACACACACACACACACACACCCTTGCACACACACACACTACATACCTATACACACATTACATGTATGCAAATCTCTTTATACTGATCTTCACTCAAACCATGGAAATATAGACATCTAAGTGTAAGATACGTACCATTATTTCTTTGTAAATAAGTGACGCGTGGATCAATCAACTGTAAAGAAACAAAAGTTGAAATCAGAATTGAAAATAACCAGAATGTGCCTCATGCAAACTCTACACATTTTAATCCTGGCCAATGCTAAGTAATTTCATTTAATCTCAAGCATATGTATCTCAACTTGTACTTGAAAAAACTGTAGTAAGCGAAACTTCGTACAAATATAGGCTCCGTCCTCATATGGTGTTTAACTCGTCAAAAAAAAAAAAAATTCACTCAGTTTATACATCACCATATTGAAAGCGTTTACTGTATCGACTCTTACTGGAGCCTTGTTCCTTTGGTTAAAGCGTTTTGATTGTTAGTCAGTTTGTTAGTTAGTTACAGCTCGTCACACTCTACAGTTTCAGTTTAATGAATCCACCGTATCGAAAGTGTTTACCTTATGGACTCCTATTGGGTCTTTATTCCTTTGGTAAAAGTGCTTTGAGCGTTACTTAGCTCGTTCGTTACTTCCAGTCTGTTACCCTTTACAGTAGGGAGCCCCAACTTCCACATGGAGCACGTCAGGGTGGATCCACAAAAGGTTTTATTGTAAGAAACGGTGTGCACGTGATAAGGTGATGATTGTGGTATGTAAGGCACGTATCGACTTTTCGCCGTCCACGACATGACGTCGTGTTCTCAAATAATCACGGTGGACGCTTTCACACGACACCATCACGACCACATGTGAAAGCGTCCATAAACACCCATGGTTATTTGAAAGTACGACGCCCTGTCGTGGACGGAGTACGGCGAAAAGTCGATATACGCGAAACGACCCGAATCTCACCCGTCTATGCTGAAGCTTCTCAGCAATATGACACTGTGCACGGTGTGTCCAAATATCTAAGGTAACTATAACAATATCCTCTGTTTATATATATACATATACATATATATATATATATATATATATATATATATGTATATATATATGTATATATATATATATATTTATATATGTATATATATATATATATATATATATATATATATATATATATATCTTTAATCACTGTACACCAGGATTAATACCCGTACGCTAGATTAAATTAAACAGGATTTAGCACCCATATTATATCTCATAATACAATAATCTATTCTTAATATTGTGTGTATTTCATCGAGACTGCTATCTCAAATGACATATATGACTTCTATTCTCTAACGCATTCCATGTTCTGTTCATAGTTTACGTCTCGTACTCTGGAAATAAAACTTCGCCTACTTAAGGAATTGTTGCATAATGAATATTCGTTAATAATATTTCAAGTGTGTGAACATTGTGACGAATGTGGATAGGAGGTAAAGTGAACACGGGCTGAGGGAAATACTTTTATTCCTAAATAATTTCGCTTGAAGAAGCCACTCAGACGAAACTAGTTAGGAATAAAAGTATTTCCCTCAGCCCCTGTTCCCTTCACCGTTTATCTACAATATTTCAAGTGTTTTCGGTTATATTTATCATATCAGGTTGATGATAAAGTCCTCAGAGTGAGCTACAATATTGTCCTTAAATAGTTTCTAAATGTGGATTCCCTAGTTCGTTGAGAATCTAGATTTTTTGTCCCCTGAATGAAATTACCTGACGACAGAGATAGTGAATAAGTTCTGTTGTAATGACATGAGGATATGAGAATGGAGGAAATCGTCACCTGTTATTCCTCTTCTTAAAATTATCATGACAATTCGACTATCAATTATCCAGCTGAGGCATAGAATGGAGGACATTACTACGTGTCATATCTCTTTTTAAAATTATCATAACAATTCGACTACTAATTATACAACTGAGGCATAGATTCCAGCTCAACAGTGTCTTGCTTTCTAGAAGCCTTCATCAGGCCTTATCTCAGCTGACTGAAATTGTCTGGCGGTTTCTTCTTAAAATTATCATGACAATTCGACTACTAATTATACAACTGAGGCATAGATTCCAGCTCCATCAGGCCTTATCTCAGCTGATTGAAATTGTCTGGTGGTTTCTGAACAAAATCTATACAGTGTGGTACGACGACATAGGAGAGGATAACGCGAATTGATTTTGACAAAGGAAGAGATTTGCAAAGAAGGGAGACACCCGAGATTGAAATCTTCAAAGATTTTCGTTTCGTAGAAAATACATTTTTGAATTTATCAAAAAAAAGGTGCAATTTAACACAAAGTTCTCGTAAATACATACATACATATACCAAAGGCTTTCTTCCCCCTTACACGGGAGGTAGCCAAAACACAAAGGCATAGAAACCCGAGATTGAAATCTTTAAAGATTTTCGTTTCGTAGAAAATACATTTTTGAATTTATCCAAAAAAAGGTGTAATTTAACACACAGTTCTCGTAAATACATACATACATATACCAAAGGCCTTCTTCCCCCTTACACGGGAGGTAGCCAAAACACAAAGGCATAGAAACCCCTCCCACCCATTCCATCCTCTACATGCTCCATTCCCCTCTACTATCTACCTTCCCTCTTATCTTGGCACCTCCTGGATGACAGGTCATCCCTGCATCTTATAAAAAAAAAATAATAATAATAATAATTAGGAGTATCCTTCTCGATAAAAGCGTATGGCATTTGCAACCACATGAATTATATAGAATCCCACCATAATGGAGATGTGATGGACTTTTAAACGAATAACGTTATGAAAACCAATTGCATAAGAAAATGAACTATCATACTCGAGTCCAAATACGTATTAAAGAATATAAGTGAAAAAAACACGAATATTACTGAAATATTGTCACGTACTCTTTCATATATCTATACATTTTCCCTGTATGTATAAATAATCACATACATATACGTACACACGCACACAAATGTTCATGTGCATACCTACACAGAAACACACATATATCTATGCCGGCGAATCTTTGTTATCTTCACGTTTGTGAAAATAAGTGTTTGAGCTTTTTCCTGAAAATGGAGGACAGAACCAATATGGCCACATCGGGAGTACCTGTCATGCATTTCCGCATGGAACGCCGTTTTAAATGGTTAGATCCGCCAAGGGACTGTTTTCAAAACAAGCGGTACATTGTTACGTTTCTCTATAGGCCACACATTGAAACTCTGACATGAAATGCTCGATTCCCCTCCCACCTAACTAATAGAACTGATCTGCGCATTAGTGACGATAAAAGTAATTCCAGCCACGTGTCACTCAAGGTTCTGATAAATCTTTACCTCTCAGACATGTGCAGAAACGACGACAAAAATAGTTCAAAACACCTGTTATCCTAAGACCTGATCAATCTCTGCCTGATCTATCTTTTTACCTGAGAAGAGCTGATAACCGACATATATACATATATATATATATATATGTATATATATATATACATATATATATATATATATATATATATATATATATATATATATATATATATATAATTGGACATAAGTATATATACACATACAAGCACATACATATATATAACCATATATATAACCATATATATAACCATACACGTTTGTTATATATACATATATATGCACACACACATATATGTATTATGTATATATATATATATATATTATATGTATATATATATACATATATAGATATATATAATATATATATATATATATATGTATATATATAGATATATAGATATATATAATATATATATATATATATATATATATATATATATATATATGTATATATATGTTTGCTTGTAAAGTCGCACATGCTGTCGTAAAGGTGCACACATGTTATTTGATTTTCATGGAATATTCCACTGCATTTCTCTACACAGCTGAACACACAATTCCCCTGAGCTTACAGATTTGCTCCAGACTCTACCTGTGATAACAATATTCGCAAGCACGGGGTTGCACGAGCTGGCTAACTTCCAGTCTGAAATCCCGGATCACTTTGCTGCCTCCACCAAGTACGGGGTGGCTTATATACTTTGGGCCATTTCGATACCGCGACCTAACAATTCGACATAATTGCCCTCCTCTCGTTAGCACCCGCCTAGTGGATGGAAGGGCCCCGGCGCCGCTGGCACCGTTAACAATGTCAACTCCGAGTCAATTACCGGGCGAGAGGGATTCTTTGTTAATGAATGCCGTGATATCCGAAGAAGGAAGTATTTGGGTCAATAGGAGAGGCTTTTTAGAGGGCCGAGGAACGTGGGTTCATAGACCGAACGGTTGAATCACATCTCGTTCGAATGTAATGTTGTTGTTGTTTTTTTCGAGGATGTGATGCCAAATTGAGTGTCTACCACATCGTAGCGAAATTGGAAATAAAGTTTTTTTAAAGGTTTGTAACGAAGAAACATTGTGATGACAGAAGACCATTGAGTTTACTATAACGAAGCAAGATGATAAGAAAAAGATGGTGACATATTCCTATCTGATACAACAACTGCTGTAATCAATTAATCATCAAAGTGCTCACACACGACTGAATAAAATTGTCTGGCGACAGCTGAAATGAAAAAGAAAATGCCACACCAACAGAGGGGATACAAAAGAAAAATATATTCCAATTCTGTGCAGACTGATACACAAATCATTCTTTCCAAAGTTACGAGGGAAACATTATTAATATTTGCTAAAGGATGTTGACACTCAAAGACCTACGGTAGCTTCCTTATAACACACGAATAGGAATACGAATACGAATATTAATACAAACACAGACATGAATACGAACACGAACACGAATACGAATACGAATACAAACACGAAAACGAACACAAGCATAAACACGAATACGAGCACGAACACGAACACGTACACAAACACAATCACAAACACAAACACGAAGACGAACACGAAGACGAAGACGAACACGAACACGAATATGAAAACGAATACGAACACGAATACGAACACGAACACAACCACGAACACGAACACGAACATGAACACGAACACGAACATGAACACGAACACGGACATGAACACGAATACGTACATGAACACGATCACAAACACAAATACGAAAACGAACACGAATACGAATACGAATACTAACACGAATACGAACATGATCACGAATATGAACGCGAACACAAATACGAATACGAACACGAACACGAACACAAACACGAATACAAATACGAACACAGACACGAACACGAATATGAACACGAAGGCGAAGACGAAGACGAGGACAAACACGAACACGAACACGAATATGAATACGAACACGAATACGAACACGAACAAGAAAACGAGAAATAACACGAACATAAATACGAACAAGAACACAAATACGAACACTAACATAAACATGAACACACACAGATACGAATACGCACGCACACGCATGCGCATACAAACACACACACACACACACACACACACACACACACACACACACACACACACACACACACACACACACAAACACACACACACACACACACACACACACACACACACACACACACACACACACACACACACACACACACACACACACACACACACACACAAATAATAAAAAAAAACACGGCTCGACAGCGCAGTGGTAACGTTAACAACCATTGCTCCAGCGGTCCGAGGTCGAATTCCGTCCAGGGCTGAAATAATTTCTGTATCGCTGTGCTGCGAGCCATTACTCCAGCTTTCGTTGGCGGGGAGTTTTGCGTGTATATATACATATATATATATATATATATATATATATATATATATATATACACATATATATGTGTGTGTGTGTGTGTGTGTGTGTGTGTGTGTGTGTGTGTGTGTGTGTGTGTGTGTGTGTGTGTGTGTGTGTGTGTGTGTGTGTGTGTGTGTGTGTGTGTGTGTGTGTGTGTGTGTGTGTGTGTGTGTGTGTGTGTGTGTGTGTGTGTGTGTGTGTGTGTTAGGTCACAGCATTAACAATAGATCGGTTATATACGAGCTCTGAGCTCTGATGTGGGAGGGTGATAGCTGTTGATCACGACCCCAACACGTGATTTAAGACTATGGTGAATCACGCACACACAAACACACACACGAACACGAACAAATACACACACATATATATAAACACACTCACACAAACCCAAAAACACGAAGAAATATACACGATCACACATACAAATACGAACATGAACAAACACACACACACACACACACACACACACACACACACACACACACACACACACACACACACACACACACACATGTATATATATATATATATATATATACATATATATATATGTATGCACATAAATACACACACACACACACACACACACACACACACACACACACACACACACACACACACACACACACACACACACACACACACACACACGTGGGCGGGGAGTTGGGGGTGTGTGTGTGTGCAAGGTCATAGCATTACCCATAGATCGGACCTACGAGCTCTGAGCTCTCTTCCAGGAGGGAAATAGCTGTCGATCACGAGTCCAACACGTGATCCAAAAGACCAAGTGAATACACACAAAAAAAAAAAAAAATCATAGTCTAGGTTCACACGTACCACAACAAAGCCACACCACACCCGAAACCAGTGGTTATAGTCTGGGCAGCTAGTTATTCATATGTCGCCCATTTGCTGATACTCAAACGAGGCAATTACTGAGGTCGAATTGGTCTGCTGTCGTAATGAGTGGATAGTATCACTCACAAAACTGTCTTCGTGTACGGTCGACCAAAACTGAACCAGTCCGGAAGGTAGACCCAGTGGCTGAGGACAGTGAATGTTGTTGTTGTTTCGTTGCTATGGTAACTAATGAAGATTCATTAGACAGTGAGCTGAAGACAACTGGGATCTACCACGAATTTGGAATAACTCTTCTGACGGTTATGATAGCCGAGGTTAAAAGAAGGGAAAAAATCTTTGCTGCGAATTCTGTGTAGAACTAGAAGGCAGGGACAAGAAGGAAGAATGAGTTTGGTGAGTAATTTAATTAAAGATTTTTTGTTCGCACATTGGTAATTTAGTTAAAGCATGTGAAATGAGCTTTCAGTTCTCATTTCCATCAACAGACGGACCCAAACCACCTCTTCCTAAGACGTGTTCTTCTTCGAAGTAGTAATATACAGACCAGGGCTTCTTTTTTAAAAAACATGTTGATACTAGCTCGTTGATGCAACATCCATCTGTGTCATGGCGTACTTCAATTGACCAATATACAGTGGTTCCATTCAGGTGACAGGGAAACCATTCAGTAACTGGAAAATAATCATACGAACACCATACAAACACAAACAAATACACACGATCATACATATAAAATATGAACACGAAAACATAAGCATACGAATGCATACACACATACACGAATAAATGCAAACGATTACACGTATAAAGTATGAACACGAAGGTATACACAGAAGTTCACACACACACACACACACACACACACACACACACACACACACACACACACACACACACACACACACACACACACACACACACATACACACATATATATACACAGATATACACACGCATGCTCGCATACACACGCACACACATTGACGCATCCTTGCTTATTCAAACTTGTTTTCATTAACTGCTTCCTGGTACAAGGAACGTGTCATTTTGTAGTAAAAATCATGAGAAATAATATTTGTTCCTACTGATTCCATGGTATTATCTTCCATTTTTTAGAAAGTTTTTAGCAACTTCCAGGGGATAATCTCAATGAATTGAGAGGAATGATTATGCTGTTTTCGAGCAATTTTGTCTTAACTCGTGAAATTAAATAACAATTGTTTGTGAGAGTTCCCGAAATTATATTGGAGTTGCTTCTAATAACATCGTAGATTTATACATTTGACGTGTAGATGTCAGAGGTGAAATAAATTACTGAAAATTTTGGCTGTAGGAAGGCTCCCTCACAAGAAGTTTTGTAATTTCTCCTCAGAGTCTTACGGAGAATAGTATTATCTTGCTTTCTCCACGAACAAGTAAGACTGTTTCGATTTTAGATACTTGTTATATTTTTCTACTTACCGTATCTTTCCTGACCGACAAATTACTGTTACCTAACACAATATCCGGAGTGGTTGTTTGAGGCTTCTCGAATAAGTAAAATACTTTTAAAAAGCTGTTTCGACCTCGATTTCCTCTCTCTGTCTACACACACACACACACACACATATATATATATATATATAATATATATATATATATATAATATTTTAACAGGCACAATGCACTTTAATTCTAAGCCATCAAGGCCGACATGCAGAAATTGAAATGCGGTACTGCCAAGGGCTCGAACCCCAGCATCCTCATGACAAGTGCGGTAGTGACTTACCAACTAGGCTATCAAGAGAGAAAGCCTTGATGTTGGCCTTGATGGCTTAGAATTAAAGTGCATTGTGGTTGTTAAAATGTATCTCTAATCAGTTGGACCCATTCAGTGTTGTACATATATATATATATATATATATATATATATATATATATATATATATATATATATTTTTTTCATATATATATATACAGACATGAGAAAATTTAATAGGCACCAAGAGAAATCGTTTAATTTATTAAACAAGCAATTGATACCATCAAAGTGCTAGTGATTAATTCACGAATATCATCTTGAGGGATTTATTTGCGTTGTTTCCCGTAGTAATCCTAAGAGTTCGGGCTTTGAAGATGGCTTCCTGTTCTTTTTGCGGAGTTGTCAGTCTAATATGCCCCAGAGGTGTTCAATAGGATTCATATCAGGGGACTGACTTGACCATGGAAGTTTCCTGATCCCATTTTGGCTCAACCAATTTTGTGTTGCTTGAGCAGTGTAACAAGGAGCTCCATCTTCCATAAATAGGAAGACATTTTCACTCATTGTACCACTGGAGAATATTGAAAAGAGTCCTTCCTTTAATATGGAAACGTATTTGTCTGAATTGACGTTTCCTTGACACACCTCAACCTCTGATCGATCATCACTCCAAATTACACCCCGCACAATTATTGAAATGCCCCCGTTTTTCATTGTTGGCTGCAGTCTTTTGAGGTCAAACTCTTGACTACAGAGTTTCCAGACCCACACTCTTCCACTGTCAGAAAATAATGCGAATCGTGACTCATCAGAGAAAATGACAATGCTTCAAAAAGCCACAGGTCTCTCCACCATCTCAACAGCCCAATCCTTTCTGCGCTTAATATTGGCTGAACGAAAGAGTGGTTTCCTTCTTGCAGCTCTGCCATAGTAACCCAGCTTGTGGAGATACCTGACAGCTGTTCTGGGACTGACATCAGCTTGTGTTGCTATGTCAGAGGCCTTGCAATGTGGATCCTCTTCGACATTTCTTTTGACAAGACGCAAGGTTCTTTCTGAGGGCCCGGGACGACCTGAATGAGGCTTCGTGCCCTTCTTGCCCTCTCTGGTGTATTGAACGATCACTCTATTAACAGTAGAAAGGGTTATTGACAGATTTTCAGATATTTTTCATTGACTAAGTCCACCTTCATGTTGACCCACAATACGACCTCGCTGAAATACAAATAGGTCTACTGCTTTGGTTCGTGGCATGCTTGATTAATCTTGTATGTGATCTGAAACATAAATCTAGGTAAATATAACATTAGGTAAATTTGAATAACATTAATCATTAGATAAGAGCAGAAATGCATTCTTTTTGTGTCTATTCAATTCTGTTGTGTCTGTGTATATGTATATATATATAAATATATATATATATATATATATATATATATATATATATATATTAAGAGTATAAATGGGCGGGAGGTTTCCTCTGAAACATATGTTATTAAAAGTGATATCTAATACAGGATGTTGCAATTTCTTTGAGATATTCTCCTTGTTTCGCAAGATTATCTTAGTCTCTCTATCAAGGTGTGAGATGACTTCTTCATAAGAGGTCATCTGAGCTGGCACATCGCGACTTCGAGTCACATTGACCATTCTTCAGGGGCGTGGTTGTGGATTTTGTCGTCTCGGTGAAAGATATGAGAATGCCGGCTTTTTTGGGGGGTCTGGCCGGTACTTAAGGCGTACTTACGTCGTCTGTCTCGTTCGTCCTTGTCGCTGATTGGCTGGTTCCAGGGGCTGTGTTCCTCCTCATGCTTGGTAATGCTTGCAGGTCTGATGACTGTATAGTTGAGATTAGGATACTAATTCTTTATTGTTTAGGGCTTCAAGAATGAGGAGACGGCGTGCGTCCGAGCATGATGTGATGATCTTAGCGTTCTCTGTGAGCAAATGTCTTGTTATGGCCTCTTGGCGTTTCTGACGTAAGTGGGTTCTTTGGGCTCCAAATGAAAGATGATAACTGAGACGTCTGTTCAACTTCATAATCGTCATGCCGACATAGGTGGATGGGAGGGTTGCACAGTACCCTCGTTTACAAGTAAACTTATAGACGACATGCAATTGTTGAGTTGGCTCTTTCTTTATGTTTGGATTATTTCGTAGTAACAAATGGCTGGTCTTTTGGCTTTTATAGTGTATTACTACGTTTACTGTATTAACTAAATTTGTAGGTTTGACATTTCTTTCTATGATTTGTTTTAGTTTTCTTTCTTCTTTGCATGCCATAGAGAAATACGCTCGATGGTATATTTTGATTTCTTCTTTTTTCTCTGTGGTGTCTTGTTGGGTATGATAACATCAGTCGATGATATGTCAATATATTTTTTGTTGAATCCGTTGTTGATGTGATGTGTCTTACGATACTGCTTCTGACTCAGGGCAGTGGGCGAGATGCAGGGATGACCCGTCATCCAGGAGATGCCAAAGTAAGAGGGAGGGAAGAGAGTAGAGGGGAGTGGAGTGTGTAGGGGATGGAATGAGTGGAAGTGGTTTTTATGCCCTTGTTTTTTTTTTGTTTGTTTTTTTGGCTACCTCCCATATAAGGGGGAAAGAAGCCTTTGGTATATGTATGTATGAATCCGTTTTTTAATAGTGCATGTGTTGACCGTTCTATTTCTGTATAAAATTGTGTCCATGTGATGCAGGAAGAGCTCTCCCTGTATAGGCATTATTGTTGGATTTTTTTTTTTTTTTTTTTTTTACCTTTGTGAACATTCACTTCTTCCGTTCATGCATTAGCCGGTGTTTGTTGGTTTTACACAGGTTTCTGCCTTCAACTTTTCTTGTTTAACGAGAATGTCAAGGAATGGCACGTCTCTTTCTACGCTATTTTCGATCGTGAAAGTTAGCCGGAGGCATAGTGAAAGCAGGTCTTAAGGGATAATATATCTTCATTACGTGTAGTCTTTATGAAGATAACATCGATGTAACGGCAATAGATTTCCGGTTTTTCAAACTGAACACTTCCTCTTCAATGCAAACTATGAAGAATAAGAATAGGAACAAGAACAAGAATAGGAACAAGAACAAGAATAGGAACAAGAACAAGAATAGGAACAAGAACAAGAATAGGAACAAGAACAAGAATAGGAACAAGAACAAGAATAGGAACAGGAACAAGAACAATAGCAAGAATAAGACGAAACAAGAAGAGGATCGTGTGTTTATTCCCAAACAGGAACAGGAAGAACAAGAACAAGGTCAAGAACAAGAACAAGAACAATAACAAGAATAAGAGAAAAAAACAAGACGAAGAGAATCGTGTGTCCATTTCCGAACGCTATTGTGCATAGAAAATGGAAGACATTCTTAAACGCGGTTGGACAATAGCGATTAGACCAAAATGAGGGAGTTATTACATCGTCCACTCTTCCACTCTTCTCCTTCCACGTGGAATGCAATAGAGTGATTAACGAATGGAGTACACTTAGTAACCATGTAGTGACCGCTAAAACTACTGGTTGTTCTAAGAGTAGGTTAGATAACGATATGGATAGGGATGATAGATGATAATAAACATGGAACTGCCTAATGTAGGCCATAGGGTCTCTTGCCGTCTCCTCCATTCTTATGCCCTTATGTTCGTGTGTGATGTGGCGTCTACATTATCTATGCTTTATCTACTTTGCCAAGTGATTCCATTCACCTGAAAAAATACACTTGCAGACATCAAATCCAACTCGGTAAACTTCCTGCAGTCCAGATGAACTATTTGCTTCATAAACGGAAACTAGTTTTGTTAAAAGTAGGATGCTTGTAGCCTATTTTTTCCTCCTCTGTGCTCTCCAGTTCAGTGATTATTCTGTTATGTCTCTGTCATCGGGGACTTGATCGTGACTAAAGAGGGAAATATTATTGTAAATCGTTTTGTTGAATAGATTTGCATTTATACATTTTGTACATGCCCTCTGTGCTACGTGCATAAACGCATAACAACGACATGAGGCTGTTCGCAAGGAGAGAAGCGCTAGTAGATTAAAGTTTATAACAGGGCTCCTATCCTTGGGTCCACAAACCCCACTGACGGACAGTAGATGGGTTCCACGAAGCCCTTCAGGACCAGATGATGATTAACATTTATATTCACTACAAGCTCCGGCTTCGCCATAAGCGCTTGGCCAACGGCGCTGCTCGCTTCGCTAACGGGCGCTTCGCGCCATACCCTTCGCTCGCGGCCAATCAATCGTCTCCGTTGCCGTGACGTTAGCGTTCTCGGCCAATCAGTCGTCTCCGTTGCCATGACGTCACTACTCTCGGCCAATCAGTTGTCCCCATTGCCAAGACGTCACCGCTCTCTCAGCCAACCAGGTACGCGTGGACTGTTACCAGATCACCGTCACCAGCTAGATCATTTTGCCAAAAACAGAAATGTTATTCTTTTTATTTATCTATTAATATAACCCTCTCTCTTGTCCCAGTCAACGGTTTCCCATTGAATG
>NC_134796.1:38488790-38491290 GCF_046742065.1 Oratosquilla oratoria
ACGCTCTCTCGTCAATGGCTGTGGTCGACAATCCTTTTATATCTTGTTTTATTTTATGCTAATGAAGCCTAACGCAAAAGTTCATTTATCCTACTTTCTACTATAGTCTGCTCAATATCGAGGTTTTGTATATGTACTGTTAGGGGGTGGAGACCTGGTACCTCTCAGGTATAGGAAAGCTGATCTTAAGAATGAGAATGATAGTCTACATCTCATCCACGCTACAATACTGTTCTTTGATTGTTGTTTCTTTTCTGCTAACATCTCTGCTAGACAATCGTAGGATGCCTCTGCCCTTGGACCCTTCCAACCTGCCTGAAGTTTTGAAGATCATCGGAGTAAATGAGTCCTGGCCCACATTCTGTATGAGTTCCTTTTGCATCCTGATTTTCTCATTCTCATTTCGGAAGTAAGACCCCTCAATACTAAGGCTATTGTAATAGGGATCCATTGGATTAAATATTCGTGTGTTAAAGAAGGCTAGTTGTCCCCGTGTCCAGAAACCTCTTGCGCTGACGTCCACTCGTGATTCATTTGATGTATTGGAAGTGCGATGTCTGAAGTTCTCCCCTCTTAGTGGGAGTAACTTTGGTTCGATGGTCACATCCATGCATACCTCCCAGAGTATTTGGGTAGTGAGATCCCTTATCTCGTCATGTCTCATGCAGATGAATCCACCCTCCATGCATATCATCGCATGGTTTGGATCAAACTATATACCACAGGAAAATCTGTTAGGTAGGCTTTCTAATGGCCATCCATACATCAGGGGAATGGCATTCATGAATTCTCTTTCGCTTAATTTAAATCCCTTTGCCCTGATTAGTAGTGCCGTCATCCAATTGGACGCCCCATATTCCTGTGCCGTTGCTATCTTTCTTTTCATATGATTCGATAGCTGACCTAATAAGGTGTAAAGCTCCTTCTGCCTCACTTCCCTGCCCTTTGATATGTCTTTTTCTAATTTCTCTGATTTCATCCACGTTAGTCTCCTGTTGAATTTGTGACACGATGTTCTGTGTCAGGGAGGACGTGAGTTTCAGAGAGTTTTGGTGTTCTTTGTTGGCAAGGTTTAGCGGGTTTGAGATGCCTTGCCCTCCCATTCTTGGTGAAAGTTCAGTTATTTTTTCTTTCCTGTTCGTTTGGTGTCCATCTGTTGATGATGGCCGGGTTTAGCTCACTTCTGATGATTTCTTCAAGAGAACTTTATTATTCGGTAATGTTCGATACCGTCCTTAAGATGCAATTCCACTTGTGTTTAACACCACATACTACTACTACTGCTACTACTACTACTACTACCTGTACTACTACTACCTGTACTACTACTACTGCTGCTATTACTACTACTACTACCACAACTGCTACTACCACCACTGCTACTACTACAGCTATGTAATTGAACATTTGTTTCATTTATTAATCCTATATTTTCCTTCTTTGCATCACGGAAGATACCATGTCATATAATCCCTTCATTCACTTGTAACCAACTCCAGCACAAACCGAAATATCCGAGATTTGTTTCCAGAACACAATCTCGCTCAATGCAATTTCTCCACAATACCAAATAAACTTTACCATGTCGAGGTAAATGACGCTGAATGATACGATGATGTATGAAAAAATGCATCACATTATCCTATTCTTTCATTCCCACAATGACCTCATTTAACCTTGAGGCGCCAAGGTCAATAGGTGTGTCACGTTTGCGAGTAATGATGAATGTAATTGGGAACGCTATAACTTCAATCGGTTTCCTGGATTTTTTTTTTTTTTTTTTTTTTCTAATTGAGCCCGGTGGCCGAACGAATTTGGGCGCCAGCTTATAGAGGCTAAAAGCCAAATGGATGGAGAGTCGAATCCCGTTAGGACTCAACATGTGACGAAACTGAGGGAATATGTGCTTAGATACCCGAGCTCCAACAAAGGTGTACACTGAGTAAAAATCTAACTCTTCAGAAAAAAAAGTTCGAAAAAATCTAAAAAAGGACATAAACTCTGCCGTGAATAATACTTTTTTTTATTCCTCCATTATTATCATCATCATGTTTATATATATACATATATATATATATATATATATATATATATATATATGTGTGTGTGTGTAGAGACATTGGGACAAATTATGGGAAAGGTGGAGGGGGGAAAAACGGGTCTTTAAACTCGATATTCAGATAAAGACCCGTGTTTCCCCCTCCACCTTTCCCATAATATATATATATATATATATATATATATATATATATATATAATATATATATATATATATATATATATATATATATATATATATATATATATTAGTAAAGGAGGGGAGCAGGTTCTCAGTAATACAAGTGGAGTTAAAAACGACAGCATTGTTGTAGTTGTTCAGCCCTGCTCTGCGGAGCAAATGTCCTAACTCTTCTGTGTACTTGGAGTTGGGAACTACAATGAAGCCACCTTCCTTAGCCTCCTTTATCTCATCCTTTCTCTTTTCCATTATTTTAAGCGC
>NC_134796.1:38503790-38508790 GCF_046742065.1 Oratosquilla oratoria
ACAAATATGCCTCCGGTTGTGGTTTTGATTAAGACCACATTCTTTGCGGAACTACCTTTCCGGATACTCACCTTCGATTCCTGTTTATGGTAAAGGCAGATATAACAAATATGCCTCCGATTGTGGTTTTGATTAAGACCACGTTCTTTGCGGAACTACCTCCTTCAGATACTCACCTTCGATTGCTGTTAATGGTAAAGGCAGATATAACAAATATGTCTCCGGTTGTGGTTTTGATTGATCTCAATTAAAATCGTCTAGACACATTGGATGGCACTCGTTATACTATTCTGGCCACCACCGTAATATTCTATCGATTTGGACATGACCTTTTTAGTAATGATTTTAACTAATAGCAACATCTCATAGAAATAGTTCTCTAGTAAAAATATAAAAAGAATATCGTAAAATTCTTATATGTGGCAAATTTAAAGAAGTGCACACTTAAACGATGACATTAAAAAATCAAATATTGCAGATTTCCAAAATCTACAGATTACAAAAGAGATAACTATCTGTAGTTGGGAAATTTGTAGTAACGAAGATGTATATAAGCGTTATGTGTACATAATCATGAACAAAATTTCTGAAGAACACTATGATCCTATGTGTGCATTTGAATACTCGCAATTAGTTTTCCACTTGTTTTCTTTATTCAGAGGTGATTTTTATCAAGTAAAATAAGAATATGTTATGTATACAACAACGAAAGTTACATTCGTATACTTTAATCCATTGGTAGTTGTAGAAGTCACAGTGGTGGACTTATGTGTGTATACCTTTTACGTTTATGAACAGATGCCTTTCCTTCGTATGATTACGAATTCTATAATCTCTTTGAAGAATTACTTCTATCTGAAACGTTAGAGGATAAACTCGCACAAACTCACAAACTTTATCTTGTATGTACTAATACTCTCTGCGGGACAGCGGATTGTTCACAAGGATAAAGGCTTTGTTAACTAATCCATACCAACAACAGCAACAAATTACTCTCATGTTGTTCTTTAGATATACGAATCCAGGCTAGTTTTGATATTTGACAACAGTTTTCATCATTCCGAGCAGAGCTGTGTCCTCGTATTTTATATCTTATTACGTCATGGGACTCATGACAGTCTTTTCACACGCAGACAGGACATTCTAATATCGAAATAGCCTCGCTGCATAAGCAAAACCCGACTCAGTGCTTTGTTATATATCAACTAATGCAATACTGAGTGTCGGAGGTCAATAGAGTTGGGTATTTTTATCTATACAATGTAACCATCGAAACTTCAATAGAATTCAGACGTCCACGTGCGCCACGCCAAGACCACACGACTTTATACAAAAGTGTAATAGACAACTATTGGCCTTTGATTATTTAGTGCAATGTTTCTTAGAGGTTCTGATATGAATAATTCCTGACTGTGAGGTAGCCTAATACCTGGTGATAAATCATGGTATTTAGTAGTATACTTGAATGTTTATGTTACACAAATTCTATTTGCCATGCAGATACAGTAATGTTAGATGTGATCTTTGGATTATCCCCAACCTGTGAGGTAGCCTTATAGCAGGTGATAACTCATGATATTTAGTAGTATGCTTGAATGTTTTTGTTATACATTTTCTATTTGCCATGCAGACATAGCAATGTGAGACGTGATCTATGGATTATCTGCAAACAATGGCAAAGACATCAACAAAACGACGTGACCATATGTGACACAGTAAATATGAGGACCCAACATTCATTCTGGTCGCCTAGATTACAACCAAAATCATTCTCTTTGCATTTTTAATGAGGTATGTGTATGTGCAGTATGTGTATGTCCTTGTATGTACGTGTTTGTATGCGTATGTATGATTTAAATACTACAGCACCGAAGGTGTAGCAGTTGTTTTGACTATTAACACGATTTCTCGTTACTTTAATAGTGGATAGGATATCAAGGCAATAACCGAATACACAAAACCCCAATCTATGAACGGAACGGACAGATTTGAAAATATATTATTTACATATTGAATCCTGTAACTGAGAGAGAAATACAACTAATGATTATCCCAACGTGTTCAGTCATAATTTTTTGTGAGCTCCCGTTGTCTTATATAACTCTGTTTGTATTTTGAAAATGTATTTCGCAAATAATAAATATAGAGCTTTTATTAAATTATTCATATTATCAATATTTCGCGGGGCATGAAAGGATATATGAACATGTTGGAAATAAAAACTATAGTTGATAGATGAAATCTGAAACGTTTTATGATTTATCCCGCTTGTAGAAACGCATGAAAACCAGATATCACTTTCCATAGAAAATAAATCGTATTAAAGTTACTGTTATTTCTTTTGTGAGACAAGAATCCAAGGATTAACTCCCAGGCTAGGATTAAAAAAAAAAAAACTTTACATGTGCAGAGAAAAAATACATTAAGTTCTGTGATTATCAAAAACGATCGTATTCTTTGCTAAGATTATCCTACAGAGCTTTATAGGACATTTGTCCTCAAGGTTACAAGATTATGTCCATTGCAATGTTATTCGGCATAATACTAATGCAATGGTTGCCATAGAAACGGAGGCTTTACGATGGTGGGCAATAAAGGGTCTCGTGTTTACGAGTATTCTATGTCAACAGAGACAAGGATGGGCTAGATCATGGTAAGGCCGTTTGGTAGATTAATCAAGGTAATTCTTATTCTATTATGAATCACGGAAAACCATATATTTTTAAGTTTTATTATTGTGATTTGAAATTTTGATAATCTGAAAACATCTTTCTGAATGACACACATTAAGCCTTTAATATATAAAATGACAAAAGAAATTAATATATGTATATGTTTATATATATATAATATATATATATATACATATATATATACACATATATTTATATATATATATTATATATATATATATATACATTTATATGTATATATATATATATACTGAAGAGCTGGACTTGTCGTTTGAAGATTATTCCTACGTTTCGAACCCTGTTCGGTGTTCGTCTTCAGTGGTATCAAAGGGAAATCTATATAAAAGGGAGGTCTCCCTCGTACACTGGGTTAGGTAACCACGGTAACCGTTATATTCCAGTAAAATACAAAAGTTATACATCACAAAGATTGAGCATAGTATAACCCGAAAATAACTGCAAATGGGCCCCATATCACATAATTCACACATCAACAAGAGTATCAAAAAATGGCATGGCAAATGAAATCTTACACTGAAACATGTAAAGCTGCCTAGCAATAATGCGAAGTTCCAATACAATTTAGGTACCGTCGCCCGTAATGCGAAAGATCAAAGCAAAAAAACTATAATAAAGGAATATACAAAACAACAATGAAATGAACACAAAGAGAGTATATAATAAAAAATATTAGAAAAATAAATGAGTGACCTACCAAGATGGACAAAACGTCTACATGCCAGGACGCATCGCAATACATCTAATAACCTAAAGTTGGTAATCACCACACAGCGTGTAATAACCACACGTCTGGGACAAATCCCACAGAACCTAATCAACTGAACCGCTGATTCAGAATTAACATGGGAAAGATGGAAAATGTATAATCAACCCCTCCCCTCCCCCGTCACTACTTCCTGGAATATACTCACGTCAGAAGACGGAATCCCTTAAATTCAAAGTAATAATCAACCACATGAACCACTAATTAACACAGACCTGATTAAATGAAATAAAGGTACTTTCCAGGAAATACACGAGTTCATTTCATCCACCTGTGCCTTCCACAATTTTTTTCCCTAGTTTTTCTTCATTTATTCTTTTCATGTGTCCAAACCATCCTTATACTCAAAGGATTTACAAAGGATTTACAAAAGCGGAGCATGCCGACAGGAGACCTTTTGGTCCATATCTAGGTCGGATGCGAAAAAAATTACAGTAATATTAAATGAATAAATAAAAAGTATGATAATGTAAATAACAAATAAAATGCATAAATGCATAGGTTTAGTTAAATGATAAACAAACAGGTAAATAGAAAATAATAATAAATTGACAGATAATTAATAATAAATGAGAATCAAACAGACAAATGATAACAAAGCAAAAACAAATAATATAAAATAAATGATAATCATTACAGCATCTTGCTTAGGCGTTTATCTAAATGATTCTTAAAGCTTCGAACTGAACTACATTGCACTGCCTCTGCAGGAAGTTTATTCCATTCATTAACTACACGGTTGGCGAAGTTGTTTCTACCCACTGATCAACCAGCCCTATTTCCACCCGGGTCACCGCCTCGCCTCCTCATTTCCCACTCTATCTATCCTCTTCACCCCTACCGTCCTTCTTAAACACCTCATCTCAGACACCTTTAAACTCTTCCTTTCTGACTCCCCTAAATTCCGAATCTCTTCCACCGTACAATCACTTGGGCACAATCCTTCGGTCATTCCTCTCTTTGAGTTTGTCCCCAGATGCCTGTTTCTCATTACACTTTCCATACCTGGATGGTCCCATATTGACCGAACGTGTCAATGGGTTCTCTGTATATACAAGGGCATACATTACAACAGCTTTTGGTCTGCACCTTAGGTCTGACGACAGGGAGAGATTAGCGGGTATTAATGTTGGCGTTGATGTGGCCTCATTACAAATTCTGAGGGCGGAGCCGGGGCCATGGGTGTTGACAGGGAAGTCTCGGAGGCCCGAGAAGGATTCATATGTAATCATATGAAGCACCTGAACGAGTGCAAATCCTAACGAACACGAAAAGTACTAACAGTATCCTGTGTGTGTATATACATACATACATATATATGTATATATATATATATATATGTGTGTGTGTGTGTGTGTGTGTGTGTGTGTGTGTGTGTGTGTGTGTGTGTGTGTGTGTGTGTGTGTGTACGCGCGCCTACCTTTACGTGAGATAGAATGAGAAAGATAGAGATAATGAGATAGATAAAGAGAGAGAGAGAGAGAGGGGGGGGGAGAGGAAAAAAACGATGGAACAATACGAAG
>NC_134796.1:38521290-38523790 GCF_046742065.1 Oratosquilla oratoria
TAGGCGGAGAGGGTAGGGAGGTGGAAGAGGAATGAGGAGGAGGAGGGGTAAGAGGAGAAGGAGGAGGAGGGATGGGAAGATGTGGGAGAGAAGAGGGGAGGACGAGGAGGATGGAGAAGAAAAGGAGGGAGAATAGACGATGATGGTAGGGAGGTGGAAGAGGAATGAGGAGGAGGAGGAGGAGGAAGGGGAAGATGTAGAGGAGCAGAGGGGGAGGACGAGTGAGGAAAAGGAGGAGGGTTAGGGAGAGAAGAGAAGAAAGGAAGAGGAAGGAGGAGGTGGAAGAGAGAGAGGCAAAACGAGGGAAAAGGAGAGTGAGAGAAAGGGAAGGACGGGGAGGAGGAGGAGGAGGAGGAGGGGAAGGAAGGGAGGGAGGAGGAGGGAAGTGTCTTTCTGTGCGAGGAAAGGGGGGGGAGGGACAAGGAGGGGGAGAGTAATGAGAGAGACTCCCCCTCTGGCTTTTCATATATGAAAACATGTGACAAAGATATGATATGATATGATAAAGGACACTTTGATATCATAATAACGATCTGCCATCTTTATCGCGTTCCAGTTTCAGTCCCGTGGCATAATAGCAGCTTGACGTTCATATCACTTTTTGACTACATGATTACGTCATTACATGCTGACGTCATAATTACGGACTTACGTCATAGTAACAATTTGACGTCATCTTGAGTTTGACTTGATAGTTACATGTTCATATTCCCACCTTTGTTATTCACGGTTTGTGCACTTGTTTGGTGTCACTAAACAACTTCAATTCAGTTTCATAGGAAAACAAAAAACAGCTTAAGGCTAGGTCCCGTGATATTCGTGAAATATTCGTATGTTTTTTTATGAATCGAAGAGGGAATTTGAAATTTCGTACTTATTACCTATGGCTTATATTTCCACACTCATTCACCAGCTGCTATGGAATCACACACGCAAACACACACACACACACATACACACACACACACATACACACACACACACACACACACACACACAGACACACACAAACACACACAGACACACACATGAATACACACAGACACATACATAAACACACACACACTCAGACATGCACACACGCACACACACACACACACACACACACACACACACACACACACACACACACACACACACACACACACACACACACACACATATATATATATATATATATATGTATATATATATAATATATATATATATATATATATATATATACACGTAGGATGTTTTTCTTCGCGAGTACTTATCACGCCATCATCAGTCCATGAAAGGAACGTCATGAGAGCGCACAGCTTTCTCCATCAGCCTTCTGGATTACCCAGGCAAGGTCCCAGACAGCCCACTGGTCTCTTCCCCTCTGCTCCCAGGCAGATATACATCATATGACGAAGTTATGTCCCTAGCTAACGCCCATTTGACCTCGTCTACTCATGGTCGTCCCTCTCAGACTCATCGTCTAGGTAGTAAAGGATCTTAGTGTTTCAACTGGCTTTCAGGGCATTGAAACCATCGAGGATATCTCGGTGGAACACGTGGTTTCTTCATGAGTATTCTCGCTGGCTGAGCGGGTTAAGGCGCCGTTACTTTCGGCGAAGGTCGAGGGGATGGTGGTTCGAGTCCTGTCACCGGTGAAGTTGAACCAAGGGCATGGTTCATTAAATTCCACGCTACAAAGTCCTCTGTGATGGGCACCGTTCTAGCCTTCCGATAGGGGGGAGTTTGCAACGTTAAACCATATTACAAGGGATCCGGATTCCGTTCTCCTGTACAGTTATCTGGTACACCACATACTCACATCGCAGCTAGCCATAGTTCCAGTGGCCATGTCCAGTCATATGGTGATTTCCAGATGAAGACCTCAAACACATCCATGTTCTTTCCCCCAACAGACACTACCCTGTCCTTCGATCTTTCACGGAAAAAAAATAAATCTCCCACAAAACGTTCCAGATTTTGGTCTCTACCCAAGACGCCGTCAATCCTCCTGGCTTTCCTTTTCCAGCGACGCGTGAGTGAGGGTCTCTACTTCCCATAACGTCTGTGAATTGTGCAGCGTCATTGGCAAAGCCTAGGTCTATGACCCTGCCATTACGTCATCATCCAACAACAGGCAAGTGTCTTTTCCTCACCCCAGTTCAATGATTATTCCAGAAATTAAAAGAAGTGGAGCAAGGGCATATTCTTGTCCTACCAAAAATACCCTTCAGAAATATATACATACATATACGTATAATCACATATGTATATATACATACACACACATGCACTCATACACACACACACATAAACATATATGTGCTGTGTGTGTGTGTGTGAGTGTGTGTGTGTGTGTGTGCGTGTATATATACATATACATATATATATATATATATATATATATATATATAAATATATATATATATATATATATATATATATATATATATATATATATATATATATACTCACAGAACCATGCAGCGTGTTTCTCTCAACCAAATCGAACGCCCTT
>NC_134796.1:38526290-38531290 GCF_046742065.1 Oratosquilla oratoria
ATGTATATATATATATATATATGTATATATACATATATATATATATATACATATAAAGATAAATAAATATAAGTATATGAATAAATGAATAAGTAAAAGAAGAAATATATGAATAAAATAAACAAATAGGTAAACACAAATGAATAAACAAGTACATAAGTAAACAAATACATTAATAGTTAAAAGAATAAATGAATTGATAGATAGATAGATAAGTAAATAAAAATAATAAATAATCAGATAAGTAAATAAATTTATAAATTAATTAATGAATGAATTAATCAATAAAGTAAATCAATATATAAATTGATAAATAGAAAAATTAATAGGATGAATAAATAAATTATTAAATAAATGAATAGATAAGTAAATGAATAAATCAAATAAATAAATTAATTAATAAAGAAACAAATTAATGTATCAATATAAAACAAATAAATAAAAAAATAAGTAAATGTATAGGTAAAAAATTAATTAATAAAAGGTATGAATAGTCATGCTAATGACGAAAAAAAAATGCGAAGTGAATTTTATCAAAACAAGTTTATGAAGAGCCGATTTCATTACGTTTAGTGAATGAAGATTATGAAGTTAAAGACGTGATCCATTACGTTTAGTGAATGAAAATTATGAAGATAAAGATGTGGGCGGATATGAGCAGGTAAAGGAGCAATTGATATAGCAGAAGCAGCCTGAGATCCGTGAGCAGGTGTAGAAACAAAGGCAGTAGCAGGAGAACGATAAGAGTAGCAGAAGTATAGCAGAGGAAATGAAGAGCGTGGAATTCAGGAACACGTCCTTAGCAATAAGAGCAAAGAGGAAAACTTAAAACACAGAAAAAAAAATCAAGGCGAGTAGAAGGAATATCCAGGATTAATCTAAACATTAAGAAAACAGTAGAAACGGATCATCAGGAAAAAAACAGGAACAGACATGGATTAGAAGGATATGGAGAACATAAGAACACAAAAATGGAGAAGATTTCAACCCCCCCCCCAAGAAATCATTGGTTGTGTACTTTTAGCAAACGTTTGTTGAAGGTGTGTGAAAAGTATGCTTGTTTAATAATTTCAATATTGGAAATTTATCAATGTAAAATCGAATACATCAGCCAAATAAATTCATTTTGATTAAGATTTTCTCTTGCTATGAGATGCTAATTATGTAATACGAACTTTAAACAAACTTTTGACAAACTTTGAAAGAAAAAGTACTATTTTGTCTCAAGTATAAATAGAATGACTAAAACTATATAGACTCCGTTCTTTTTGTATGATCTATGTGAATATACATTTGAAACATCCTAAAGAATAACACTGTTTCATCACATACTTGAAATTATGCATGGTATGTGACAACCTTTTAACAACTGTTTGTATGACATTTGCTTTCGGGGGGTGGGGAGACCGTAAGGTCTACACTACGTAGTTCCATGCCCTTTTACCACATGCCATCTCTATCCATAAAATTGTCAAATATTCTCTTTAAAACAACAAATCGTTTCAGCACTCACTACATCAGCGTTTCCCAACCTTTTCCGACCATAGCACCCCCTGTTGTCACGTCTAAGCAGTCCAGCACCCCTATATTGTTATTAGAACGATAAAACAAAGTGAAGTGTACTGCTTGATGATTTATTTTCTTGATTCCTTAGAACTGAAACAAATTGACAATATTGTTTGTAGAAGAAATAAGAGCACCGTAGAAAAATAAAATAGCATGGAAAAAGTCAAATATGCACAACTAGGTAATCAATGATACATATATCAATGTGATTTTTGTGTGCATCACTTCCCAACACCCCCGTATAATTAATTTCAGCACCCACAGGTTGGGAAACGCTACACTACATGATTCCTCAGTCTCTTCCGTTCTTTACACTCTATTCGTTAACCAGTTCTTGCCTATTTCCTTATTAAACCTAAGAGAGAAAAGCAGTGTAATGTGAAAAGCAAGAGGGATATAAGCACATATTAACCCTGAACAAGGAACGTCCAAATTTATGATTTTGCATGGAAGTTGTACCACTTCTGGCACGCCCACTTTACTTTATAACTTGGAGCACTTCTTCCCATAACCCTTTGGTTTTTATTGTTTCTAGAAGTGAGCGTGCCAGAAGTGGTACAACTTCCATGCAAGATCATAAATTTGGACGTTCCCTGTTCAAGGTTAAAGAAAAATAAGATGGAACTAAACAAGCCAGTGAGACATAAACGAGAAAACATTAATAGCGCACAGATTAACAAAATGAACGAAACGAGATAAGGAAATGATGAAATATCAGGGAGAGAAAATAGAGCAGAGAAAACATAACAAGCCTGATTTAAAGAAGCAATAAAGCGTGAAAATGAGGACATGGAGGAGAAGGAGAGGCAGAAAAAGATGGAACAAAATAACAAGAAAGAAGAACGGAAGAGGCCAAAGGAGTTCAAGCAATACGGAATATGAGGAGATGAAATAGCAGTGTACGGGTCAGTAGGCATAAAAAAGTCGATGACGTACAGAAGCAGAAACAAGAATTACGGGGAAGGCAGAAGCCTCAATGTACCATAAAAGCATAAGAATCAGGGGGAAATATTATTACAAAAAAAGAAGACATTTTAAATGAGGAGAAATATGCAGATCAATAAGAAATAAGAGAATAAAAATAATGAGAAGCAGGAGAAGGAGAATAAATGAAAGCAATAATTACCGGGAGACTTTGGAGCAATATGTTCAGCGGGAAAAGCAGCAGCAGAGGAGAAGGAGGAGGGAAGGAGGAGGAGAAGGAGGAAGAAGAGGAGAAAAAAGAAAAGGAAGAGAAGGAGGAGAAGGAGGAGAAAAGGAGGAGGAGAAGGAGGAAGAGAAAAAGGAGGAGAAGGAAGAGCTAGAGAAGGAGGAGAAGGAGGAGAAAAGGAGGAGGAGAAGGAGGAGGAGAAAAAGGAGGAGGAGAAGGAAGAGGAGGAGGAGGAGGAAGAGGAGAAAAAAGAAGAGGAAGAGAAGGAAGATGAGGATGGGAAAAGGAGGAGGAGGAAAAGGAGGAGGAGAAGAAGGAGGAGGAGAAGGAAGAGGAGGAAAAGGAGGAGAAAGAGGAGAAAAAGGAAGAGGAGGAGAAGGAGGAGGATGGGAAAAGGAGGAGGAGGAGAAGGAGGAGGAGTGGTAGGAAGAGGAGAAAAAGGAGGAGAAGGAGGCGAAGAAGATAAGAAAGAGGAGGAGGAGGAGGAGATGGTGGAAGAATAAGAGGAGAAAAAGGAGGAGGAGTATGGGAGAAGGAGGGGAGAAAGAGAAGAAGAAGGAGGAGGAGGAGAAGGAGGGGAGCAAGAGAAGAAGGAGGAGGAGAGGGAGGAAAGGAAGATAAAAAGGAGGAGGAGGAGGATGGGAGAAGGAGAAAGAGGGGAAGAAGAGAAGAAGGAGGAGGAGGAGGAGGAGGAGGAGTATGAAGAGGAGGAGGAGGAGGAGGAGGAGGAAGATGAGAGGGAGGGGAAGAAGAGAAGAAGGAAGAGAAGGAGGATTAGGAAGAGGAGGAGGAGAAGGAGGGGAAGAAGAGAAGAAAGTGGAGGACGAAGAGAAGGAGGGGAAGAAGAAAAGAAGGAGGAGAAGTAGGAAGAGAAGAAGGTGGAGGAGGAGGAGTAGAAAGAGGAGGAAGAGGAAAAAGAGGAGGAGGAGTAGGAAGAGTAGGAAGAGAAGGAGGAAGAGGAGAAGGAGGGGAAGAAGAGAAGAAGGAGGAGGAAGAGGAGTTGGAAGAGGAGGAGGAGGAGGAGAAGAAGGAGGGGAAGAAGAGAAGAAGAAGGAGCAGGAGGAGGAGGAGGGGAAGGAGGGGAAGAAGAGAAGAAGAAGGAGGAGGAGGTGTAGAAAGAGGAGGAGGAGAAGAAGGAGGCGGAGGAGGAGGAAGAGGAGGAAGAGGAGAAGAGAAGAAGGAGGAGGAGGAGGAGAAGAAGGATGGGAAGAAGAGTAGAAGGAGGAGGAAGAGGAGTTGGAAGAGGAGGAGGAGGAGAAGAAGGAGGGAAAGAAGAGAAGAAGAAAGAGGTGGAGGAGGAGGAGGGGAAGGAGGGGAAGAAGAGAAGAAGAAGGAGGAGGAGGTGTAGAAAGAGGAGGAGGAGAAGAAGGAGGCGAGGAGGAAGAGGAGGAGGAGGAGAAAAGAAGAAGGAGGAGGAGGAGGAGTAGGAGGAGTAGGAAGAGGAGGAGGAGGAGGAAGAGAAAAGAAGAAGGAGGAGGAGGAGGAGGAGGAGGAGGAGAAAAGACGAAGAAGGAGGAGGAGGAGGAAGAGAAAAGAAGAAGGAGGAGGAGGAGGAGAAAAGAAGAAGAAGAAGGAGGAGGAGGAGGAGAAAAGAAGAAGGAGGAGGAGGAGGAGGAGGAGGAGGAGGAGAAGGAGGAGGAAGAGGAGGAGGAGGAGAAGGCGAAGGATCTTGCTCGACATCCTTGACTAGAGAAAGTGAAAGTGGCCGCGTCTGGCGTCAGTCCCGGATGTTGCTCTTCTCTCGTTGAACTTTCTTTGCCTCTGCTGCCCGTCAGCTTCCACACGTCAGGGCTGACAGCCAGTAGCTTGTCAGGCCTGACAGCCGGTAGGTTCTCGGACATGACAACCGGTAGGTTCTCGGACATGACATCCGGTAACTTGTCAGTTCCTGAGTACCCGTAATTCGTCAGCCTTCTCAGTCTTGGCAGTCGATCGGTAGTCCTGACTGACAGTCAGTAGATGATGAACAATTGTTCGTAAGTCCTGACAGTCGCTAAGTCCTCAGTCCATGTGTTAAGGTCACCAGACTGTCGGTTCGGTCAATCTTACAATTGTCTGACAAACAGATTTTTATCTATTTATTTATTTATTTATTTATTTATTTATTTATTTATTTATTTATTTATTTATTTATTTATTTATTTATTTATTTATTTATTTATTTATTTATTTATTTATTTATTTATTTATTTTTTATTCATTTATTATTTATTTATTTATTTATTTATTTATTTATTCATTCATTCATTCATTCATTCATTCATTCATTCATTCATTCATTCAT
>NC_134796.1:38536290-38538790 GCF_046742065.1 Oratosquilla oratoria
TTCATTAATACGACATCAGTTAGAAGAATTCTGTGGAAGAGCTCCAAAAAGAACGAAAATATGTTGTTTTCCCGGAACCAAAATTGATGACATCATGAATTGTATAGACACGGTAAAGGAAACATGGACTGGAGGTGAAGCTTTTATTCCTGACGTTTCGTCTATCGACTTTCTCAAAGTATAAAAGCTTCACCTCCAGTCCATGTTTCCTTTACCGTGTTTATACAACTTGTTCACATGGATTGACATCATGAATACCATCGAAGTATTCATTGATGATGAAAAGGTTGACTCAGTTTACATAGTGCATGTAGGTACGTATGACTTCAACACGAACTCGGAAGAACTGACGAATAATCACAAACGTAGGATTAATGGACTAAAGCAAAGTGTAGGGTGGTCATGATATCCGGCAGTCTCCCTCGCATCGGTGCTGAAGAGCAGTTTTACAGCAGAGCTTTTAGTACAAACAACCGCTTAAAGCCTTTGTGCTCAAATGAAAATATCAAATTCATAGACTTGTGGAATCATATCTAAGACCAACAAACAGTTTTTAATCTAGATCGGCTCCACCTTTATCCAACTGGATCTGTCCGCTTAGGTGGACTCCTTAATGATGCACTGGAAGCATATCGGGCAAAAGACCGAGAGTGGAGGGGACTTCGATCCACATCATAGAAAATGGGAATCAGGTATCCACTCATAGGCAGCAATTAAAAGTCTGTTTAGTCAATGCAGGTAGTTTGCGAAACAAATTCCAAGATCTTGCTGCACTAACTTTTCTCGAAGACAATGATATTGTTGGGGTTACTGAATCTTGGATAAATACTGAAGATTGATATTTCTTAGCGGAATGTAGTATAAAAGGTTATTCGATATTCAGTGACGAACGGTCACAGAGAGATAGATGGCAGTGTACCTCTTTATGTAAACTCACGCCTGTATTGGGTGGCTAATGAATACGAGTGGACAACTTCCAAGAAATAATATATTTGGTTATACACTCAATAAAGGCGTGCACCTGCGAACAAGGCTGCTCAGATACTGACGCCACGCTCCAATTCGCGCCAAAACAAAGGCACACATCGCATCTGCGATATACAACACAACCAAATCTTATACCTAATATAAATACATAATAACATAATATAAATAATACAATAAATAACAAAATACAATTCTACACCACACCAACACACGCCTACAAACACAGGAAATTGCTAAACAGTGTATAAGGAACATTGACGCTAAACTAGTGCAAATTCGAACAGCGTTCGAGAAATTTATTCTTAGTTTTGTTTATCGACCACCAGTTCAAAACCAAAATATCGACAATGAACTATATGAGCAGATTTTAGATATTTGCAGTTAGAACGAAGTTATTATCGATTATTGGAGATTTCAACTTACCAGTGACTGTATGGGATGAACATTGAATTCGCATACAGGTCATTGGCTATACTCAAATATCTTGGAAAGTTTCTTATATCAACACATTCACGAGTCAACATGTGAGCAGAATATTTTCGATATTTTTCTTTTTTGTTAACGATAACCAAGTAACTGATGTAAATGTTGGAGCAAAATTCAGCACCAGTGATCACAGTATCCTTACATTCTACATAGGTTTTAACATTGAGCTGCAAAACAAAAGTTTCGCAAAAGTGCCCAACGTTCAGAAAACAGGCTTAAAGAAATTAAGAAGCATACATGGAAACCCCGACTGTTCAAAAATTTACAAAATACAGGATGTTGAAAAAACTTGACATATATTCTCTAATATACTAAAAGAAATCAATTGATGAATGTGTAGAAATACGCGATAGACGTCAATCAAACAATGCCGAACCCAAATAGTGGAATGTTGATATCAAAAATATTTTGCTAGCCAAGGAACATGTATATAGGAGATACAAAATCAACACATAGCCAAGCAGATAGATTAGAGTACTCAAGATGTCGTCGAGAATCCAAAAGGCTCATCAAAATCATCAAGAAATCACAAGAACAGTGCAAAGAAAATCCTAAAGAATTTTTCAGATATATCAAGGTAAAGAAAAATACTCAAGAGTACCATTGGTCCACTCCAATCAACAGTGGCAATTAGTAAGAGACGAGAGTCCAATGGTAGAAATCCTGAATGATTGTTTCATGTCTGTGTTTATTATTGAGAGCAAGCGCGATAAGCCGGTACCCCCAGGACAGTCAGTATCCACACGCCTACTTTGCATGGATATTGCAGAGCATGATCTGATGCGCGTTATAGATAAACCAAAAGGATGCAAATTGCTTGGACCAGACAAAATTTACCCAAGAATACTTAAGGAAGTTAAAAAAGTAATCTGCAAGTCCCTCAGTGCAATTCTTAACGTAACTTTGCAATCTGGGAGAGTTGTATAAGAGTGGAAACTAGCAAATGCTGTGCCCTTGTTTGTCCATATAACTCCTCTTCTTCATCTTCACTTCCCTCTCCCTTTTTATCCTGGTTTTCCTCTTTTTC
>NC_134796.1:38563790-38566290 GCF_046742065.1 Oratosquilla oratoria
AAGAGGAGGAGGAGGAGGAGGAGAAACAGAAGAAGGGACAGTAGCAGTAGCAGCAACAGGACCACAGGAAGGAGGAACATAAGGAAGAGCAAGAGATAAAGAAGTGGAGGAACCATAGGGAACGGGAAAGCCTGAGGAAGATCAAAGAACGCCAGGAGGAACATCAATAGGATAAAGAGCAGGGGAAGGAGGAGGAGGAGGAGGAGGAGGAGGAGGAGGAGGAGGAGGAAGAGGAGGAGGAGGAGGAGCTGCCGGAGCTTTTCCGGATCCAGGACGCTTTCTCCATTGTCGACTCGACGCCCGAGAAGCATTCTTGCCGAGCTCGGCAACCGGGGACGAGGGCGGGAGTGGGTGGGGGTGGGCGTAGGGGTGTGGGCGTGGGGGTGTGGGCGTGGGGGTGTGGGCGTGGGGTGTGGGCGTGGGGGTGTGGGCGTGGGGTGTGGGCGTGGGGGTGTGGGCGTGGGGGTGTGGGCGTGGGGGTGTGGGCGTGGGGGTGTGGGCGTGGGAATGTGGGCGTGGGGGTGAGGGTTAGTGAGAGGACGATGGGCGGGGTTACAAGTGTTCGGGTTAAAGTTAGGATAAGGATTAAGATTAGGAAAAAGATTAGGATTAGGAATAGAATTAGGATTAGTGTTTGATGTTCCTAGTTATGGACCAAAAGGTCTCCTGTCGGCATTCTCCTCCTTTGTAATCCTTTGTAATCCTCCCGGCTAAGGGGTCCCAGTTAGGATTAGGATTAGGGTCAGGATGAGGATTAGGATTGAGATTATGAATAAGTTTAAGATTAGGATTAGCATTAATATTAGGATTAGTATTAGAGCTAAATTTAGGATCAGAATTAATAACAGACTCCTTAATCATTTACCTAGAATGAGGGTTAGGACTGGGATTAGGATTAGGAATAAGAATAGGATTAAGATTAACGTAAGAATAATGACAATGAAAGGAGAATATAAATAAAACAAAATACTGAGAGTAGGAGATGGAAATGAAGATAAAAATGTTCAGAGAGAAGGACGAGGAGGAGGAGGAGGAGGAGGAGGAAGAGGAGGAGGAGGAGGAGGAAGAAGAAGAAGAGGAGGAGGAGGAGGAGGAGGAGGAAGAGGAGGAGAAGAATGAACAAAATAAAATAAAAATTGATAGGTTGAGTTGGTTTGTGGTGGCTTTGGGGATCAAGTCGGATTCCGGGATTGGGACAAAGTTGTGGATTAGAATAAGCGTTTGCAAGTAGGAAACACTTTCCAGATGTGGACAAAAGGCAGAGGAAGACAATAAAGGAAGAAAAAAAGGAAATAGTTGGATTACAGAAAGAGGGCAGAAGAAAAGCCAATATATTGGTAAAAGTTGCAAGGAGAGTTTGAGGAGAAAATGAGATGAAACGAAAAGGAGGAAATGAGGAGGAATAGGAAGAGGAATGGAAAAGAGAAGGAAGAGGAGTAAGAAGAGGAGGAAGAGAAGGATGAGAAGGGAAAGGAGGAGTTAAAGGGGAAGGGAGAGGAAGAGGAGGGTATGTGGAGTGGGAGAAGGAAGAGGAAGAAGAGAAGAAGAGAAGGAAGAGGAAGTGAAGGTGAAAGAGAGGAAGAGAAGGAGAGAAGGAAGAGGAAAGAGAGAATCAGGATGTGGAGAAGGTGGAGGTAAAGAGAAAGGAAGAGGAGCATGAGGAAGAGGAGGAGTAAGAGGAGGAGTAGAAGGAGGCGGGGGAGGAAAGGAGGGGGGTGGAAGAGGAGGAGAGAAGGAGGCGAGGGAATAGGGAGGAGGAAAAGGAGGAGAAAGAGGAGGAAGAGGAGGAGGAGGAGGAGGAGGAGGAAGACGAGGAGTAGAAGGAGGCGGGGGAGGAAAGGAGGGGGGAGGAAGAGGAGGAGAAAAGGAGGCGAGGGAGTAGGGAGGAGGAAAAGGAGGAGAAAGAGGAAGAAGAGGAGGAGGAAGAGGAGAAGGAGGAGGAGGAGAAGGGGAAGGAGGAGGAGGAAAGAGAGGCGGAGGAAAGAGAGGCGGAGGAGGAGGAAGAGGAGGAGGAGGAGGAGGAGGAGGAGAAGGAGGAGGAAGAGGAGGAGGAGGAGGAAGAGGAGACGAAGTCGTCCTACTCCATGAGAAAATGAAGGCGAGAAAAGCGGAGAATGATGAAGAGGAGGCGAAGGTCATAAGAGAGAAGGAAAAGAAAAAGAGAAAGGAAAAACAGAAAGAGGAGGACATCCACCAATATGAGAGTGAGAAGGGTGAAGAAGAGGCGTTTGCTGGGTGGTGCTGGAAGAGGCGAGGGTGCCAATTCTTTAGATTCCAGCATTTGCATGCCCATAATTGCTTAGCAAGTGAGAAAAATATTCTTGAAGTAGAGGAAGCCCCCCAGGTTAGTTGGGACAAATTCTTAAAGATTTTGAGAGTCTGAAGAGAAGGTGTTATTAAAAGCAGGTGTATTATGGTAGATTACGTCATGGACTGTAGTTCACCAGCGCTTCTATTTTTATGGATAATTTTTCATTGAGATGGTGTTGTGCCTGATTAT
>NC_134796.1:38576290-38586290 GCF_046742065.1 Oratosquilla oratoria
CATGAGCAAAGTTATTCTTTAAACTGAGAACATTGTATCCTGAGATGGACAATTAATCCGACTTGAATCCTCAATCATCTCCAGGTACTTTTCTTATTAGTTTATCAAGGCCTTACTATCATCTGAATAGAATCATGTTCCATAAACAAGAATGAATATAGAAGATGGCTTACTTCATCCCATGGTCAAAGTTATTCCGTAAACTGAAGACATTGTATCCTGAGATGGACAATTAATCCGACTTGAATCCTCAATCATCTCCAGGTACTTTTCTTATTAGTTTATCAAGACCTTACTATCATCTGAACAGAATCATGTTCCATAAACCAGAATGAATATAGAAGATGGCTTACTTCCGTAAACTGAGGACATTATATCCTGAGATGGACAATTAATCAGACAATGATGCTCACTCATCATCCTAGTGCTTCTCTTTTGTCCTGAGTAACGCCAGACAATTATTTTTAGTTCAAAGACCTTCATTTATCTTTTCATTTATCTAACTACTTATCATTTTATTTAATGATCTATTATCCATTAGTTTATTTGTTCATTTATTTAGTTTTTCAGTTATACATTTATCTATCTATTTGTTCATTTATTTGTCCATTTATCTATTCATTTATTTATTCATTTATCTACTTGATTATTAATTTATTTATCTATTTTTATAGATGTTATTTACTTACCAGATTTTTTGTTCACGTTTCTATTCATTTATCTAATTCATCTATTAATTCTATTTAATTTATATCTATTAATAATTTTTTGTTATCGATTCAATTATTCCTTCATTTGTTTACCTATCTACTTATCTATTTATCTATTCATCTATTTATCTATTCATCTATTTTTTAATCGTTTGTTTATATTCTTATTTATTTAATCTGTACCTGTGTCTGTGTGTGTGTGTGTGTGTGTGTGTGTGTGTGTGTGTGTGTGTGTGTGTGTGTGTGTGTGTGTGTGTGTGTGTGTGTGTGTGTGTGTGTGTGTGTGTGTGTGTGTGTGTGTGTGTGTGTGTGTGTGTGTGTGTGTGTGTGTGTGTGTGTGTGTGTAATGATTAAGCACCATTTACGTTCAGCTGGTGCTCAGCTGGTACCCTTGTGGTGATGATTCTTTATTGATACTAAATATTCTTTCATGCACACCAAACAACGCCACTTTGAATGTTTTATTTTGACAAAAATTCAGTTTTTTAATATATGTATTCCAAGGAAATCTACGACACTGAAAAAAATTATTTTACTACTTACAAATATTACGACATATATAAAAGTTGCAAATATAATTTTCTCAAACCTTTTGATCCAAAGACATTTCTTTTAACGGAGTAAAATTGCCTAGCGTCAAAGAGAGGAAAACGCTAAACTTATAAATCGTAAAAGTAAATAAATGGATGAAATAAAAATATCCACTGAAAATTAAATATCAAAACCATCGAATTCTAAAACACATGCATTTATCATTCTCTATAGAGCTCTTATTCAACAAAATTCTGGATATATGCAGTATGATGGTGAAGTTACTTATATATATATATATATATATGTGTGTGTGTGTGTGTGTGTGTGTGTGTGTGTGTGTGTGTGTGTGTGTGTGTGTGTGTGTGTGTGTGTGTGTGTGTGTGTGTGTGTGTGTGTGTGTGTGTGTGTATGTATGTATATGGTAGAGTTTTAGAATTGCACACCTACGCGATATAGCAAAAGAAAATTAAATAATAATTTTGTAAATTATAATACATTAACGCAATATACCTTATTCTTGGTGGAAATCAATAACAGAAAAAGTTGCTAAAAACTATACACAAATGTAACCACTTCGATTGCTTGAGACGCCATCTTTGTTGTGGTAGATGTGGTGATCAAAGAAATTAAAGTATGATAAATTCGTTTACTCTAATCTAACCTAACCTAACCTAACCTAACTACCTAATCTAAACTACCTACCTAACCTACCTACCTAATCTAACCTAACCTACCTCACCTAACCTAACCTGCAAAAATATCGATACTATAGGAATAACCGAGACATGGTTAAATGGTAAAGAGTTTGAAGCTGAATTTAATATTGCATGATTTAAACACTTTCATCAGGATAGAAGCCACAAGAAAGGTGGGGGTGTTCTGTTGTACGTTAAAAGCAATCTCCATGCCTGTGTTTTAGGGAAAATGAAATAGGATGCATATGATAGTTTGTAGGTAGAATTAACCCAAACGAATGGACAAAATATAAATGTAGGTGTAATACATAGGCCAAAAACATTATCATTAGCAGACGACAAACTGTTGTTTCAAGAACTGTCTAGTTTCTGCAACCAGGACTTATTGATAATGGAAGATTTCAATTTTATTAGCATTGATTGGATGATCCTTAAACATGGCCATATAGGTAGTCGCTTGATAGATTTTCTCGGTGACAATTACTTACTTCAGACATGGAAATTTACTCGACATATTAATAACCAATGTAGAAGTTGGTGTAACCATTGCAAGTAGTGATCACGAATTAGATTCAAACTGCTAAAAAAAATATAGAATAGATACTTATGTATCAAAAATACTCGATTTCAGTAAAGTTCAGTTCATAGGACTACGTCAGGAGCTTCAGCTTACAGATTGGAAGCCAAAATTAAACAAAAGACCTGCAGATCAGATATAAGAAATATTTCAAAATATGCTTACTAAAATGATTCATACATCCCTTTTAAGGACAGACGACCCCCAAATCAGACTCGTCCAAAATGGCTTGACAAAGAAACTGAAAAAAGTATTGCTAAAAATAAACAGGCTTATAAGAAAAACAAGTGCTCGGGTGCACATAATGACTATCAAAGTTATGTAATAATACAGAGAGATTCAAGAAAGACAATAAAAATGAAAACGACAATACGAAATGAATATCGCTGATAAATCCAAAGAGAATCCCGAAGAATTCTACAGTTACATTAGAGATAAAAAGGTTGTTAGGAATCACATTGGCACACTATTATCTGCTGAGGGTCAACTTGAATATTCAAATGAAGGAATGTGTGATATTTTAAATTACTTTAGCTCAGTATTCAAAGTGAAAGCCATACTAAAACATGTGGAAAGTCTTGAGTGAACTTACTCATTACGGTAAATATAACAAAACAAAAGTTACAAAGTGTATAGAAAAACTCAAAACTAATAAAACACCAGGGCCTGACGGTTGACATCCAAGAATCTTAAAGAAAATGAAAAAAAAATTAGACTGTTGCTCCATTAGAAATTATTTTCAAGAAATATATATCTGGAGAAGTCCCAAAAGAATGAATGGTAGATAACGTTACTCCCACATTCAAAAACGGGTTATTTTGAGTGTATTTGTAATGAACCAGGTGTTGAGTGTGTCGAGGTATGGTTGTAGTATTTTTGCATATCTTTGGGCTGTGAAACCACAACACAATCACTTGTTCCTATTCGGAGAATCTTAAAGGAAATAAAAAATGAAATTGTTGTTCCATTAGAAATTATTTTCAAGAAATCCATCATATGTGGATATGTCCCAAGAGAACGGAAGCTAGCTAACGTTACTCCCATATTCAAAAATGGTGACAAAAAGAAACCAAATAACTACAGGCTTATAAACTTGACTTCAATCGTAAGAAAAAATATGAAAACTATCATCAGAGATGCTATCAAACTCCATTTAGAAAGTAAGTGATAAATGATAGCCAGCATGGATTCAGACGGAAACGTTCTTGCGTGACTAACTCACTCAAATTTTACAACACATTCATCTCGAATAATGACAAAAGAAACAATGTAGACTTAATATATCTAGATTTTACAATAGACTACTTACTAAATTAGCTTCACACGGAATAAGTGGTATCCTATTAAGTTTGACTAGTAAACGGTTAAACGATCGAAAACAGAGAGTTGTTTAAAATGGTAGGGCTTGCAGCTCAGTTGTTCTAAATGGCAAAACATCTAGATGGAAAAATGTTACAATTGGAGTTCCTCAGGGTTACGCTCTTAGGCCACTTCTATTCATAGTATATATAAATGATACAAAACTGTGCAGAATGGCAACTGATCACTTAAACCAATTAGATATTCAAAAAGATTTAGATAAAATGTAGCAATGGTCTGAAAAATGTGTGTGTGTGTGTGTGTGTGTGTGTGTGTGTGTGTGTGTGTGTGTGTGTGTGTGTGTGTGTGTGTGTGTGTGTGTGTGTGTGTGTGTGTGTGTGTGTGTGTATGTGTGTGTGTCTGTGTGTGTGTGTGTGTGTGTGTGTGTGTGTGTGTGTGTGTGTGTGTGTGTGTGTGTGTGTGTGTGTGTGTGTGTGTGTGTGTGTGTGTGTGTGTGTGTGTGTGTGTGTGTGTATTCATACCAGAAAACTTGGAATCATTTTCATCTGGAAAAAAATGAACATATAAGAAACTCCCCCCCCAGTATCAATTTGGTAAAATCTACCTTGGCCTTACGTGTATAATCGTGCATGTGTGTGTGTGCATATACGCGTGCTCGTATGTGTCAATACGTGTATCGGTGCCCATGTATACGCATATACAATCGCGTACACATACAAACTCACCCATCGACGGACGCCTTAACATGTGAATGCGTGTGTTTGTGCGTGTGCTCACGGCGTGATCTGATTACTGAGTGGTACATTGGCCGGGCAGGACAAAACGGACCAGTCAGCACCAGGAACCTCTCTCTCTCCCTCCTCGTCTCAGTCCAAGCGACCTTCAGTAGAAAGCGACGACGGCGTTCTTGTCTTTGTGAGCGTGTTGGCATGGCCGGGTGCGTCGACAGAGGTGTGTGTGTGTGTGTGTGTGTGTGTGTGTGTGTGTGTGTGTGTGTGTGTGTGTGTGTGTGTGTGTGTGTGTGTGTGTGTGTGTGTGTGTGTGTGTGTGTGTGTGTGTGTGTGTGTGTGTGTGTGTGTGTGTGTGTGTGTGTGTGTGTGTGTGTGTGTTCACTTTGTCTTTGGATCACGTGTTTGACTCGTGATCGACAGCTATTTCCCTCCTGGAAGAGAGCTCAGAGCTCGTAGGTCCGATCTATGGGTAATGCTATGACCTTACACACACACAAACACCCAACTCCCCGCCCACGAGAGTCAGAGTAACGACCCGAAGCGCAGCGGTACCGAAATAATTTCGGCCCTGGGCAGGATTCGAACCAAGAACTACGGGCCACTAAAGTAGCAGTTCAGCGCTCTACCAACTGCGCCACCGAGTCGTGTGTGTGTGTGTGTGTGTGTGTGTGTGTGTGTGTGTGTGTGTGTGTGTGTGTGTGTGTGTGTGTGTGTGTGTGTGTGTGTGTGTGTGTGTGTGTGTGTGTGCGTGTGTGTTTGCGTGTGTGTGTGTGTGTGTGTGTATGTGTGTGTGTGTGTATATACATACATATATATATATATATATATATATACAGTATATATATATATATATATATATATATTGGAACTACCTATGTCCAAGAAAAGAGCACGTATGTGGTGCAAACGTGTATCACCTATGTTTTATCTTCACCCTATGACTTACATAAGTTTCAGCCTCAAACTAAATAAGAGCGTCTAGTGGTAGACAGAATAGGCATATAATTCGAGACAGAAGGTCAAAAGGTCAAATGTATTCACGGTAGAACGACAAAGAGGCCACGCCCCTCTCCTAGCCACCTGGCCAATCAGAAGAGAATGATTAATATCACAATATCATGCTGACCAGTTGAAGATAATTACCTTTGACACAAAAACACATAAAATTACGGTGTTCTTTCTGAATATGATTTGACAAATAGTTAGATAAGTAGATTAGTTAATTGGTTATTTAGTTAATTAATCAATTGATTTGGTTTTGTTACGAGTAAACTGTTTCATTTCCTTGTTTGTATTAATATGTGTTTTTGGTTTTAGTATCACATAAAAGTAACTTTGATAACTTTATTCCTATGATATTTCTAGATCATAAAAACGTAAGAATCTGTCATTTTAGTTTTCTATTTTAATTCAAAGTATTATTTCGAAAAATTGTCTGGCCGGCTATAACCATCATAGTTCCTAGTTCATCAACTTCATCACTCCTTCCATTCTCCCTCCTTTCTATTCAATCCATCATTCCTTTACCTCTTTCAACCTCCACCCCTCCATCCACTCGCCTCTTTAGTCCTTCAACTTTTCACATTTTCATAAGAACATAAGAACGGAGGAGACTACAAGAGACCATATGACGTACACTAAACAGTTCCATCTTCCTTACCACATTTTGTCCATATCCATAAAGTTACCTCATTTTCTCTTAAAAAGTTAACCACTCTTTTGGTAAACCAATTCTTGGCCATTTTCTTCTTTTAGTTTCTTATTTCTTCGCTCATTCACCCCCTTAATCTGTTATTCTTTCAAATCATTAATTATCGTTTCACTTTTTAAATATTTCATACTTCACACTTCAGCTTCCATCCTACTATCCCTTCAATTTTTCATCCTCTTTACCTTTCCACTCACTCCTTCACCCCATCACCCCTTCACCCCTCACCCCATCACTCCTCACCCCATCACTCCTCACCCCATCACTCCTCACCCCTCACCCAATCATCCTTCACCCCTCATTCCTCTTCTCTCACCCCTCACCTCCTCACCCCTCACCTACTCACCCCTCACCCCTCACCCCTCAACCCTCATCCCTCATCCCCTCACCCCTCACTCTCACCTCTCACCCCTCATCCCTCATCCCCTCACCCTTTCACCCCCACTCTTCACCCCTCACCTCCTCACTCCTCACCTCCTCACCCTTCACCTCCTAAATCTTCACCCCATCACCCCCTCACCCCTCACTTCCTCACCCCTCACCCCATCACCCCTTCACATCTCACTTTCTCCCCTTTAACTCTATCAATAAGTGAAGGAATGAGGGAGTAAAGTAGGGGAAGTAAAGGAATGAGGGAATGAGTGAGGGAGTGATGGACTAAGGAATTGAAAGATTGAGGGAGCGAAGGATTGAAGGATTGAGGAAGTGAGGGATTGAGGGAGTAAATGAGTGAGTGAGAGATAGATAAGTGAGGAACTGAGGAAATGATGAGGGAGTGATAGTAGATTGATGCATTGATGGAATTTGGTATTGAGGGAGTGATGGAGTAAGGGGAGTGAGTGTGTAAGGGAGTGGTGAGGGAGTGAGGAGCTGGTGGAGTGGAGGATGGAGTGGAGGAGGGAGTGGTGTTGGTTGGGTGGTGGGTGAACCTTCGCGAGATTTTCTCAGGCTGCAGACGACAAATACCCTACATACTTTCGCTGAAAGTCGAGGAGATTTCTTCTCGCGTCGTTCTTCGCCCGCCGATGCGGGATCGAGTGGACCGGTGAGGCCGGACCTTCGCCAGTGGCCTCCGGAGACCAGGGAATGCCATGCAAAAGGAACAGATCGCAAAGGTCAACCGGCAGGAGACCTTCTGGTCCATGTAGCGAGCGCTGGAAATATCAGTTGTTTTAAGAAACGATCAGACAACTTTATGGATGGGGATGACAGGTGGTGATGGATACGGAACTGTCTAGCGTAGGCCTTATGGTCTCTTGCAGTCTCCTTCATTCTTATGTTCTTATGGTGACCTGACGTGAAGTAGTTAAAGGAAGGAGATGGATTGTTGAATGTACTTAGCATAGATGTTTCTTTGGTCCAGTCCCATTACGTCGATCATGTCATCTTAAAGATTTAAGGACTTTTTTTTTTTTTTTTTTTGTAAAAATTATATTCAGATTTTTTGATGATTCGATCTTTATTCGTCAATACGAGCCCGTCCTCTCAAATGAATAAAATCGTCTGGAATGCGCCAGAATGAAATCATGAAAGTACACCAATGCACACAAGCATTTGACTATGTTTTTGGCGTCACCAGCCGACCTGTAAACGTATTCTCGCCTAAAATATATCAATTGGGGGCTAACCAGAATAAAAATAGTCAAGTGTATCACCATGCCAAGAGGGTGACAGAAATATCATTTACTCGTTTACTCTCTCCTTCCTTCCTTTTTCCTTCTTCTTCCTCTTTCTTCCTCCTTTTCTCCTCTTCCTCCTTTAATTGTCTCCTCCTTTCTCTCTCCTTTTCTTGCCTCTCTTCTCTCTCTTTTCTCCATCTCACCCTTCCTCCCTTTCCTTTCTTCTTTCCTTCCTCCTTTCTGCCTTCCCCAACCCGTCCTCCCCTCTCTCTCTTCTTCCCTCTCCTCTTCCTCCTCCCTCCCTCCCTTTCTACCTATCTCCCCTTCCTTCTTCTTCCCTTTCCTCTTCCTCCTCCCTCCCTCCCTTTCTACCTATCTCCCCTTCCTTCTTCTTTCCTCCCTTCCTCCCCCTCCTTCCCATCTCTCCCTTCCTCTCTTTTCTCTTCCTTTCCCCTCTCTGTCTTCCTACCTCTCTTCCTCTCTCTTCCTATCTCCCTCTCTCCCTTCCTCTCTTTCCTCTTCCTCTCCACTCTCTGCCTTCCTACCTCTCTTCCTCTCTCTTCCTTTCCCCATCTCTCCCTTCCTCTCTTTCCTCTTCCTCTCCCCTCTCTGCCTTCCTACCTCTCTTCCTCTCTCTTCCTATCCCCATCTCTCCCTTCCTCTCTTTCCTCTTTATCTCCCCCTCTCTGCCTTCCTACCTCTCTTCCTCTCTCTTCCTATCTCTTCCTATCTCTTCTTCCTTTCCCTTTTCCTCTCCCCTTCCCTTCCCCCTTTTCCCTTCCTCTCTCCCTTTCTTCCCTTCCCCTTCCTGTCCCCCTCCTTTCCTATCTATCTCCCTCTCTCCCTTCATCCATTTCCCTCTTCCTCTCCTCATTCCTTCCTCCTCTCTCCCTTCCTTTATTCCTCCTTCCCTTTCTCCTTCTCTTCCTTTCCCCTACTTCTCCTTCTCCCTTCCTACCTATCTCCCTCGCTTCCTTCCTCTACTCCTCCTTCTCTTTCTCCTTCCCTCCCTCTCCCCTTGCCTCTCCTTCTCCCCTCCCTTCCTACCTATCTCCCTCTCTCCCTTTCTCCCTTCCTCTACTCCTCCTTCCCTTCATCCTTTCCTCCCTCTCCCTTGCCTCTCCTTCTCCCCTCCTTCCTACCTATCTCCCTCTCTCCCTTCCTCCATTCCTCTACTCCTCCTTCCCTTCATCCTTCCCTCACTCTCTCCTTGCCTCCCCTTCTCCCCTCCTTCCTACTTATCTCCCTCTCTCCCTTCCTCCCTTCCTCTATTCCTCCTTCCCTTCCTCCTTTCCTCCCTCTCCCTTGCCTCTCCTTCTCCCTCCCTTCCTACCTATCTCACTCTCTCCCTTCCTCTACTCCTCCTTGCCTTCATCCTTTCCTCCCTCTCCCTTGCCTCTCCTTCTCCCCTCCTTCCTACCTATCTCCCTCTCTCCCTTCCTCCCTTCCTCTACTCCTCCTTCCCTTCATCCTTCCCTCCCTCTCCCTTGCCTCTCCTTCTCCCTCCCTTCCTACCTATCTCCCTCTCTCCCTTCCTCCCTTCCTCTACTCCTCCTTTCCTCCCTTTCCCCTTGCCTCTCCTTCTCCCTCCCTTCCTACCTATCTCCCTCTCTCCCTTCCCTCATTTCTCCCCCTCCTTTCTTTCCCCCTTCCCCCTCCCCACTTCCTCCCCCACCCCGTCTTTGCTGTAGCAGTTCCGAGACTTGGTATGCGCGGAGGTCCAGAGAAAGCCGGGTCGGAGCCGGATTTGGCCTACCTCCTTGCCGGATACAGTCGCCAGACAGAACACGACGGGACCAGACGGAATGAGACAGAAAGTGACGGAACGAGACAGAAAGTGACGGAATGAGACAGAAAGTGACGGAACGAGACAGAAAGTGACGGAATGAGACAGAAAGTGACGGAACGAGACAAAAATTGACGGAACACGACGGAACCAGACGGAATGAGACAAAGTGATGCAAAAAGACAGAAAGTGACGGAACGTGACAGAAAGTGACGGAACGAGACAGAAAGTGACGGAACGTGACAGAAAGTGACGGAACGAGACAGAAAGTGACGGAACAACGAGACAGAAAGTGACGAAACGAGACAGAAAGTGACGGA
>NC_134796.1:38598790-38603790 GCF_046742065.1 Oratosquilla oratoria
TGGGTGGTTAGACAAATGACCCCGTCGGCAGAATTCTGTATGTGTATACCACAGATTAATACACTTACACACACTCTATTCATACCCACACACAAAGGATTACAAAGGATTATAAAGGCGGAGCATGCCGACAGGAGACCTTTTGATCCATATCTAGGTCGGGGGCGAAAAAAAAATCATATTAATAATAAAATAATAAATAAAAACTATGATAATGTAAATAACAAATAAAATACATAAATAAATGCATAGGTATAGTTGAATAATAAACAAACAGGTAAATAGTAAATAATAATTAATTGACATATAACTAATAATAAATGAAAATCAGACAGACAAATGACAACAAAACAAAAAACAAATAATATAAGATAAATTATAATCATTACAGCATCTTACTTAGGTATTTATCTAAATGATTCTTAAAGCTTCGAACTGAACTACATTGCACTACCTGTGCAGGAAGTTTATTCCATTCATTAACTACACGGTTGGCAAAGTTGTTTCTACCTACTTCCAAATTGAATCTATTTCCGGACAGTTTGAGACCATTGTTTCTTGTCTGATTCTCATTCAATGTAAAAATTTGGTCACTTTTGATGTTGTCAATTCCCTTTAGAATTTTATAGACCTGTATCAAGTCACCTCTGAGTCTACGCTTTTTTAGGGAAAACAGATTCATATGTTTTAGTCGATTTTCGTATGATTTATTTTTGATATTTGGAATCAGTTTTGTGGCTCGCCGTTGTACTTTTTCCAGTCTGTCAATGTCTTTAATGAGATTCGGTGACCATACGGAAACAGCATATTCCAAATGTGGACGAACTAACGATTTATATAGCGTGTACTCATATATGCGTGTACTCATATATGCACGGGTACACACACATTATTATTTACTCATGTATACATATTTCAGAATGCGCATATATGCATAAAGATACATACAGTCGCACTCATATATACGCTTTCCTATAGCCTAACATAAGCACTCACAAGCTCAAACGCACACATGTAAGCATACTCAAACACACATAATTACATATACTTAACACAGGTACATAAGTTTACATACACACAAACACATGAACACACATACATTCACACGCACACACACATACACATACACACACACACGCACACACACACACACACGCACACACACACACACGCAGTCATACTCGCACGGACACAGACACACACGCACACGCACACACGCAGTCATGCACGCACGCACACAGACACACACGCACACAAACACACACACACACACACACACACACACACACACACACACACACACACACACACACACACATACACACACACACTTAACACTCACACACAGACACACACACACAAAACACTCACACATATGCATAAACACTTACACACACTCACACACACACACACACACACACACACACACACTCACATACACATAAACACTCACACACACACACACACACTCACACACACACACACACACTCACACACACACACACACACTCACACACACACACACACACACACACACACACACACACACACACACACACACACAAACACACACACACACACACACACACACACACACACACACACACACACACACACACACAAACACACACACACACACACACACACACACAAAGTAATCTTGAACGTCATATCAAACTAATAATTTTTCTATACCATTCACTTATTTAATTAGTCTTCTGATGAAATATGTGAGTGTAAAGTAGTTTCACTTATGTATCTGTGACTTGACGACAAAGAATTTCCCGACTATTTCTTCCGTCCTTCTTGAGAACCACCCATCTCTGACGTCATGGGTTTTAGGTTGACTCTTGGATAGAAATATTTGATCTTTTTCAATATATCAAAGTATCGTTTTGTTTGAGAGTAACCCATCTCTGACGTAATGTATTTTCAGTTGACTCTTGGATTGAAATATTTGCTCTTATTTCAATATATCAAAATATCGTTTTGTTTAAGAGTAACCCATCTCTAACGTAATGGATTTTAGGTTGACTCTTTGATATAAATATTTGCTCTTTTTCAATACATCAAAGTATTTATTTACTTCTAGTGTTTCCAATAATAATCTCATGTACTTGTGTTAACTTATGCCCGTGGATCTCTGATCTGTTGTGTATTGTTTATGTTAGTATTGGCTAGGTTTTCAGTTTTTTCACATTTTAGTAAAAAACTAGATATAGAATCTAGCGTAGTCTAGTGAAAATATTTGGGTAATGGTCTTACCGTTAGATGTTGCGAACATAGATAAGAAACGTTTCTAGAGCTTACTTCATCAAGAACATTTTTCTAAGAAGAGAATTTTCTTCATTTGGCGTCAGCTGTACGCACAAGTGTTTTATGTTACCCCTACGGACCAGACTCACAAAGCATTATCTTATTATCTAAGACTAATCTCAACTCAGACAAAGAATGCTGATCAGCTGATGTGTCTACTAATTCTCTGTTCTCCTTTATTTCTCAATTTTTTTCCTTCATTACTTCTATGATTTCATCTCTTTGGTATAATAGCTGGAAATGATGGTTATTTCCTACGAAAAAAATAAAATTCGCTTCAGAAATCATTGTTCTTAGCTGAACTAATTCACACAACTAGAATAAAGAACTAGCATTTTGAGGACTAGCTGAAGAATTTATAATATGAAGATGCAACTAGCACCACAGTCGAACGAAAGAAAGAAGATTACAATTAGCAATCGAAATATATAGTTTCGCTTACTCAATTCTTTCTTTCGTCCGACTGCAGTGTTAATTGTGATTTACAAATGTCTTACTACATTTCTCACCAGTAATATGGAGACGCAAATAAACTTTTGGCAAATATTAATGTTGACGTAGGCAGAGTTTAGTTAGTACTATAGAGTACTTTTTAGAGTACATTTGTGAAGGCGACTTAGTGATAAAATGTGTTTTGCAACAGAAATAGTTCTTACCACAGCGAGTGGCAAGTGATTGGAATAATACACAGGATATGAAGTATACATATCTCCACCTATGTTTTCAAATATACTTTAAAATATTACTTTTTTCCACATTACTTATTAACTAATAAGTTTGTTTAATTCTAAATTGATCATTTAGTTTCAAAGGGTTTCCTATAAGTGAATAAAATTGCCTAACACTGGACTAAATAAACATATAAGTTTAATAACGTACTCAGTTACTAATAAGTAAAAAATTGTGTACATCAGCGTACGTCAGAATTTTCCGTAATAAATGATATCCAATATATAGACAACTATCCCCCTCGGGTTTTTATTTATTAATTTATTTATTCATTTATTCATTTATTTATTTTCATCTATTCATTTATTTTTGCATGACAATGACCTCCAACCTAAAATCTTCTTTGCAAATCAATGAAATTTTGTTTCTGAAAGTCACATGTGGGTTTGCATTCGTTATACCTTCCTATCTAGATGGCCGACGACTCCCTTTTTTTTTTTTGGGGGGGGGGGGCGGGGCAGACTTCTAACCAACCTAACTCCTTTTTTTCAGGCACTCTTTTATTGCAGCAGATAAAGAACCTGCCCAAGTAGGATCACAAGAAACTACTGGAAACTTCAGAGAACCCACCCATGCCCAGGTGATTAACAATGAAGGAGTTAAACTCGGCCAAAAATCAATCAATAAGTATCATTCCATTATCTCTCGAGCAATTTTATAGCCCCGGGAGGAAAAAACCTTTGGTATCGAAAGTAATTAAAAAAAGTATCTTATTTATATATATATATATATATATATATATATATATATATATATATATATATATATATATATATATATATATATATATATATATATATATATATTTTTTTTTTTTTTTTTTTTTTTTTTTTTTTTTAAGTAGGACGATCCTGGGGGTCCTATGTTTACTGAGCAGACGTAGGAGCAGAGTTCCAAGAGCAGGTGCAAAGGAGGCTCCAAGAGCAGGTGCAGCAAAGGTACAGGCGTGGACCTGGCGTATACAAGGACGCAGCAGTAGCGAAATCCAGCAGCTGCTGGGTTGACTATCCAGACCAGTCCTGCTGGGTCTCGTCTCGAAGTATTTCGTAGGAACGGCCCAAGGACCTGTCCTGCAGCTTGGCTCGCTAGAGAGCGCGGCTCAGTCTAAAGAAGGGGAGTGGGGATGGGGATAAGGGATAGGGGATAGGGGATAGGGGATAGGGGATAGGGGATAGGGGATAGGGGATAGGGGATAGGGGATAGGGGATAGGGGATAGGGGATTGGGGAATGGGGATAGGGATAGGGATAGGGATAGGGATGGGCATGGGCATGGGCATGGGCATGGGCATGGGCATGGGCATGGGCATGGGCATGGGCATGGGCATGGGCATGGGCATGGGCATGGGCATGGGCATGGGCATGGGCATGGGCATGGTAATGGGCATGGGCATGGGCATGGGGATGGGCATGGGCATGGGCATGGGCATGGGCATGGGCATGGGCATGGGCATGGGCATGGGCATGGGCATGGGCATGGGCATGGGCATGGTCATGGGCATGGGGCATGGGCATGGGCATGGGGAATGGGCATGGGCATGGGCATGGGCATGGGCATGGGCATGGGCATGGGCATGGGCATGGGCATGGGCATGGGCATGGGCATGGGCATGGGCATGGGCATGGGCATGGGCATGGGCATGGGGCATGGGCATGGGCATGGGGCATGGGCATGGGCATGGGCATGGGCATGGGCATGGGCATGGGCATGGGCATGGGCATGGGCATGGGCATGGGCATGGGCATGGGCATGGGCATGGGCATGGGCATGGGCATGGGCATGGGCATGGGCATGGGCATGGGCATGGGCATTGGCATGGGCATGAGGATTGGAACAAAGACGAGGATAGAGACAGAGACGAGAATAGGTATGAAATGGGATGAGAATGGTAACAGGATGATAATGGGAATGGGAACGGTGAGAATTGGGATGGGGGGGTTGGTGATAGGGAAAGGA
>NC_134796.1:38608790-38611290 GCF_046742065.1 Oratosquilla oratoria
TATATATATATATATATATACATATATATATATATGTATGTATATATGTATGTATGTATGTATGTATGTATGTATGTATGTATGTATGTATGTATGTATGTATATATGTATGTATGTATGTATGTATGTATGTATGTATGTATGTATGTATGTATGTATGTATGTATGTATGTATGTATGTATGTATGTATGTATTCAATTGGTTTTTATTGAAAAAAGTAAAGAAAAATCACGAAATAAACTAATTAATCTCCTTAAAACGGTGTGCCTGGTGACTTGGTTAAATCAGCACTAACGAGGTTAATTTGAAATGGGGGGAGTCTACAAGAGACCATATGACCAATACTAGGTAGTTCCATTTTCATTGCTACCTATATTCCTTATCTATAATGTTATCTAACCTTCTCTTAAAACAATAGTTTCAGCGCTCACTACATGGTTGCCAAGTCTGTTCCATTTGTTAACCACTCTACTGGTAAATCAATTCTTGCCTATTTCCTTCTTAAATCTAAATTTGACCCAATTTAATTCCATTACTGCGAGTCCTGCCTTGCTGTCTTGATGTGATGACCTTAGCTGTAAATAAAACCACATGGCCGCAGACAAGGGTCAAGTGAGGTCAGCCAACATAGGTTATTCCCTTCAATACAAGGTCATGCCCTCAGTTGGATAAAATCCTATGGTGTTCATCAGAAAAGAGAGGGTTCTTGGGGAGCATTTTGTCAACTATAGGAGGAGCATAACATAAGAGCATCTTTCATTGTGAGTCAAAATACAACCATGCTCCCTGAGGAGCATCAATAGTCAAGAATGGGTGGCCCCTTTTCATAAACTCGTGCTCCCTCAGCTGAATAAAATCACCTAGCGCACTTCATTGACTTTATTCTTGCTAATGTCTTCTGGTGTTTCTGAAGTAAGAATATTGTAATTCACAAATTAAGAGTGATTAAGGCATTTCCACTAATCACTCCAAATCAAGTCTTCGCCATACTCCTTTCTCAATCTCTATCTTTCCTTTATCTTTATTTATCGAATTGTAGCACTACCTTTCTCTTGAACCAATACAACGTGTTCGTTTGCACCCTATTTGCTTATGTAATCTAGTACCGCCATTTTTTCTAACAAGTCAAAGATCTTTTCGTAACCTACAAAGTCTAAACATAGAGGTATATTGTATATCATAAAATTTCAAAACTGTTTTTAATTTCCAACTGCAATTTCTTCTCATTAATCTTTACCTTTGCAATATTTATTTTCTTCTTAAGGACTAGTTCATTTCTTTTGGCTCTGAAATCTTATTTAGCTGTGCAACCTACCATTAGGTACCTACTAAAATTTACTTTACTTATAACCATAACATTGCTAATGCTGTTGCTCTTATATCCTAATATCTATTTCGTTCATTGTTGGACTTCAAGCCCTCTTGTGGCGTACAAGCTTTTGATTTTTTTTTTTTTTTTCATTATTCGCTTTTTTTTTGGGGGGGGGGCAAAATCTACTAGAATATCACCTCTTATCTCTCTCACCTATTCGAAAATTTCCAGTGCACGACTCACCTGCCATATTCTTTGCCATATCAATAATGAAGTCACCTATTATTAACATGTATTTAGTTTTTTCTTGATTCATTGCCTAATTTACATCGTCACAGAGGAACATAGTTTCATCGTCTGAACTTTGTGAAGTTTGTGCATAAATCTGAATAATTTTTAGAGTATACATTTTACATAGTTTATCCACAATCCAAACTACCCTGTCTGATATACTTGTGTACTACTAAATTTTACGTTATAGCAAACTCTCCATTTATTAAGAATCCTACTCTACCCGGTCTTTACTTTGCCTTACCTCTATAGTAGATCAGATGATTACTCTCCTATATTTACTTTTTTTCCTCCATTCAGACTTCACTCAGTACCACAATACCCCACTTCATGTTCTCCAGTTCCTCCCACAAAATCTTCACCTTGTGGTCTTCTGATAAAGTTCTTACGTTACATATGAAGATCTTCATTTTGCTCAGCCTGTTTGATGTCTAAGACTTAGATCTGCTTAGACAGTGCTTACTCACATTCGGTGGCACACTACCAGTGAGCAAAAAAATCAATATGGCTGGACCTTTTGGAGGCGATGATCCAAAATGAACGCCCGGTTTTCATTGGTTCTGTAAGCCGTGATTGTTCTGTTGGGACATGGCAGTAATTTCACCTCCTTGCCAACCTAGTTTCTGGTGAGATATCTTTTTGGTATCACCTTATTTAATATATTCCATGGAGACATACATATCCACAGGGTACCCCATAGTCAACACTGTCATGATGAAGGTATACCATGTATCAATGATAATCTCCCTATTCGTCATTGGGGGCGTGTCAGTTAGCACTAGATCCTGCGACTGTGTGTGCGAGCTGATTTTAATCTTGCCATTCGTATAAGATTTATTCGATATGGATGACCGTGCAAAGATTTTCGTCTCTGCCGAGATAACTTATGTAGCCAT
>NC_134796.1:38618790-38638790 GCF_046742065.1 Oratosquilla oratoria
CTCCCTCCCTCCCTCCCTCCTCCCTCTCCTCCCTCCCTCCGTACCTCCCTCCCTCCCTCCCTCCCTCCCTCCCTCCCTCCCTCCCTCCCTCCGTACCTCCCTCCCTCCCTCCCTCCCTCCCTCTCTAGACGACCTTCTCTACGTCCTTTTCCTTCCCTTTATCTTACAATCTCCTTCACCTCCTCCCTCCTCACTCCTCCCTCCTCCCTCCTACATTCTCTTTATTAACTCGCTTCCTCCTTCCTCCTCCTACTTCCTTCCCACTCCTTCGCAGTCTTAATCCTTCCATGTTCTTCTCCCCTTATTTATTCTTCATTCTCCTTTTCTCATTCGTTCCTTCTGTCCCTCTCTTCCCTAATTCGCTGATTAAGCCCATCCTAGCTACTTCCTCTACTTCTCGACATATCCTTTTCCCTCTTCTTGTCCTTCATTCTTTTGTCTTTCTTCTTTTCCTCTTCCTTTTCTTTCATCTCCTCTCCTTCACGCCCCTTCCCATGTCTTCCTTCCTCCTTCTCCTTTTCCTTGTTCTCACCTTCCTACTTCCTCGTTCTATTTTCTATCTTCTCAAAATACTCTTTTTCTCAAAAGCGTCCTCACCTACCACTCCTTCATCTACCACCGCCTCTTTTGCCTCCTCCTCCTTTCGCTTCCCTCCTCTGCCACATCACCACCTCCTCTGACTCTCCCCCTACCCTCCCTCCTCCTCCTCCTCCTCCTCCTCCTCCTCCTCCTCCTCCTCCTCGTAAATGCAGGTGGTCCCTGAGTGCCTCTCTTACTGTTTTCAACCTCTCTCCTCCTCCTCCTCCGCTTCCTCTTCTTCCACCTTGGGATAATGCCTTCTCCACTCGTTACCATTATTCTCTCCTTCCTTATCTTCCACTTATCCTTCCTCCTCCTTCTTCTCTTCCTCCTCATCGTCCTCCTCCTCCTCCTCCTTCCCCCCGTCACTGAATCTTATTTTCTTCTTTCTCATATTTATTCTCAAACAAGGCTTTACCTTTCAATTTTATCTGTTCCCTGTCCTCCTCCTCTTCCTCTCCCTCCTCCTCCTCCACCTCCTCTTCCTTCTCCTTCTCCTTTCCTCCTCCTTCTCCTCCTCTCCTTCACCTCCTTCCCTCCTTATCTTCATCCATCTTCACCTTCTGTTCTCCTCCTCCCCTTCCTTCTTTCTCTTCGGCATTGACATCACTGCGGACCGCCTCCTATGTTTTTTTTTGTTTTGTTTTTTTATTATTTGATGGTAGCTCACTCTGTTCATAGGAGAAGGAGAGAAGAGAATAAAGAAGAGAAAAATTGTGAAATTAGAGGAAGGGAAGGAGAGAGAAGGGGGGAGAGGAGAAAGAGAGAAAGCGAGAGAGGAGAAGGCAGAGAAAGACGACAGGAGGAGGAGGAGGAGGAGGAGGAGAGGAGAAAAATGACGAGAGGAATAAGTAAAATGAAGAGGAGGAAGACGACGGAGAGGGAGAAGGAGAGAGAAGAAAAGGAGAAAGACGAAAGATAAATTAAAATAAAATTGTAATTTTTCATTCTTTTGACATTTTTTTCATATATTTTTTGTTGCCAAAGTCACCTTCATCACACGATCACCACAATTTTTACTTTGATGATCGTTGCTGTCTTCATCATGCAGATTGTGATAGTTATCAGCGGAGTAATCATCATCATCATCATCGTCATCATCATCATCATCATCATCATCATCATCATCATCATCATCATCATCATCATCATCATCATCATCATCATCATCATCATCATCATCATCATCATCATCATCATCATCATCACCATCACCATTGTCATCATCACCATCATCACCACAATCACCATCATCATAACCATCTTAAAGGACAAGACCAAACCGAAGAAAATAAAAAAATAAAATAAAATAAAATAAAATAAAATGAAACTAGATAAAACAAACTGATATTAATCAAAATAAAACAAAGCTAAGTTAGATTAAATCAAAACTGAATTAGGTTAGATAAAATCAAATTGAATAAAGCCAAATTAAACCAAACCAAATCAATTTCCATGAAATCAAGATAACGTAAAACAAAAATAAAAACAGTACAGAGCCCACCATACCACTTTATTTAGAAAACAACAACAATAAAAATCTTAAATAAAATGTAATTGTTCTTCTTCTTGTACAAAGAGAAGAACTCATGGTCTAACCGAACTCGCGAGGTCGACTTCCCGAACTCGCAATGCGGCCCGAGCCAGGAGGTTCCTGAGCTCGTTGCTAGGTGCTTCAGGAGTTCCTGGAATGGGTGCAGTAACCTGTGGAAGAAGGAATGAACCACCTAAGGAGCTCGCATGTGCTGGAAGGAGTAGGTGGGGAGCTGGGGGATGGAGGGGAGGAGTTTAGGTGAGTTGTAATGAGGTGGGGTGAGTGTGGGGGGAAGGGGGGAGGAGAACTAATATAGGGAGTGGCAGAAGTTTAAGTGCGATGAATGAACCTCGGGATGGGCCGGACGAAGTGTATGAGGAATGAATGACCCCCCCCCCCGTCTAGTCTCCCTCCCTCCCCCCCTACTTCTTCCCCTCTCCCCACGAACCTTCCCCCCTTCCTCCCTCCCTCCCTCCCTCCCTCCCCTCCTCCCACTTCTAAAGCTAGGGTGTGGCTTAGACACTACCTCCAGCCCTGGATAAGCAACTTCGATGTTCGAGTGTAGAATGAATGAAGCGATGCTCTTGCTTGTACTTGGAAAGAATACTTATGATGTTTATGAATCTTACAGGAGAATACGTATGACAATCAAGTCCTGTAATATTTTTAATATGAACAATTTGCAACTTTGTAATAAATGTCTCTGTAGGATAAAGAGACATATGTGGAAAAGACAGTAATACTAGGGAGACGGGGTACGATTAGTGTGTATAGATTCAGTGCTTGGTGTACGTATATACAGTATGTATGTATATATGTACTTCCTACACAGCTCGTATGTATGCATGTATATGTGTATGTATGTATGTATGTATGTATGTATGTATGTATGTATGTATGTATGTATGTATGTATGTATGTATGTATGTATGTATGTATGTATGTATGTATGTATGTATGTATGTGTGTGTGTATGTATGTATGCATGTATGTATGTATAGTTTTGTCAGTCTTCCATTATGCAAAAATAACGTTTCTTTAATTCATGTTTTTATATTTTTTATTTATTACTTCCTTTGCAGTATATGGTATTTCTTAATATACACGTACTACTCAATAACAAATATTAGATTTTTTATGGCAAAATTTACCTGATGGTTGAAAGGTTTTTCAATTGAGTTTGTACGTCTACATATTTGCACATACAGGGTATATGTGAACAAAATATTAGATGTTAGCCCTCCTCTTCTTTCTCTTAATTGGTCTTATTCTCTTCACTCTTCTTCCTCCTCTTCTTCCTCCTCCTCCTCTTCTTCCTCCTCCTCCTCTTCCTCCTCTTCCTCCTCCTCCTCTTCTTCCTTCTCCTCCTCTTCTTCTTCCTCCTGATCCTTCACTTCCTCCTCTACTTCCTCCTCCGCTTCTTCCTCCTCCTCCTACTCTTTCTCTTCCTCCTCATCCTCCTTTACTTCCTCCTCCTCCTCTTCCTCCTCCTCTTCTTCTTCGTCCTCCTCCGCTTCTTGCTCCTCTTCTTCTTCCTCCTCCTCCGCTTCTTCCCCCTCTTCTTCCTCCTTTCCTCCTCCTCTTCTTCTTCCTTCTCCTCCTCTTCCTCCTCCTGTAGCTACACAATGAGTCGCCCAACCCTCGCACCACGTCGCCATAATGAGTTACCGGCCAACGCAACCCGACGAGCTTCCTTGGCTAGAGTGCTGACGTCACCGCCAGAAATAAATCGGTGCTCAATTATATTATCCTAGCCATTATTTTAGCTTTTTTTTTTTTAGTCTTTGAATGAGAATTCCATCCAGACTTTACCCCTGTTAAGGAAGTGTTTTAATAGGCCCTTGGGTATCCTGTTGCTGGATAGCAAATAAGGGAAAACAACGCTGTGTGTATACGGGGAACAATAGGCACGCGAACTTGATCACGACCCAAAAACAAGAAACGAAACGTCATGACTGCCTGCCACCGGGCCGTTGCCTCTTGCGTTAAAATGCTATGCACTGCAGCTGTCTGCGAGCAAATCGAAACAGCTGCGAACCAAGCAGCTGGTCATGGAACCTGTAATGTTTGCAGCTGATTTCAGCATTGATATGCCGATGGGGTTAAATGTATGTTCTAGGAAAGGTAATTGAATTGAGATTTGAATATCTGCCAAATACTTTTGATGGTTTTCGTTCTATGCAGATGGAACTATCGGTAAGTATAAAAGTTATATGACACAATGGGTTTATGTGTTTAGGTTTTGTTTTCATAATGGAGATCACTGAATTAAACGAATATAAACAGCTCAAAATAAACAAGAGATCGAGAAGAAATTACCTCTGCTAAGTACAAACCATCAACAATACCAAAAAGCATTCATCCAAAATTCGAATATATTTGTTTGATTCGAACATTTGCATATCAAATACTAGAGCGTTCAATTCAATTTAATTTAGAAATCAAGCTTAATCTGTGTCGATGAATCAGAGTCTTTGACAGAATACTTAGAAATGATACTAATATACAATTTTTTTAAGTTCCAATATCTATCTATACCACCTACGTAGATTTTTCATATATAAGATCAAATATCTTCTGTTTTATTTTTCATAAGATTATTTGCTCCTCCTAAATAATGGCTCATATTCACAACCATTACTTGTATCCAGATACATAGTGCAAATACAGATACATACACACACAAAATACATACAAATACACTCGCACACACATACACAATACACAAACTCAAACACACAAAATACACACAAACATACACACACACACGACACACACACACACACGCACGCACGCGCGCGCGTGCGCAGATACATAAGAACATAAGAACACAAGAATAAAGGAGACTGCAAGAGACCATAAGGCCTACACTAGGCAGCTCCGTATCCATCACCACCTGTCGTCCCCATCCATAAAGTTGTCTAATCGTTTTTTAAAACAACTGATAGTTTCAGCGCTAACTACATGGTTACTAAGTTTATTCCATTCATCGACCACCCTATTAGTAAACCAATTCTTGCCTATTTCCTTCTTAAATCTAAATTTGTCCAGTTTATACCCATTACCGCGAGTCCTGCCCTGTTGTTTTATTATGATGACCTTGTTAGCATCTCCCTTGTTATAGCCTTTGATCCACTTGAACACTTCTATTAGATCACCCCGCACTCTGCGTCTTTCCAGAGAGTGTAAGTTTAGGTGCCTAAGCCTCTCTTCGTAAGGCAAATTTCCGAGTCCATGTATCATTTTGGTCATTCTTCTCTGTACTGATTCTAGTGAATTTATGTCCATTCTGTAGGACGGAGACCAAAACTGTACCGCATAGTCAAGGATGGGTCTAACTATCGCTAGATAGAGTTTAATAATTACCTCTGCACTTCTATTCGTTACCGTCCTAGTAATGAAACCTAATGTACTGTTAGCTTTATTTCTGGCGCTAATGCACTGCTTCCTGGTTTTAAGGTCCGGACTCACCAGAACTCCCAAGTCCCTCTCGCACTCAGATTTTTCTAAAAACGTGTTATCTAAGATGTATCTATTTTTGGGGTTGTGTAGCCCTACGTTTAACACGCTACACTTAGAGATATTGAAGTTCATTTGTCATTTCTCCGACCATGTTAACAATTTATTAAGATCATCCTGTAGAATCTCTGCGTCGTCTCCTGATCCAATTAGGCGTCCTATACATATAATAAACACATATAATAAATACATACAATTACACAGACACACACACAGGCGCGTGCACACACACACACACACACACACACACACACACACACACACACACACACACACACACACACACACACACACACACACACACACACACACACACACACTTCTTATTTATTTATTTTATTATTAGTAGTATTGTTTTTATTCTATATATTTGTCTATTTCATTTTCTATTTGATTTATTTGTTATTATTATTATTTTTTTTCATTCATGGAAGTAGTGGAGTATGATCCAACAAACATTTGAGTAGATTTCGACGGTAATCCAAACAGAAATACTGATTATTACCTCTGGTCCCTCTCTGCGATCGAAGAGCTAGACGGCCACGTGACGTCATGGATCTTACACGTCATCAGAGCGCGACATCATAGACTTCCCACGTGACCCAATTATGACGTCATGGATAGTACACGTGACCCAGGTGTGACGTCATGGATTGTACACGTGAGGAGGGTGTGTCGTCATGGATGATACACGTGACCCAGGTGTGACGTCATGGATGGCACACGTGACCCAGGGGTGACGTCATGGATGGTACATGTGACGCAGGTGTGACGTCATGGATGGTACACGTGGGCAGGATGTACTGTCATGTACTGTAGACGTTCTCTAGTTCGATTCTGAAGTCTGTCTACAACGAAAGATAAATTTTGTAACTTCGTCAGGAAATCACACTCACGTATTGTACGTAGGCATGTGTCTGTACGTATATGTGTATGTATAAACGTATACATGTATGTATGTATTTATGCATGCATTTACTCGTTTATCTATTTATTCATTTGCTTGTCTGTTTGTTTATTTATTTATTTATGATTTAATTAACTAATTTATTTATATAAATATTCATGTCTATTTATTCCTTTATCTGTTTATTCATTTATTCACTCTTTTATTTATTTGTTTATTTATTCATTTAGTTAATAATCTATCTATTTACCATATTCTTTGTTTATTTATTTGTTTGTTTGTTTGTTTGTATAACTGTTCACTTGTTAAATTATTCATTTATGTTTTATTTTCTTATTTGATTTCTTGCCTAAATGTTTATTTGTTAACTTGTCTATTTTTGGTCGTCGTATCCACTGGGCCTTCTCCTATGACGTCACTGGTGTGACACGTGGGCCAACCGTGGCGCTATGGACGTCATATATTGCACCATTATGACGTCGTTGGATGGTATACGTAATCCAGGTTGTGACGTCATGGTACATGTTGGGGATCTGAATTTATTTCAAAGAACGAAACCTAAAAACAAACGTAAACACACACACACACACACACACACACACACATACACACACACACACGGCTCGGTGGCGGATTACACGGCTCGGTGGCGGATTGGTAAAGCACTGGCCACACAAGCCAGAGAACCGGGGTTCGATTCCCCGGCCGGGCGGAGATAAGTTGGGTTTGTCTCCTTTCACGTGTAACCCTTGTTCACCTAGCAGTGAGTAGGTACGGGACGTTAGTCAAGGAGTTGTGACCTTGCTGTCCCGGTGTGTGGTGTGTGAGTGGTCTCAGACCTACCCAGAGATCGGGAAATAATGAGCTCTGAGCTCACTGCCGTAGGGTGGTGTCTGGCTGTCTCGACAGAGACTGCAGCAGATCCGAGGTGAATACACACACACACACACACACACACACACACACACACACACACACACACACACACACACACACACACACACACACACACACAAGACTCGGTGGCGTGGTTGAAAGAGTCCCTGACTGTCACTACGGCGGTCCGGGTTCGAATCCTGCCCAGAGTTGAAATAATTTCAGTATTGCTGCGCTTCGAGTCGTTACTCCAACTCTCGTGGGTGGGGAGTTGGGGGGTTGCGTGTAAGGTCACATCATTACCCATAGATAGGTCATACGAGCTCTGACCTCCTTCCGGGAGGGAAAATAGCTGTCGATCACGAGTTCAGTACGTGATCCAAAAACAAGGTGAAAGACCAAGGTGAATACACACACACACACACGCACACACACACACACACACACACACACACACACACACACACACACACACAAGTGGCGGTTAGAGAGAGCGGACGTTCAAGCCAACTGTGGGTATCTACCCAAAAATGTCCCGATCAATGACAACTATCAAATGGATCTGGTGTACTTGATATGAAAATATAGAGTGTGATGCAACAGAAAACCATGAACTGGAAGTTGAATTCATAAACTGGAACGTAACTTAGAAATATGGTGATCAAGGAAAGATTGAGATGGCGAAAATGAACAAGACTCGATTTTCTACAACGACCATGAATGAAATGAAAATACTTAAGAAACAGGAAACTAGAAGATCAAAGTATATTTTTTGAAAAGCATAAAAGAGATTTTAAAGTGTTCAAGAATTATTACAACAGATTAAAGGAAAATAATGTTAAATTAGAAAGCAATGTAATGCAAAGCAATGAGAAGGCTTGAAAAAAAGAATAAGAAAATGTTAGAAGAATCAAACAAGAACAGAAAAGGTGATTAGATGTGCAAAAAAAAATAAGATAAGCTCAGTTTAGAAAAATATGGAACATAAAGATGAGAAGAGAGATGAAGATAACGACTAACACATTCATAGACGGACTGATATCAGGAAAAAAATGGGAGATGGTATGATGATAGTGAAGAAAGCATCAAGGTGAAAATAGTGAAAATTGAAGAAGAAATGATAGAAAATATGAATGAATTACAAACTAATGATCTGGAATGAAACCGACTACAAAGAATTGATAAGAATGGAGGAGACTCCAAGAGACCATACAACCTACACTAGGGAGTTCCATGTCCCTTACCACCTGTGATCCCTATCCATAACACAACAAGCTCGGCAGCCATTGTGTACGGACCTACTTCCTAGTGCACTACAGTTTTCGCTAGTTGTGGAGGCTCTGCTGAACCACGCTCACACCTAAAGGGCTGAAACTTACTGTGACTTGCAGGGAACGGGGAGTGATAGAATAAACAGATAACATAGTGATATTAGGTAAAATTGAGGAAAACAATAATCATACCCACCCCTGTTCCGAAAATCTCAGACCCGCGCATGCGCAATACGAGGTGTGAGACGTCATGGGTACGTCACACACCCATTGATGTAACGGCAAATTACAGTAAGACCCAGTGAATAACTAGTGCCGTTTCAAATTTTGGTGATTGAACATAATCTCTGTAGCTTTGAAAATTGAACGCCGTGACGGGTATCCGTGACGGTACTGACCGCTGCTGCGCATGCGCACTGCTTTCTTGTGACGTCATGACCCGTCATCATTACCCCCCTGCTCAGTGTTGACGTCATCGCCTGTACCCCTGCGTCATGGATTACACTGGACCCGCCACCTTTCCTGATCTACAGATGGATCTAGCCCTCAGTGAAGAGGAGGAGGATACAAACATTGAACACTGGCCACCCTTCATGCCATCGTCAAATCAATGTAGTCCTGTCTCAATAGTTCCGTCCACATCCGACGGATCCCGTCGAGCCTACGTCGCTGCCACGTCTGGCAAGCGGCATATGGATGACAACTCTGACAACGGTAGTGAGTTACACGCTCCTGCTGCCAAGACACCCAAACCCGCACCGATCCCTTATTCACCCAGGAACGACAAAAAAAACGTCACCCTCTTTAACACTGCCTCCTCGGCAGCATGCTGCTGCTCCTCAACCTGCACCTCCAGCTTTTGCTCCTCGTGCGGATTACATGAAACTTGTCTTCAGAGAAAATCCATCCGTAGAAACGAAGCTTCGTTGGCTTGCTGAAGTCAGTAAAACATTTCAACTCCAAAGAGATCTCGCCGAGGTTAAGATGGCTGCTGTAACGTCTCGGTACGTATACATCGCACGGTGCCGCCAAGGCATCGTCGAGCAAGTAACTGCAGGTGAATTTCTTTCTCTCATCCTTGATGTACAAGACTCCCCGGAGAGACCACGAAAATATCCAAATTATTTGATAACTCGGTACCCTACCAATGTGGATCCCTCTCTCTCACTGGAATTCTCTGGTGTTCACTCTGCCCGCCGTTTTCGTCAAAATGGCGTTCCTATTAATCGTATAGTTGTGACTTGGAACCTGACCGACCCACCTCCTACCACTGTCTCCTTCAGTTTTCTCCCCTGCCTTCCTGACTGTGAAATACTCAAAATTAAGAACGACACACCTACGTGTTACCGATGTTGGCAGGTCGGTCATATATCTCGCTATTGCCATGCAACAGAGAAGTGTGCATGGTGTGCTGATACCCACGACTCCCGCACCTGCCTTCACCGCTCCCCACCACCACCTCCTGACTCTACCTTGGCCGTCGGTACCTCACACCCACCCAGCCAGCCTGCACCTACCAACATCCACTGGAAGTGCCCTCGATGTAACAAGCAAGGAGTAAATGTCTGGCACGGTTGTGCCAGACGCCCTGTAACGCAATCAGCCCCGCCTCCTCCCCCACCGTCCATCTCCACACCAAATATACCTATTGTCCCTGCTTCGTCTGCTACGTCGGAGTCCGACCAGATCCTTGAACTACGTAAGGCTGTCGCTACCCTCATGTCTCGCTGCAAATCCCTAGAAGAACGGTATGATACATTTGAAACACGTATAATCGATCTCGCCACCAAACAAGACTCCACAGATACAATACTCACTACTCTTGTTGAGGGCCAGAAGGCAATGATTGCCACTGTTTCCTCAATTGATGCTAAATTTAATGCTTTTTCTTCCCACCTAAATACGACGAATCAGAAACCATTACCTCGTTCCCCCTCATCAAATGGAGTACAACACGCTAGTCTACGCCCTACCGCCACCTCCCACCTTAATACGACGAATCAGAAACCATTACCTCGTTCCCCCTTATCAAATGGAGTACAACACGCTAGTCTACGCCCTACCGCCACCTCCACCCACAGCTCTCGCAAAGTCAAAGGGAACCTTCAATAGTTCTATGGAGCTTCGTGTCATTTCCTGGAATGCCTGCGGTATAAGGGACTACATGAGACTTGCAGCTCTAAAGGGATATATTTATAAGAACAACCCTACTGTCATCTTTATTCAGGAAGCCTTTGTGGGACCTTTGCTTGGCGAGAGACAGGCTCCTACACTCTCTGGATACGTCTCTTATGTCCACCCAGTCAGAAACGGGCTCATAACATATGTACATTCCTCGATACCACACCAGCTTCTCCGTACCTCGATCGATGCAAACATGACCTATCAACTGTTGGAGGTAGCAATAGGACATGACAAGTTACGTTTGTGTAATGTCTACTCAGCCCCGGGAAGAATAAACTTGGCTGCCTTGCCCTTACCTACGCTGCGTGGTGTTATCTACATGGGGGACTTTAATGCCCGCCATCCTGACCTGGGTGATACTTCTCCAATCCCTAACCGGAATGGACCTCGACTTTTGGATTACGTACGACGATACAGACTCACGCGCTGGGATACTGGTGGTGCCACACACTCCCGTGGAGGTACTCTGGACTACATATTCACATCAGGACTTGTAGCATCACGTGTCGAGTGCTTCTCCATCCCCGTGCTCTTCTCTGACCACATTGCCCTTGGCCTCCACTACCCAGTACCTGCTACACCCTCCTCCTCTTATGCGCGCACCTGCATCCGGATACCTCCCAAATACTGTCCGACGTATATCTCCTACATGGCCACTCTGCTTCCTACTTTCAACATTCATTCCCCTGATGAATTATATTCCTTACTGGTGAAATCAACCCACAACTTTTACACCCGATATGTCACCAGACCTCATCTCACCCGTAGTCCTCGGCCTCGCACAGCGTCGCTTGATGACCGTGTACTTCAGGCAGAGAGGAAGGCGATGGAACATGGCTTTACCTTCCAAAGACAACCATCTCCTGCCCATCTTCAACAATATCAGACGTCACGTGACGAATTGATAGGTCTACAACAGTGTGCCCAAACTGACTCGTGGCATGCCCTTACTGACAGCATCAATCATCTTACCAGCGTAGGAACTATGTGGCACAAAATCAACAAAATTGTAAAGAAACGACCCCGCACTGCACTCCATCATAGTCCGATGGAATATGCCCAGACACTAATTGACACCTGGTCTACACAATCAAGCCTTGATAACCTCCCAACACCTGTTCAAGAAGCCCTCTGTTCCCAGGCGAACCGTTTGGTAGATGCTCTGTTGCAGCTAGATAAAGAGGATGACGTACCCATCACACCACAAGAGCTTCAGCGTGCCCTCACTCGAGGTACGGCGACGGCTCCCGGTGAAGATGGGATCACATACTCTGTCCTACGTCTTCTCCACAAGGTCCCAGATAACCCACTCTTACAACTTTTTAATATGTGCTTTCAGAGGGGTTACGTACCCAGCGCCTGGACCTCCAGTATTATAGTAGCCATACCTAAACCCGGCACTGATCAATTTCGTCCCATCTCCCTAACCTCGTGCTTCTGCAAGGTGTTTGAAAGAATATTCCTCAACCGTCTGATATTTCGTCTCCAATCCAAGCTTTCACCGCGACTGTATGGTTTCCTGCCACAGCGAGGTACACACCACTGCCTTCTCGACCTCTATACCCGCCTCTCACCCACCAGTGTGGTCGCATTCATCGATCTCAAGAGTGTCTTTGATATTGCAAACAGGGACATCATACTTGATCAGCTCGTGGCCTTTGGTATCAAGGGTAACATGTTGAGATGGATAAGAAGCTACCTTAGCAACAGAACTGCTCAAGTCCTTTTTAGGGGCGCATGCAGTACCTCCAGAAATTTTGACTTAGGTACTCCACAAGGTGGCGTTCTCAGTCCTTTTCTCTTCAATGTCCTAGTTCACCGCCTTCTTTCTCTACTACCTGACATCCCTGGCACTACAATCACGTGTTATGCTGATGACATTTGCATCCACTCCGACTTACCCCAGAATCTTCAGGTCCTCCTTCACTCATTCTATGATTCATCAGCTGCTTGTGGCCTCATAATTTCACCCGACAAGAGTAGGATATTCTCTACACGCAACCCTCGAACATTGCCAGTCTTCACCGTGGGAGGGAATGTTGTACCACACTGCACACAATACACTTACCTAGGTGCCCCCGTGCGTGTCACCCCAACTATACCCGCACGGCAACGTATCCATCCAATCGTTAAAGACCTGCTGGATAGATTAGAGCGACGATTCATCCCTGTCAAGTGGCTTGCCAACAACGTGAAAGGAGTTTCTATCCCTGTCGCTAGGACCATCTACATATTGTTCCTACGATCAGTAATTGACTACCTTTCTCCTGCACTCTGTCAGCTCCCTAAGACAGCACTGCAACCCCTTGATAAGTTTCAAAACAGAGTCATGCGATTTATCCTGGGCTGTCCTGCCTCCACCAGAATAGTCAACATGCTGACTGAGCTTAACTTGACCCCACTTGTTGACAGGATATACGCTAATGTCACTTACTTTAGCATCAAGTGTCTACGCTCTCCCCATCTGGCTCCTCACTACTCCAACGTCATCTTGGCGGCACTCAACCCTGATATGCCTCGGCCTCACCTTCGGCCGGGTGGACGTAACCTTATCCGTACCGTGTGTGCTGACTTCCAGAGATTGGCCATTGATGTTCCGGCTGCTGAGGTTGTACCTGAATTGCCACCCTGGCGAGAACCTCTCCCTCTCGTCTCCTTTACTCCCACGTCTAAAACGGCCCATCCCCTTCTCCAGAAACAGTTGGCCCTAGAGACCATCGCCTGTGTGTCTGCCTCAGTTCCCACGGCACACCATCTCTACGTTGACGGCTCAATGCAGGCGGACGGGAGTGCTGCGTGTGCTGTGTTCTCCCCCACTCTGGAGCCACCAGGGGGAGATGGGTGGATTGGCCGTCGCTTGCCCGACACATCAAGTTCCACCTACTGTGAACTAAATGGACTGTTAGATGCTGTTACCCTCCTTACTGAGAGACGTTTAAATGGGGTAATCATCTGCGACTCTAAGTCTGCCCTTCACGCCCTTTCCTCTCCAAGACCTGCTGATAACCATATAGTGCGAGATATATTGTGTCGATTGGCCTATGCCCATGATAATACATTGGTTGTGTCCTTTTTATGGGTGCCATCTCATGTAGGCATCGCGGGTAACGATACTGTGGACAGTCTCGCAAAGGCTGCGTGTGCTCTCGAATTACCAATGATACGTACCCCGCCCTCCTTACGTTATTACAAAACTATCCTGTGTTCAGCCATGCATACCCTAACAGTGAATCGTAGAAACACCGAGAGAGCTCACAGTGTCTCCATACAGCACTATGATAACTTCATTGACACCTCACACAAATATCGTCGACACGGACTACTGGTCCGTAGACACAATATAGTGAGTGCTAGACTCCGGCTGGGTTACCGACCAGTGTGGCAGGTCTCCCAGACTGAGGATGTCCCTCACTACTCTACCTGCAAGCTGTGTCACCTCGCCAACGCCAACACACTCGAACATTATTGTCTCGCATGTCCCACAGTGAAAGACTTACTACCACAGGGACAAGATCTAATTTATGTTTGTAAATATCTCTTACAGAATGAAAATTTAGATGTATTACTAATGAGATTTCCACATGTAACTCCATAAGTTTATATTTTGTTTACCGCCACTGAGCAAAGCATTTTACTAACTACGCAAATTTCCAATGCATATATCACACTAGTATTGTATCTTGGTGGTGCACCGTATAATTATGTAATTAAGTATTATCATAATTACATAAGGATTATATAAATAGTATATTGTATTGTATATGTGTTATGCATGTGCATGTATACTGTACATCGTATATATGTATGACGTGTACTATGTATGTTTATCTACAAATATCTCTAACAGAATAATTTGGACTCATTCATGAGATTTCCATATCTTGGTGACTATTGATTTATTTAGATTCCACAATGTCCTGCGCGACATTCATCACTCTGTAACTGCTTCAGTTTGTAAATTGCTTGCCGCCATTAGGCGTAATATATTTATCAAATCAACCCTATCCATAAGTTATCTAATCTTCCCAACAACCAATTGTTTTAGCACTTACTACATGATTACTAAGTTTGATGAGAAACACAATTAAGGAACTGGAAAGAATTACAGAAGAAAACGAGGATATATCTTGGATGGGTGAGTTTACTTTGGAAGAGGTACCGTGGGAGGAATGGGAGACAGACGGAAGGGATAAATCTTGAGGCAACACAGTCATGAGCATAGCAATGCATAAGATAATGACCTCTGCTCGATTATGTGTTGAGTTCCTCTTGAAGGACAATATTCATTATTTTTTCAGATTATCACTAAACAACTTCATACATCTATGATTGTCTTCTTGGCCTAACAAGGGTCACCTTCCAACGAGTCTGGTAATCCTCAAACGAGACTTTTTCTTCCCAGGATATGTGCTACTTCTCGAAGGAACTCCTCGACAAGCTCCCCGTCTTTGAGTTCGCCTTCTTCCAAGAGCGAGTTCGTCCCAGGAACTACTATGATGTCATCCAAGGTTGGTCATTGTGTATTCGTCATCGATGTCTTGAGGTGTTCATGGAGGATGAGGTTGATCTCTGTGCTGGCGGGGCTCTCTTCTAAACACACAAAGGTTTAATTGTGACAAATTAGGCACATCAGTCAATTTATTAGTGTATTTATTTGTTCATTTACTTATTCATTTGTTTAATATTTACTTATTAATGTGTTTGTTTATTTATTTATTTGTTAATTCATTTTTTTATTTATTTTTTTATTTACTTATCTATTTATTTATATATTTGCTTATTCATCTGCATATATCTATTCATTCAATTATTCATTTACTCAATCATTCATCTATTCATCTATTTATTCTTTCATTCAATTGATAATTATTTTCATGTTTATTTGTTTGCTTGTTTGTTTCTTTTATTTATTTTCTAGGCCCTTTCTTATTTCAGCTAGACCAATGTAGAAGAGACACAGAAACAAAATGGTGAAAATGAATAATTAAAAAAAAAAAATAGTCTGTTCAATTAAAAGTTGTATTCCAATCTGAATTCTGTCGATGGGTTATTGTGTTGCCGGAATTTAAGACAATTTCCAGCACATTTCGGACAAAAATACCATCTTTGAACTCGCAGATGTAGCGATAATCTTTGACAATGAGCCCTCTTCTCTGGGAATACGGATTCCCATCCATATAAGTATATATTCCTCCTGATTGGTGGAAATCACCTCAGTTTCAAAGAAAACGCGAATCATACACGGAGTGTGGAAATAAATATTACAGATTGATAAAATGTTGTATCAATATCCTACTGGTAACATACGAATGTAGATTAAGTGACATGAACGGGCTACACTAATAGTTCCCTTTAATGGGAACTCCTAAAACTCAGAATTCTTCAATATTCAGATCGAAAACGTCTTTCATATATATCCGAGAATCTTAGAAAACGCTTCTGGTATCTGAAATTCTAAACATTTTGATATTGGTTTCGAATATTGGCAGATTCCATAAACCTAGATTCCAAACAGAGAAAATACTTTGCATCGTTTGAACTTCTGTTTGCATCAGATATGGTCCCCCAACGTTGAGATCTCTGGACTCCAAGACACCATGGAAAGCAAAGGAGGAATTTATCTGGAATTTAAAGGACTGTACCAACGGCCGACAGTCTCTACCAGACCGACATTTGACAGGTCGGTGGGACTTTCGTCCGTTTGGACAGGCTGTTGTACGACGATATGACGTAGAAGATGACGTAACAGGGACACAAAAGTGGTTTCAAGAGAGTGAGTCGACAGTGTCACCAAGAAGAACATATAACCCTCCAAAAACATTATCGTACTTTTTCTCAATTTTTCTTTTGTTCAACAAAATTGCACGACGGAATTTATTCTAATTTTTTAGGTAAATAGATCAAATTTTTGTAGACACTGACACTAAAACGTACCCAATGAATAGAAATAGATCTAATAATGTCGACAATAAATGTTCTATCCAGTGACAATGTATAGGAAAGAAGGATGTGCATCGACATGACGTCACAAAAATTAACGACAAGTCGACTCAAAAATATGTTCATTGCACAACAACAGAGGGATTTCTTTGCAGTTGTGTGTTGCATAGAAGAAGTCTGATGCAACAATGTTGTACAACAAGAATATTTAATTTCAGGGGATAAACGTAAGAATAATAAATTAAAACAAAACTATACGAAATATCTGTGGTACAAGCGCTCCTTTTATGTAACAGGATTGGAATTTCCTTCTCTTTATTTGTCTCTTATGTTGTCTTCCTTTGCGGTGATGTGGTTTCAATCTCTCTCTCTCTCTCTCCATATATATATATATATATATATATATATATATATATATATCTATATATATATAGAGATATATAGATATATATATGTATATATAGATATATATATATTGTCAGTGTATTTGGGCAGGAGTTTTTCTCTAATGCATGTTTCATTAAAAGTGAAAATACCATTTTAAGAAAATTATTAATGCACAACTAGCCATCACTTTTAATGAAACATATATATATATATATATATATATATATATATATATATACATATATATATATATATATATTTGATTGGTTAACAAATGTGTTTTATTTACCTTCAGATTCTAGTTAAAATAATTAGTGATCTATTTTCTTTCTAAACAACTTGCTTGCAAGGAAAGAAAAAGTTCAATTACAACAAACTTTTACATTTTAATACTATTTATAAAGAAATTATATACATTCAGATTACTAAGTTTTCTTCAAATATTGTTGTATTCTAAAATGGAGCATTATACTCAGTGGCAGGGTAGTTTATGAAAAGACAAATGAATTTAATTCTTTATTTGAATTTCTGGGGAATTTTTCATGTTTTCAAAGACTTTATGTTGCCAGTAAAGTCTCTTTCCAAGGCGCAATACAAACATCAGATTAGTCAGGCATTTAAGCTCCACCCCTCAACTCTATCTTGATGGCCCTGATTGGTGGGTTGGTGTGGTGGAGAGGACTAACGACCAATCACAATAACTCTACATGAGAATCAGTAAACTCAAGAATCAAAATTAAGTTTTGGGATATTTTCTTTAGAATTGTTTTATAAGTTTATGAACTGTCACCTATATCTTGTAGGCCAATTTTCAGCTAAAACCAAGCCTATGGGTGATTTCACATAATAGCAAAACAGTAGAAAAAATATAAAAACATCCTTTAGTATGATTGACAATAATCATATGTGTAAGATAGATTACATCAGTGGAGACAATTTGTTAAAATGTTATTAAAGATCAGCTTCTAATGTTGGTTAAAATACTAGAAAAAATAAACGTGCATTAATGTGATTGACAACAAAAACAAACATAAGAGATCAGCTCTTGATAGTGTTTATTGTATTAGCAGAGACCAGCTTCTAATACTAGTTAATGTTAGAAGGAATTAGATCATAATGTTGGTTACAATATTAGAAGAAAAGATTATTGCGCCATAATGTGGCTCACAACAAAAACAGTAATATCAAGATTAATTGCAACCTCAGTGGAGACCAGCTCCTAATAATTGCTATAACATAAACATGGGGGAACTTATAAGATTGATTAATATGTCATTGAAGCTCATATCCAAATATTAACATCAACGTAAATCAATCTCTAACATTGAATACAATATAGAGTCCAGCTCCTAATATTGGTTAAGCTAATACTAAAGATCATGTCCAAATATTGGTTACAATGTTAGTGTCTGTAAACTCTAGTATTGGTTAGTGTTAGTGAAAGCCAGCTCCTGATACTCACTGCTCAATATCCTACTCCCACGCAGTGGGAAGAGAGAAACCCATGGTAAGGCAAAGCTCAGTCAGTTGTGGCAAGCCGCTGCGTTTCTTAGGCTGATGTTGGGGCGGCGCTAGTCGAAACCAGCTAACACTCTGATTACAGTGTCCGTATAACATTACATACTTGTAGTCCACTGATATGAGTTGTCTGCTCAGTAGGAAAGTTAACAGTAAACGTCAAAATGTCTAATTTAGTCGTTATATATAAATAGAAGATAATCCACATTGAATACAATAATAGCTTTATATTTTTCTTACTCTTCAATCAGTTTCATCTCTTTTTTCTTTCAATTTCTCTTAAAATTCATTAGATAGAAAGGAGAGTTCAATGTCAAATTTGCTTTTGAAAAAGGATTTCTTTTCAATAATGTCACTAGCAATAACGTCTTTGCAATATATGTGCAATTTCATTCGACTAAGGAAAAGATTTCAGAGAGCTAAAGGGTTAGGAAAACCCTGAATATAATACACTCGCACTTTTTTCTTTGACATTCAAATCCAAGATTTTCTTCTTCATGAAATGATAGTTATGTTCAGGTGTCTTAACAATTATCAAAATTAATTTTAACATTATTTTTTTCTATTTTCTATGCCTTCTTGAAAACAAGAAACTATTTCTTGCACATAAAAGTGCTATCACTTTATTAAATTTTCTAAGACACCATGGCTACCCCCCCTGTAGGGGAAGAAAGCCTTTGGTATATGTATGTATGTATGTATGTATGTAAGACACCATATACATAGTCATTGAAAGCGTCTGTCGTCGCATTACAGATTTGCTGTTCAAAAATCTGCAAACATACTGAGTTATGTTCTTTTTTCATATCAAAGTGATTACACTCCTTAAGGTCACTGGTTAGCTAAGGGTTATTCTAGTAGTCTAGAGTCTTGGCTTCTTTGCCTAAAAACCATCGAAATGGCTTCTGGAAACTTCTGTAGGCGTAAACTTCAGGAGAAACCAATGATGAATTCCTCCGACTTGGAGGGTCACTGGTCTAAGGAAGACAGATTCTTGGTGTCTCGAGATCATCCTCAGGGACAATCAGAAAAGACTTTGAGGACCTTTGGATTGGTTAACGTCTTCAAATCCCAGAAGGTTCTCCGAACCGTCTTTGCAGGGGAGAAGAACCACCTGACGATGAGTCTTCAACACACGAAGTTGGACAAGGGTGGAAAGTATCAAGAAGATTCTCCTTAAGTTCGAAGGAACTCCACAATTGAGACCAAAATTAATATTCTATTTTAAAGTCCCTTTTCTTGTGGAATGAGCCACCTTATTACCCGACAGAGGTCACTACCTTTA
>NC_134796.1:38648790-38661290 GCF_046742065.1 Oratosquilla oratoria
GCCCGTACATCCGAATATCATCTGATGCGGCTTGACCACGCGAGTATTGACGTCATATTTTTCTGGTGTTTGATCAAACATTTTGGTGTTTTATGATTTTTTTTTTTTTTTTTTTTTACCAAATGACAAGACATCTTGTCATCGGAGTTTAAAGGGTTAACAACTACAAGTATTTGGTTTACACTGCTGGAGACACCTGAATCTAATTCATGATCTATCACCAATGTGTATCATATCTTCTCTTGTTAATTATTATGTAATTTATTTATATATAAACCAGATTTCTTGTCCCAAAAGCAATTGTATGTTAACATAATTGTTTAGAATCAACAAAACGAAAGATGAAATGGAAATATTCAGGTCAGGTTTGGGTATCTACTAAGGTACATGGTTATTTGCAGAGCTGGGCGCGTTACTTCCGGACAGGTAGTGCGTTACCGTCGGACAGGTAGTGCCTTACCGAAAATCTGGGGTGCATTTCCGTTAATGCGTATTATATACATATATGCACACACACACACACACACACACACACACACACACACACACACACACACACACACACACACATATATATATATATATATATATATATATATATATATATATATATATATATATACAATGCGTATATGTATACATATATATATATAGATTTTACGGTAATGCACTATCTGTCCGGAGGTAACGCACTACCTGTCGTGCGGTAACGCGCCCAGCTCTGGTTGTTTGGGCCTTACCGGATTTTCCTCATACGTTGAAGGAGGACTTGGCTTTCGAGGAGCTTGAGGAGGAGGATGTCGCTGACGTGTCCCCTGATCCTCAGTCTCGTGCTGAGGATTAGGGTCTTGACGATAACCGTTGTCGTATTGGATCTGTTCATTGGTTGGATAGTTCGGCTCGAAATTTTGGTAATTTTGTTGATCGAAGTCTTCGTACTCGTCAAGAGCTTCCAGTGCCTCTGGAGGGATCCTTCCATCTTCGCTGGCGCGATGGTTTTCGAGATCCTCCGAAGTCCAGGGCCTTTGGGACTTCTTGGACACGAATGGGTCCGGCCACCCTACGAAGTCGTCCTCGAAGTGGGGGAAGACGTCAAACGTCGACGGGAACCTCTTGCTTATAAAGTCGTGATCTTCTTCCGGAGACGCAACCGGAGGAGCTGAAGAAGGAACATCGGAGGCGGGGTTTTCGCGATATTCTTGCGAAGTCTTGGCTACCATCTTCCTCTCTTCGGTAAATCCGGAGTTCCTGGCAGGGGGCCAACTAAACGTAGACGCTCGAACGTCTTGGGGTTTGGCTGGCCGAACTGTGACGGCAGCGTACGATGTAGCAGAGACTGACATCGGTGTGGGAGACGAGTAAGTGGTTGCGATATCTCTCACAGACGAAGTCTCCGGTTTGGGTAATCTTTGGGCCTCAAGACTACCAGGAACTCGCCTATTGGGCCGCTGTGGTACTCGGCCAGGGATCCGCCTGTGTACCTGAGATCGGGAAGGAGGAGGAAGTCGCTTTGGCGAAGAAGTGGGTGACGGAGGGTCAGGTTGTGGGAGCGGTTTGTCAGGCATCTGGGAGAAGGTGAACATGGTCGTGGGCTCTGGGAGAAGCTCCTGTGGGGGTTCTGTAGGAGGTGGTGGGTTCTCGTACCAAGAAGGACCAGGGAGGACCTCGTGTGGCCTTGTCGTTACCTGAAGAGGGAGAGGCGTCGTTACCTAAGGAGAGAAAGGACCAAAGGTCGTCCGTAACTAATGACCCTTCTGCAGGAGTAAGAGATGTTAAAACAAAATTTGATTACTAAAGATATGATCGTTGATGTAGATGATATTAAGCCTTTCATTTTATAATGTCGTGTAAGTATTAAGTGACTTTTCGAAGCTTAAAACCATAATCTGACATTAGTTAGGACAAAACCCTTAAAAAGTGCGCGCGCGCGCGCGTGTGTGTGTGTGTGTGTGTGTGTGTGTGTGTGTGTGTGTGTGTGTGTGTGTGTGTGTGTGTGTGTGTGTGTGTGTGTGTGTGTGTGTGTGTGTGTGTGTGTGTGTGTGTGTGTGTGTGTGTGTGTGTGTGTGAGAGAGAGAGAGAGAGAGAGAGAGTGTGTACATGTGTGTGTATGTGTGTGTGTGTGTGTGCGTGTATATGTGTGTGTGCGTGTTTGTGTATGAATATGTATACCAGAAGCATTCACCCCTTATAATGGGGGTGTCCATGTTAAAGCGCATGACTTGTTCATAAACACTCAAAACCTATCTAACAATCTTCCCATCTCAACACTTCGCGAAGCAAGAGTCTTCCTTGGTCTCCGCCACTTCTCGGACAAACGCCAACGAACGAGACACAGAACCTCCACATCAGGTCCTGACAGACGGAGCCAGGCCCCCGAGGGAAGGGGGGGATAATGCCCCGGGACGTCACGTTTTTTTTTTTTTTTTTTGGGGGGGGGGGGGGAGCGGCACGTTTGGTGAAAAAAAGGTAAATCAAATTCCCCCTAATGTACTTTTAATACATGATTTATTTATCATGAGTTGTGTGTATGAATGATATGTGTATGAACGTTGTTTCGTGGGTGAATGTTACATGTGAATCGTGCTAGTGACCATCAGATGTGGAAGGTGGTGGCACTTACCCATGTCAGGGCACTGACCGGTGCTGGTATAAACATTCTATACAAGCTAATAATACATGTCAATACATTCAGAAACATCACATTTGATTTGTTATCTGATTAATGAAAAGCAGTGATGGGCAGTGCCAATCACGAATCAAAACACGTCAGTTTTATCGCGACGGTGATATTAACAATATTTGGATTTGAGTGACGGGGAGTAATATTGATTAGGATAATATTGATGAAGTATCCGATGAAATTCAACCAGGTTTACATAAATTTATTTCATTCAGTGTAAAGGACGTCACGAAGGTGAACATAATCTTTAAAGATAAAAATAAAGATAAAGATAAAGATAGAGATAGAGATAGAGATAGAGATAGAGATATAGATAGAGATAAAGATAGAGATAAAGATAAAGATAAAAATAAAGATAGAGATAGAGATAGAGATAAAGATAAAGATAAAGATAGAGATAGAGATAGAGACAGAGATAAAGCTAAAGGTAAATATAATCTTAAGAGATAAAGATAATCTTAAAAGAAATGACAGACTCTATTAATTCAGTTCTGGCTAACGTCACTAAATCTTAATCGAATCAAAATATATCAATTTAATCAATTTTTTTAGGATATTGAATGTTTATTTTCTCCTTAGATCTCACTGAACCGTAAGGTCTATATATCGCTAACCTACCATATTCGTTATTACAGAAATGTATCGAAACTGTGATGATGTGATATGGTTTAACGTCACAAACTCCCCCCTATCGGAAGGCTAGGACGGTGCCCCCCACAGAGGACTTTGTAGCTTGGAATTTAATGAACCATGCCCTTGGTTCAACTTCGCCGGTGGCAGGGTTCGAACCACCATCCCCTCGACCTTCGCCGCTAGTAACGACGCCCTAACCCGCTCAGAACACTCAACCTTCATGAAAACTTATTGGAATCTCAGAACAATCCATAACCAAAAACGTTTCAATTGATTTAAAAAATCACGTTAACGTTCACCATAGCAATAGCATACCACAACCACTACCAAACATATGATGTCACTCATCTAATCGTCTTCATGAAGTTCCTACGGGTGCGTTTGGTTACTTCTGTAGGGCTCAAGTTGTTATCGTCACTGTACTCGTAATATGACAGTAGCATAAGGGCCAGGGATTGGAGGTTGTTAAAGAAAATGGGAGAAAATGGGAAAAAATCCAGCTGTTGTTTCCTGACGACACTGCGCTTGTAGAAGGATCAGAGGAGGGATTAAGAGAATTAGTGACAGAGTTTGGGAAGGTGTGCGAAAGAAGGAAGTTAGGAAAGAATGATAAGAAGAGATTGTATGAAGGAGTGATTGAGCCGACAGCACTATATGGGACAGAAACATGGAACATAAGAGAGGAAGATTTTAAATGTGTTTGAGATGAAGTGCTTGAGAAGTATGGTAGGGGTTACTTTACTAGGCTGGATAGAGTGAGAAACGAGGAGGTGAGGAGGAGAGCGGTGGTGAAAAGGAAGTTGGGAGACTGGGTTGATGAAAGAGTATTGGGATAGTTTGGATACATGGAAAGAATGAGTGAAGAAAGATTACTAAAAGAGGTGTGGAAGGCAGACGTGGAAGGAGTGAACATAAAGGGGCGACCTAGGATGAGTTGAATGGATGGGGTAAAAGTAGCACTGGGAAAGAGGGGAATGTCTGTTGAGGAAATAAGGGAGAAGATAAAATATAGGTATGAGTGGAGAATGGCTGTGTATGGATGATATTGTGATGCACGGGAGTAGGTGGGGGATGGAGGGTGAGGGAGTACGTTTAAACAATATTCTGACGCAGCCCAAAGGGATCCCTCCCCGTCTTCTCTTTTTCTCCATGAGGGGATAGAGAGGGGGGTCGCCCATTAAATGAAGCAGCCTTGCTATGAATGTGCGGTGTCCTGCTGCATTGCTTCTGACCCTGGGCAGTGGGCGAGTTGCAGGGATGACCCGTCATCCAGGAGGAGCCAAGAAAAGAGGGAGGGAGGAAGGGTGGTGAATGGGAGTGAATTATGTGGGGATAAAATGGGTGGGAATGGATTTATGCCTTTGATTTTGGCTACCTCCCTTGTGAGTGAAAAATCATTGGTGTATATATATATATATATATATATATATATATATATATATATTTATATATATATATACATATATATATATAAGCTCTTTGTCTAATTATATAAAATTTTAGTAAAAGAATATATATATATATATATATATATATATATATATATATATATATATATATATATATATATATATATATAAAAAACAGCCGTTTGCCGCAACTAACAGGGTCTTGCCCTTCCATAGGTTTATAACATCCGACTGCGTAGGAGCGGGTTGGTGGGTTTAGCGCGAGATCTGGACGTCAGTCACCTTTACACTAAGGTCCCTCCCAAGGCAGGCATATGATTGGCTGGCTGCCGAAATATGGAAAGTGTCGTATTTAAAAGCATGAAAAGAACCATAATTAATTGTAGGCGTTTTTCTTTTTTATTCTTTTCATACTCATTGAAATATGTGGACAAAAAAAAAGTTATACAAAGATTGCTTGCAATTGCTTAGACTTTCATCCAAACTCGAAAGTCTTGATAAGGAATAGAAATGCGCAGAAAAAAAAGTAGAGAGTCTCAAAAGAACGACATCCCAAGCACCCGAAATTCAACTACTACCTCATCCTTTCTCATAACTACGATGAAAGCAACAATCTCTATTCTACGGCAGAAGTCGTCGCTACTTACCCTAGGCTCTCGAAAGGAAGCGATTGGCTTGGTTGCAGGAGGCTCATCGAAAAATTCCGTGTTCCCCAGGTCGTTAATATCCTGCAGAGGTCATATGTAAAATCCTGAATAAATCTAAACTATCAAAAGAGAAAACACGTGAGAACGGAGCCTTTGTTAGTACGACGTTTCTCTTCTTAGAGATTTATCAAGTACATGTTAGAGATCTAACAAGCGAAACGCTTTACTATCAAAGGCGCCAGTCTCCCATGATCTTTCTTCTGTTAGACTTGTGAGCAACTGCCAAATACATATAAACCTAGACTAGTTCAGAATTGTTTTGGTGTGTGTGTGTGTGTGTGTGTGTGTGTGTGTGTGTGTGTGTGTGTGTGTGTGTGTGTGTGTGTGTGTGTGTGTGTGTGTGTGTGTGTGTGTGTGTGTGTGTGTTTGTGTGTGTGTGTGTGTATACGTATGTGTGCGTATTTACCTTATTCTATATACCTTATTGTAATATACAAAATTGGAAGTATGTTTATGAAGTGCTGTCAGTCTTCGCATAACACAATCTATTTTAAGTTTATTTGTCATCCATCTGTATTGTTTCTTCTGATTTGTTCCACTTAATAACCTACACACCCAAAGATTTGTATTCTTAACGTCCTTTGAAAAATGTGTCTTGATCAGATTTTTATGTCATCTTGATATCCTTTCATCCCATGTTCAAATGGGTCCTACTTTTCATAATTCTAAAGATAACTATCATTTCACTGTTTTGTTTTTTCTTCTTCTTTCCTCTTCGTCTGGTGATCCAAAGTGGACAATCCCACAACTTTTTGCATGATAAAAAATAAAGTCGGTGCTCAATCGTTCGTTCTCTTTCACCCGCGTATTTTGATAACCATAGAAAATTGATGAAGCCAGTTTAGAGAGAATCAAAATTACGTAGGTACGACTACAATAAATATAATCAAGATGGCGACGTCGGCATCACCGAGTACCCACTTGCTCCTTATGCCCCCTACGTAGACGTCACCGTATTGAAGTGGTTAAGTTTTGTTAGCTATGCCTGGGGAACATCCTAGCTTCAGGTCTTTTCTTAAATACTTCTTTTTCTATGGAGACTATACCACCCTGTAGTCCAATCTGTCACGGATAATATATATATTTTTTTATCATATTTTCAACCATATTGCGAAATTCCATATATGGGTCTTTTGTTATTCTATACATGTTTTTTCCAACAACAGATAACCTATAATCAAAGTTTCCAAATTTTTCACTGTGTATTGTTCATCTCTCAATAAATAATTATATTGCCGTCTCTTTTTATCTATTCTCATGTGCAAAATCTTATACGTATTTCTAGCAAATTCCAACTTCCACTCTTAGCTTCATTCGCAAACTTTATTTAGATCTTCCTGTAATAGTTTACAGTCGTCTCTTTTTACTCTTTATGATCTTGACATCATCGAGTAAGTTAGCGCTGATGATTATTCCATCTGTCATGCCATTGATGCATATCAGGAACATTACGGGAGCCAGCACTGAGCCTTGCGGTACTCCACTATTCTCTCACACACAAACACACACAAACACACACACGTACACACACACATATACACACGCGCACACACGCGTCACACACACATACACATACACACACACACACACACACACACACACACACACACACACACACACACACACACACACACACACACACACACACACACACACACACACACACACACACACACACACACACACACACACACACACACACACATATATATATATATATATATATATATATATATATATATATATATATTCATATTTGTGTGTGTACATACATACATACATACATACATACATACATACATACATACATACATACATACAAACATACATACACACATACATACATACACACATACATACATACATACATACATACATACATACATACATACATACATACATACATACATACATACATACATGCATGCATGCATACAAGTATGTGCAAATGTTCAGGCAATAATAGAACCCTTAGTGAAATGACCATCCACCACTAAAGACGATAACACTGACCTCGTAGCCCGGAAGCTGTTTGTTGAGGTACTGGGAGAGCTCGTCGAAGTTCTGGAAGACGTCTTCATGAGACACGAACTCATCGCGACCTCCAGTGTCCTCCGGAAACATTTGTTGCCTTTTGGGGACACATTAAGAATGAGTTGGCCACAATATCCTTTCCATGAATTGAACAGGGTTTGGGTTTATAATACAAAGGGTTATTTTCCTGTCGCTATTCAGGTGAATGAGTATAGTTTCTGTTATATCAATATCAAAATGATCTTGTTCTCTGAAAAGGAGGATGGTGTAGTTAGGACATATATGTACACTTCAAGAACCCCAACACCAGCCCAAAACCTACTTGCTGTTCCTTCTACCATAGATCCTTTTATATGATAATAACCTTTATTGCCAAGGGATACATCCATAGATCTCTCCGTATAGAAACGTAGTTCTGTATGAAAGTGGCAATTTCCGTCAAGTCTATCGAAATAAACACCAAACATGAAGATGGAGACTTTATAAGTACGTCGTTTTGCTCGTTACAGATTTTCTAAATACATAGTCGTAACACACTGTTAGACAACTTTATGAATAGGGTTGACAGGTGGTAATGGACATGGATCTGCCTAGTGTAGACCTTATGATCTCTTGCAGTCTCCTTCGTTCGTATGATCTTATGTATGTTCTCCCTTCCTCTCTCCCTCCCCCCGTCCCCCCAGTTCTTCTTATATAGCCCCCCCTACCCCCTACCTCCCTTCCTCTCTCCCTCCCTCCTCCCTTCCCCCATTCCCCCCAGTTCTTATCTAATCTCAGTCATGTGTATTACGACTATGTACTTGGTAAAACTGAAACAAGCGAAAGGTTTTACTAAAGAAGGTTCCGATCTTACATGTTGTTTATTTTGATAAACGTAATGTTGCATTAGTATGGTAGTCGATCCCGACTGCCAGCTCTTCTTGTGCGAAAAAGTGGACGAAATATTCAGTCAAAATTGATAGAGAGAGAGAGATCCCGGAATAGAATTAGTAACCATTGAATGATCCTTCAAACTACTGACTATTCTAGGGACAAATGGTGATAAGGGACATGGAACTGCCTAGTGTAGGCCTTATGGTCTCCTGCAGTCTCCTCCCTTCTTGTGTTCTTTATCGAAAGACTACACTTCGTTACTTCCATCTTTGTGATTTTCCCTCTATAACATTCTCTATCAATCCCATCCGTATCTAGTGACACAAATCTCTTTAGCTCAGCTACCTCGACCCTAAATTGTTCATATACATAGGTGACCAATTAGCAGAGTTGGGCGCGTTCCTCGATGCGTTCCTATATGCGTTACTAGGTGCGTTCCGCATTAGTTTGGCCGCGAATAGCGCTCCCAAACTATAAAATCTTAAAAGACAGGTTCATACCGAAATAAAAGTCCGGTAGGCCACATTTTTCGTAGGCCATATCCAAAAGGTAGGCCACATACTATACGGGTACCTATATTGTTTGATAGTTTGGGAGCGCTAACCGTGGCCAAACTAATGTGAAACACACTGAAGAACGCTCCTAGGAACGCACCGAGGAACGCGCCCAGTTCTGCCAATTAGATTACAAATTGGTTGTATCTACAAATTTCAAGTAACTTACGGTTTTCCATCCTTCCTTGGCCAATGATTTAGTCTCCCCTCAGGCTGGGCTATTGAAGAAAACGTACTGAGCCATAGCACAATCAAAGAAAACGATATTGACCGTGGTAACATCTGTAACGAAAAACATATCAATGTTCCAATTCTTTTGGTGGTTTTCTGTAAAATAGAATAAATAATGTTAAAACTCGTGCCACATTTGACAGGTAGTATTTCTATCGGTTTTAAATATTCTTTATTGTCCTTAAACAATCCTTATTTAAAGACTCATTAGTTGAATTGAATTGAATTTTATTCGGATACAATCATACATACAATAAGTACAATACATACAAGACTCAATTATTATACACAGTATATATAATTGTACATCCGAGGATGGCACAGAAAGTCAAAAGACTTATTTCCACTGTGGTCCTCATATTACAATTAGGAAAGGATTATCATAGAAAAGCTAGGTTATACGAAGTGTAAATTAGGATTATAAGTAGTGAAAATTAAACATATAAACTATTTTCTTCAGAGAGAACAGTGTCTAAAAGATAACATTTAACTGATTTTTTAAAACTACTTTTAGATACAATTGATTGAATGTTGGTCGGTAAAGAGTTCCAAGCAATAGCACCAGTGTATTTGAAAGTACTTTTCCCTAACGAACTATTAAACCTAGGTACAATGACAGATGACCTACTAGAACGAGTTCTCAGGGAACGAGCATTTCTGACAAGTGTAAACGTATCTGACAAATAACTGGGACAAGAGTCGTTCACAATTTGGTGAACATGATTAAGCTTTAACTGAGCAACACGTTTCTCAACAGGTAACCAATTTAACAGTTTAAAATGCGTATAATCTAGATGAGTACGTGGATGAATTTTTTAAAACGGTCCTGATTAGTTTGTTTTGACATATTTGAAGATTACTCTTAGATTTTTTAGATAGGTTGCCATACCAGGAAGAACAAGCATAGTCAATATGACACTGAACCAGGGCCGAGGCTAGTAACTTCATTGTCTCTACATCTAGGTATTATTGTATTCTTGCCAAAAATTTTGTTCTGGAGCTGACCCTTTTAATTATTTTTTGTGCCATAACTCCTCCCGACACATTTTGATCAATTTCTGTTCCACGTAATAATATACATACATATACCAAAGGCTTTTTCCCCCTTACATTTAACTCACTATAGACGAAGTTTTCTTCAGCTATATTAAATCACATGGTGCTAATCAGGTGAACGAAGAAAGTCTTAGATTATTTAGAACGTAGTAAAGGAATTAATCGAGAATAAATTGAGACCCCCACATACACTCTCTCTCTCTCTCTCTCTCTCTCTCTCTCTCTCTCTCTCTCTCTCTCTCTCTCTCTCTCTCTCTCTCTCTCTCTCTCTCTCTCTCTCTCTCTCTCTCTCTCTCTCTCTCTCTCTCTCTCTCTCTCTCTCTCTCTCTCTCTCTCTCTCTCTCTCTCTCTCTCTCTCTCTCTCTCGCTATCTATCTATCTATCTATCTATCTATCTATCTATCTATCTGTCTATCTATCTCCATATGTATGTATGTATGTATGTATGTATGTATGTATGTATGTATGTATGTATGTATGTATGTATGTATGTATGTATGTATGTATGTATATGTCTATCTCTCTCTCTCTCTCTCTCTCTCTCTCTCTCTCTCTCTCTCTCTCTCTCTCTCTCTCTCTCTCTCTCTCTCTCTCTCTCTCTCTCTCAACCTAGTCACTGTTGTACATATAAGAGACCTTTGTTTTCTTTAACTCCATCGATACAGTATTGTACACATTAGCTTTTATTATGGCTATGGTCACATGATTTGCTTTACATGAGGGAAAGCCAACGAGCCTTGGCCTGAAGACTCGACCCATTCCTATGCTGCTATGAGACAACTTGAGGAGGAGAAGAAGGAGGAGGAGGAAGAGGAGGAAGAGGAAGAGGTCAAGGAGGAGGTGTAGAAGGAGAAAAAAGAGGAAAAAATGTTCAGTAGATAGAGCAGAAAAGACTAAAGATCAGGAGTTGTAATAAGAGGTGGAAGAAAATATAAGAAGAGGGCAGGAGGAGGAGGAGGGGGACGAGTAGGAGGAAGAGGGGGACGAAGAGAAGGGTGAAGAGGAAGAGGAGGAGGAATAGGAAGAGGAGGTGGTGGAGGAGGAAGAGAACGATGTGGAGCAGGTGGAGGAGGAAGAAAATGGTGAGGAGAAGATGGAGGAGGAAGAAAAGGAGGAGGAAGAGGAAGGGAAGGAGGAGGAGGGAAGGAGGTGGTGGAAATCATAAACTTTTAGCTGCCTTACCTATTTCTTTTTGGCTACCCCCCTTGTAAGGGGGAAGAAGCCTTGGTATATGTATGTATGTATGTATGTATGTATGTATGTATGTATGTATGTATGTACCTATTTCTGTTGTCATTCATTACATTTTCCACTTCTTAAAGTTTTCCATCTCTCTCTTTCTACCGTTAACCTTCTCTCTCTCTCCCTCTCTCTCTCTCTCTCTCTCTCTCTCTCTCTCTCTCTCTCTCTCTCTCTCTCTCTCTCTCTCTCTCTCTCTCTCTCTCTCTCTCTCTCTCTCTCTCTCTCTCTCTCTCTCTCTCTCTCTCTCTCTACTCCGTCTTATTTTCTCCTTTCTCTCCCTTTTTCTTCTTTTTCTTCTTTTTCTTCTTCTTCTTCTTCTTCTTCTTCTTCTTCTTCTTGTTGGTCTTCTTTTTCTTCTTTTTCTTCTTCTTCTTCTTCTTCTTGCTCTCTCCTGATCACTCTCCTTTCCGTCAGTCATCTCGTTCAGGCAAACACGAGAGTGTGTGAAGATTCACACAATTTCTTGGTAATATTGCCAAAAGAAAAAAAAATCTTACTCGAGTTCCTTCAAGAACATTTTTTTTTATTCTGAAAGTTTCCTTTGCTGATGTCTATGCCTTTGTTTTGTTTTTCTGCCTTATTCTGTTTTATATGATTACATTTTGTTTTGTTTTGTTTTATGTTACATTACTTTATTTCCTTTTATACTGTTTTTATTATATCTTATTCTGATTTGTTTTGTTTTATTCCATTTTGTTTACATTTTATTTCATTTTATTTTCCTCTATTCTATTCTAATTTGTTTTATCTTTTCTTTTCGTTTCATTCTATCTTGTTTTGTTGTTCTTCTTCCACCTTGTTTTATCTTAATTTATTTCAATTTGTTTTACCTTATTTTATTTTATTTTGAATTGCTTTATTTTATTTCATATATTATTAACTTCCTTTTTCTTTGGATGTCTGAATATAAAGGGAAAAGTGAATTAGTTTGACAGCAGGTAAGCTTCTTCCTCTAAGGACATCGTTTCAGTATTTATCAGAAGTGGGCGCGTTCCTCTATGCGTTCCTCGGTGCATTCCGCTTCAGTTTGGCCGCGGTTAGCGCTCCCACACTATTAAAGCCTAAGAGACACGTTCATAAC
>NC_134796.1:38666290-38668790 GCF_046742065.1 Oratosquilla oratoria
TCTCAACCTGAGGTCCGTGACCTCTTAGGAGGTCATAGAGTTTCACGAGTGTGTCCCCAAGAAGGAAACTATTGATTGTTAATGGATGCACAGGGATCAATTTTAGTGAACGAGTGGTCTCAAGCAGGTTAAGAAACAGTAGTGCATAAATACGGGATACGTGATAAAGCACGTTGAGAACCTTTGGTCTACATCGTCAGTCCGACCAAAGCCTCCATCAAGTTCGTTGCTCTCGTTGGTCTCGATTCGGTCCGAGTCTCGCCAGGCTCCCCCATGACGTCACACTTCGGTCACGTGACTCCATGACGTCACATGGCCGTAGAGGATATCAGACGATACGCGAAATATTAATAGGAAACCGCATTTGCCCCGTGATTCTTCAGCAAATTTAACCCTGATGACCACACAAGGGCCAAGATGGAAATCGCCTGTGGACGCAAGAGAATCCACATATACCACTTTTTACGCTCACCACTCCCAAACTCTGACCGTGGGATGTACACACACACACACACACACACACACACACACACACACACACACACACACACACACACACATACGCACGCACGCACAGAAACACACACACGTATGTATAAATGTTATATATATATATATATATATATATATATATATATATATGTACAGTCACTAAAAGAATATCGATAAGAAATCATACGGAAATGGACGTAAATAAACGCTAAGCTTTGACACATTATTCAAAAGACTTAGGAACTGTTGGTGTGCCTGTGTATCAATGCGCCAGTGTTTCTCATAGATTGTTAGTTTATTAATGTGCGTCTTCATTATAGCAGCATTCACTGAAGACATTTAAAATATTGAAATGATATCTAACTTTATATATTACACAAATGTTATATTACTTGGAGGAAACAACCTGTTAACTGCTAAGGAAGGGCGGATTGAGAGAGTGACGGGTAGGGATTGTAATGTAGACAGGAGAGCCTGTAGCGTCGTCTAGACCGAAAAAACTTGTTGTGGTATGGCAATATCTGTTGCGCATGCTCTGGTGTGTGTGTATCTGTGTGTGTGTGAGTGTGTCTGTATGTGTGTGTGTGTGTGTGTGTGTGTGTGTGTGTGTGTGTGTGTGTGTGTGTGTGTGTGTGTGTGTGTGTGTGTGTGTGTGTGTGTGTGTGTGTGTTTGTGTGTGCGTGCGTGTGTGATTTTCGTAACTATAGAATATTAACAATTCTTGTCGGTGCAAATATAATTACTTTCAATCTCGTCACATCTTCACGCATTAAATGCTTATTCTACACCACGTATTTTAACGGGGGGGGGTGAGGTAGGGCGCATCTCTGTCACGACTACCAACAATACAGGAACATCAAATCTGTCGTTTCACTCGTCTCCCACGAACACCTACAACCACCAACCGATACTTTTTTGAGTGACTGTACATATGTATATATACTTCTTCTTTATTTATTTTTACATGCATTGTACTTTCCATAGCAGTACGTGAAATTACACAATATTATTAAATTGAAATTATAGTAGGTTTTACATTAGAATTTATTATATATTTTCAACAATCAAGATTTTTTTAAGGAATTTCACATTCATATAATGGCATGTATTTGTTATTATCTGCAGCTTCTGTTAGGAAATTATCTATATCTTAATTTCGCGATCTGTTGCTGCAATTGAGGTGATTGTGGTGAAGTATGAGAAAATGGAGGAAAATGCAATAAGACAAATGACTGTCGATGAGCATCTCTGTCGTTGAAGATGGATAGCGCTTCGTACCTTCTGTCCAAAAAAAAAAAAAATCATATCGCTTCTCTTAACTCTCTCTTCCTCATCCACTATTTTTTTTTTTTTTTCTGTTAGATAGACCACCTTTGTCTCTTCTTTTTTTTTTTTTTTTATTACAGTAGGTGTATTTTCAGTGTTTGGATTTTTTTTTGGAGGGATGATTATTTTCACCAATGTCATCAATTGATTTGTAGTTCTCCAGTCCTGGTGAATTTAATCCGTCTCTTTCTATATACATTTTCTTAATCTTGCTTTAATGTTCGCGTTTCGTAAGAAATGGCTATCTAATGGCTACTGCATTTTGTTTTGTGATACATCTTCACCAAGAAAGGGTGAAGACTAGATGTGTGTGTGTGTGTGTGTGTGTGTGTGTGTGTGTGTGTGTGTGTGTGTGTGTGTGTGTGTGTGTGTGTGTGTGTGTGTGTGTGTGTGTGTGTGTGTGTGTGAATGTGTGTTTGTGTGTGTGTCAGTATGTGTGTGTGCGTGCGTTTATCTAAATAATGTGTGTTTATGTGTGTGTAGGGGGGTGTAGGTGGTTAGGTGGGGGGTGGGGGTGTGGGTGTGGGTGTGGGTGTGGGTGTGGGTGTGGGTGTGGATATGGGTGTGGGTGTGGGTGTGGGTGCGTGTTCGTATGTGTGTGCGTTAATGTAAACGTGTGTGTGTGCGTGCGTGTGTGTGTGTGTGTGTGTGTGTGTGTGTGTGTGTGTGTGTGTGTGTGTGT
>NC_134796.1:38681290-38683790 GCF_046742065.1 Oratosquilla oratoria
ACAACACAAAGTCGTTTCTGAGTGACTCGTGGACCTAACAGGTGGTCATGGTCGGTTATCTTGAGGACCCTGGTCTCTTTTAACGGAGATATGGGGCAACGGATTGATTGATTGAGCTCATTGTTTACGTTCGAGTGTACAGAAGTAGTGCTTTCGGAGCTCAACAGAGCTTGTCGGAGTTTTGCTGAGACATCTTATACCCCTTTTACTTATCTGATTAATTTTATCCCGTTTTCTAAGGCAAAATGAAATCCTCAGGTTTTTTTCCATTCCATATAGAAGCATGAAAGGGCTGACGGGCTTTTATCAGGCTCTCCAGAGCTCTGGCCCTTATAAGATTAACACTGCACCCCTGCACAGATATATATGAAACTACCACTCCCATGTCTACGGCGAAGAGAGGAGGAAAGGGGGGAAACAAGAAGAGGAAGAGTGAGGGAGAAGCGGAAGCTGAAAAAGGAGAGAGGGAGAGCGGCAGTAGCAGATCATCCTCGTAATAATTTGGAGACTTTCTCTAAACGACTTCCGTGCGTGAAATCTCGCCCTCGTGACGCGGGTTTGTGCTTTGTAAACAAGAATGATGAGTGGGAGGTACAGGGCGCCATCTGGACCCTGTACAGCTGGACTTTGTATCCATATATGTGTACATACATGTACATAACAGCGGTTGGGTGGTATGGAGAATACAGAAAACAGTCGAGGAGGTTTAATTTCGTTACGTTTCGTCCTTATCAGGGCTTTCTTAGTGAGTTAATACGAAATAAAACGAGACCTTATGTACTTCGGGGCCCAGATTATCTAGTTCCTCCGCGGTCCACCTCCTTCCTTCCGCTGCTTTTCACGGAGCATCAAGCAACTCACAGATTTGGCTAATTTAGAAATCCCATCACGATGGTTGTTGCATGGACGCGAAGCGATATATAACCTGCTTCGATTATTTTCCATCTTCTGTTGAATCTTTTTTGGAACACTTTTGTTTTTTCAAAATTGGTAAGTGGCCGTATTTGTCGAAGAAAGCCACAAACAGGTTGGATGTTCGGTGAGTTCTGATGTCGTTTTTGTGCTCACTTGTCCGTGTTTCAGTCACTCTGCCAGTTTCTTAATAGTGCCAAAATGGGAAACTGTCATATCGTATCTAATAAATCAGGCAGTTTTCTTCTTCAGCTTTAACTATGTTCTTGTTTTTCCTCTCGTTCTTGTTCTTACTCTCGTTCTTGTTCTTGTTCCTGTTCTTGTTCTTGTTCTTGTTCTTGTTCTTGCTCTTGTTTTTGTTCTTGTTCTTGTTCTTGCTCTTGTTTTTGGTCTCGTTTTTGTTCTTGCTCTTGTTCTTGTTTTTGGTCTTGTTCTTGGTCTTGTTCTTGTTCTTGTTCTTGTTCTTGCTCTTGTTTTTGGTCTTGGTCTTGGTCTTGGTCTTGGTCTTGTTTTTGGTCTTGTTTTTTGGTCTTGGTCTTGGTCTTGGTCTTGGTCTTGGTCTTGGTCTTGGTCTTGGTCTTGGTCTTGGCCTTGGTCTTGGTCTTGGTCTTGGTCTTGATCTTGATCTTGTCCTTGTTATTGTTCTTGACTTGTTCTTGTTCTTGTTTCTTGTTCTTGTCCTTGTTCTTGTTCTTGTTTTTGTTCTTATTCTTGTTCTTGTTCCTTGACAATTTCTCCTGTTTTCGTTCTTATGGCTCACGCAGATTTTATCCCAGTTCTGGTGAGAACTTGTCCTATCATCCCCATGTATCTGAGTCAGGGGCGGACACAAACTCACTGTTGTCGCTTTTGGCCTATTCTCCCTTGCTTCTCCTGGTTATCACCAATGCCTTCTCTTTCAACCTGTGTATTAGTCCTTCTGTATAACAGAGTTTAGTGAGTAACCTGATAATGTATTCAGTCCAATCAATGATGTCTTCCCTACACCTCGATGGAAGTATATCCGGTACCTGAAACGTTCTCGGGCTAAGGACTCGAGCCTAGTATGCACGTCACAAGTGGTCAGTGACTTTGCCAATGGAGCTATCATGAGGGATATAAGGAACGTATAATTTCGGTCTACATATGTATGCTTGAGTTACATACATATACACAAATTTATACTCAACCCATTCCCCACCCAATCATTAGCCATTGGTAGTATGTACACAAGTGGTATTTTATTTACAGATACTGAAATCTACCCAGCACACAGATTTTCATCTCATCAACCACAATAACTTTTCCATTTTAATTCCATGCAAACATGACCGAGACTAACAGGAGTATGCACCTCGACAGAAGTCTATTCGGAAACTGAAACGTTGTTGGGCTGAGGATTCGAACCAACTCCACACGTCACAAACGGATAGTGTCTTTACTAATGGAGCTATTTGGATTGATATAAGTTAAGTACAAATTCGGCCTACATATGCATGCTGGAGTTATATATATATATATATATATATATATATATATGTATATATATGTACATATATATATATATATACATATATATATACATATTTATATATGTATATGCATATAT
>NC_134796.1:38691290-38698790 GCF_046742065.1 Oratosquilla oratoria
TTGATGTCATAGATGTAGCGTAGGTGCAAACTTTTGCTCGTGACTGTATGTGTGGTTAGCTGGTTGTCAATTTGAATAAGGTAGTTTACCGGATTTTTTTTTTTTTTTTTTAATCATTTTATTACGCTCAAAGAGCGGCAAGCCTAGTACATAGGTAATTAACTATTTACATGAGGATCGTGACTCATAGGACACGCTGTTCGACTGAGGTGGCAATTCGTAGTTAAGTACAAATTTTCAGAGGTTGGGACACAGTGGTGGAGGACACGGTATATAATCAGTGGCAATAACAGCATGTATAAAACAATCACAGTCAACAGTATGTAGTTTAACCGTGGAAGTGGTTAAAAGCCAGTATCCTGTATAATAAAAGAAGGGACCGAGTGAAGTGGGCCAAGATTACCAGTAAACAAACCTCACATAAAAGAATACTGACGCTGACTACATAACCAGTGTATCCTTTACTGGCGATAGTACAGTATAAAATTTAGTGATAAAATCTTAAATACCTCAATGAATATCGAAGTTAGTGGAAAGTGTTAAGTGTGACGTTGAAGACGGTGACCAACTTGTACTGTATTTAGTGGACGCTTTGATGGAGCAACTCGTCGTCACAGTAAGTACAGACACAACACAAACAGCTTTGATATAAACCGACATACGATAAAGACACACAACTCTTAACTAATTTGATGTTATTTTTTTGTTTATATGATTCATATTTGATTGATTCATCTATCTTATTTCTATTTACTTGTATGTGCATTTGTTCGTTTATTTGTCCATTTATTTCATTATACAATATATGTATAGACATAAGACATAATGCAACACAAACAGCTTTGGTATAAACAAACACGTGATGAAGACACACATCTGTTAACTGATTTGGTGATTCTTTTTTCTGTTTATCTTATTAATCAATGATTTATTCATTTATGTAACTATATGAAAGTGACAGTTGCCGACAAGTCTATCGAAATAAACACCAAATGTGAAGACGGAGGATTTATTGGTTCGACGTCTCGCTTGTTATTACAGCTTTTACAAGTACATAGTTATAATACACATGATTGGGATTAAATAAGAGGAACGGGGTAACGGGGGGAGGGGAGGAAAGGGGTAGGGAGTGGGAGGGGCACTGAATATTAGGAAAGATTAAGTAGACATTTGGTCCACCTTCTCCTTTACCTTTCCTAGTATTCAGGGCAGTGGACAAGGTGCAGGGATGACCCGTCATACAGGAGGTGCTAAGATAAGAGGGAGGGTGGAGGGGTGTGGAGTGTATTCAGGGATGGAATGGGTGGGAATGATTTTATGCCTTTTCCTTTTTGGCTACCCCCCTTGTAAGGGGGAAAAAGCCTTGGTATATGTATGTATATAGTATTCAGTGACCTTCCCTACCTACCTACTCCTCTCTCCAACGCTCCCTCCCCCCAATTCATCCAATCCTCTTATCTAATCTTAGTCATGTGTATTACAACTATGTACCTGAAAAACATGGTGTTTATTTCGATAAACTTATATATACTTGCATATGCACCCGTACTTTTATTCTTATATTTAATCTATCTTATATTCATTCATTTATTTAATGATTACATTAGTTATCAATTTAATCAACAGCTCGGTTAATCGGCTGTTTATAAATTCGTTCGATGAATAATGTCCTTATTTGCATAAACATCTTATTGCAAACAGATTTATTCATCTTTTTGATAGTCTACCCACTTTGTCCAGCTACTTGTTTTCTATACTTAGGTTATCAGGTTTAGTCTTAACCTCCTCAATACGAGTCAAATTTTCACGCGCAGCATCGAATGCATTATGCACCAAGATCTAAGGATATAAGGTCTAACCACTTCCGACCGAATTTCGAGGGAGTTGGCGCAGCGGGCCCGTGAACGTCACCTGGCTGTTCAAAGTGGGGTTGGCGGGTCCTATAGCTGTCAGTTGAAGCTGGTGCGTCGTCCGAGAATGTCGTTGTCTTCGCTCGCACCGCTCCACGCAATTAGTTATATTCTGACAAATATTATATGAAATATATATATAAATATATATAAAATATTATAGTTCCTGTCTATATATATGAATATATAATATATATATATATAATATATAAAATATTATAGTTCCTGTCTTCCTTGGCGTTTCAGTTTTCTTCAGTGTTTCACAAAGAGAAAACGGACCCAGCCTAATGACGTCAGAAGCTGCGCACAATAATTTAAACGGTCTGACCTGTATATATAGACCTTGTTATGCACGATGATGTATCATAATACTCACGTTTTAAAATATAAAGTCACTGCTCTAATACTCGTTCTCTTTCCTTCTGAGTGATAATAAACACAGAAAACGCGATCAAGCCAGTTCACAGAATTCGGTGGTTACTGGGCTACAACTACAAAATAAATATAATCAAGAGGTCTACGACGGACTTCTCGTATACTCGTATATCGTGGCGCCTACATAGACACCATCGTATGGAAGAGATTTAGTGGTTCTCAATCTTTATTACTTCATTCTCCCCTACACGAATTCTCAACATTCCTGTAGCTCACTTTCAACTTTCTCCCACGCCCCATGCACCCCCCCAAAAAAAGTAATAATATTGATAATAATAGTAATTATAATGATAAGATTTTGATGAAGAGAAACCCTTTGCTTTATTACAAAATTGACAATCATAATTATTTTATATTTGATTAATTTTTATAATATGCTTAACTTGCACCACGAGACTACATTATATAGAAATGCATAATTTGTAACGACAGGCCATGATCCCCCTAAATTCTTGTCATGGCCCTCAGGTTCAGAACCACTGGTCTAGACTGAACAGTATTAGTCTTGTCACTCAGACCGTTTGTGAGACGAATGGCCAGCCTGGATAAAGTTTACAAATCCACCTTCCAATTTGTTTATTATTTTATTTTTATTTTATTTCATCTTATTTTGTTCTATTTTACTTATTTATCCACTTATTTTATTTTATTTCATTTTCTATTATTATTATTATCTTATTTTATTTATCTATCTTATTTTATTTATTCATTTATATATTTATTTATTTATCTATTTATCTTATTTTTCATTATTTATTTATTTATTTATCTAATTTTATTTTTATTTATTTATTCATTCATTCATTCATTCATTCATTCATTCATTCATTCATTCATTCATTCATTCATTCATTCATTCATTTATTTATTTATTTATTTATCTAATTTTATTTTTACTTATTTATTTATTTATCTATTTTAACGAAAGATAATCTCGCTCCCTTTTTAACAGTGGTTGAGGGGGTGAGGCATCCTTTCCCAATCGACGTACACGCAATTCGCGTGTTCTATGTTAACAATTGTATCCAAGGGAGGTAGATTCTCGCTAGGAGATAAGGTCAGTTTGGATAGTTTAGCTCATGGAGGGTGTCGATGGAAAGTAATTGGAAGGACTGCTTGTGAACTTATACTAACTACTTTGGTAAATATCATATTGGTCAGTTAACGTATGTGTGTCCTTATCCGTGTGTGGTTTAGCCAAAACTTATTTCACACTTTTAGGAACTCATCGCTGGAGCAACCACGGAATAACCAGGTACTCTCCAATTCATTCTTATATTCATGTATATATATGTATATATATATATATATATATATATATATATATATATATATATATATATATATATATATATATATATATTGGAAATAAACTAATCTGCTGGGATGCAAACCCCCGCCAGAGCGGAATGCTTCATATACCATCTGTACTACCGTGACCCTTCTGTCGAGGGCACTCGGGTATAACGAGATATGTACTAGCAGATGAGTTTATTTCCAATTGTCAAAATGACACAAATGTATAATATATATATATATGTGTGTGTGTGTGTGTGTGTGTGTGTGTGTGTGTGTGTGTGTGTGTGTGTGTGTGTGTGTGTGTGTGTGTGTGTGTGTGTGTGAGATATATATATATATATATATATATATATATAGAGAGAGAGAGAGAGAGAGAGAGAAATATAGAGAGAGCTATATATATAGAGAGAGCGCCTGATTTTATCTACCTAAGTGCATGTAACCAAGTTTGCATTTCTTTGTACTGAATTCCAACTACTACATCTGATATCCTTGATATCGGCACGATGTCATCCTCGTTAATAGAAACTGTGGTAAATTATTGAAAATTATATGCAGGCCAATCAATCCGAAGTCCTGACCCATAATGAATAAGATCAGATTCGCCTTAAATACTTCAGCATAAACTTTTTTCTTAAACTGAATAAAATCGTCTATCGAATACCAAAATGTTGTCAGAAATATTTGCATTTCACATAATATGGCTGAGTCATATGATTGATTTTACTTGCAAGCGCATGAGCAGGAAAAGGCCGTAACCTAATAGAAAGGTTACCCCTTAATTTTATTTATTTTCTGTGGTGTTCGTCCAAGGAAGAAAACAAATTTTGCTTAGGGGTAATCTAAGCTTACAACTAAGATTTACCATTCCTTCGGAATTATGTAAATAGATATAAACAAATAATAATAAATCAATTTATTTGGCAAATAATCAATATATATGAAGTACAAATAATGACAAGAACACATAGTTTGAAATAACTGCAAATTATTTTGTTTTGACTATAGACAATTTTGCTGAGATAAATACAATACCTCATTCGGAAATGGAACTATTTAGGTTAAATCTGCAGAACATGATACCTCACAGAGAGATTACAGTGATGGAGTTGGCTATATATGGTCACCATCCCACTCCTATACATCCTTGGATGAACATCACAGAAAATAAACAAATCTGGTTTAGGATAGTCTAGTATTCTACCACAAAAATATATACCATTCAATTGCAGTATGTGTATGTCAATTGAACCCAAAAATGACAAAAGACAACGAAATATTGCTTTCTATGGAACTTTAGTGTAATAGCAAATGAATCAACTGGCAACTTATCTCACGTGTAGGCCTATTCTCAAGAAAAGTCGGTGTTAAATGGCACCTACCGTGGCTTTGGGTTGGCTGAATGAACTTTCACCTCTAATTAGTTTATCCTCTCTACCATTAAAAATGGGGTGCACAATCCACACGACTGAATTTTAGTGAAAAATATGCATGTGTTATCTAAATTAATGAGAATTTCAAAGCACACTTCAAAATAAATATTTATGATTGCAATATCAAAAATATAAGAAAAAAGAGACCATAAGACCTACACTAGAAAGTTCCATGTCCTTTACCAACTATCATCCTCATTCATAAAACTATCTAACTTTCTTTTAAAACAACCGATAGTTTCAGCACTCACTACGTGGTTACTAAGTTTATTTCATAAGTGATAGACCTCCATACGAGTATGGGCCCACTTCCTTCTCCTCCTATGGCCCAATCTGCCACCTAGCAGAGCATGTGGCTGCCAAAGGGCATTCAATTGAAGTTGGAGATTTATTAGTTATCTTTTTTAAGGTGAGCTCTGGGTTTTGAGTGCCGGAAATTAGTCGTTAGTGTGCCAATTTTTTGCACGTGTGTCAAAGGTTCCCCACCCCTGTCCTAGAGTGACTCCAGGTAGGTTGTTGACCCTATACGGAGTACTCTTTTGCCCTTATATAGAGTGCCCCGCCCCACTCAGTACTCCAGAGCAAGACAGGGTCCAAAGCCTTCCGCCTTATCGATACTTCTTTTCATATGAACGAACTTCAACATCTCCCTGTTCGCAGCAATATTGCACTTTCATTTCTTCTCCACTGCTATTTTCAGGGTCACTGTTCTTCAGAGCTTTGTAGCTGCGTGCCTCCATTCCACACAACATGTAGAGGTAGCATTAAACATTCCTTGTATATTATACATACGTACTTGTAGTATTGTATATTTATTATTGTATATTTATTTTATTATTGCCATTGCAGGCCCGTGCAGAGGGGGGGGTACTGGGGGTGCCCAAGCACTTGCCCCTTTGCCCTGTGCCCCAAAAGTGCCCTTCACAAAAATATATAAAAATTAATGAAAAATTATTTCTCACAGGCTTTTTCCATTTTCTTACCATTCAGAAATTATAATGTGGAAAATGGTGTTGCACCCTACCGGATAGTTGCCAAATACGAATAATACAAAAGAGTGAAGTGCCCAATTTCCAGCCCAAAGCACTTGCCCCTTGCAATGTCTGTGCACGTTACTGTGCCATTGTATACTTATTTGAGCCATTTTGTAGGAAAACCAAGGCGAATTGTGTAGGTTTTTCCCGTTCTAAGTAAGCTTGGTGTCAGTTAGTTTTGGTCTCGTTTCCAAAGTGAGAGCACGTATTGTCTATGTAGTGCTGTACAATTATTAATTTATTCATGTTTTATTGGCCACCCCTAGAACAAACACTCGAATTTCTGAAACATCTTACCAGTCAAACAGTACGCTTTGCCTAAGATCGAGAAGTGCCCTTCTTTCCTGATCTTTTTTGGGTACCAACTCTCCTGATAGTGTTATTACATGAACACCGCCTCCTAATTTCATTTGTGAACTCTTTCGGATCACTGGAAGGCTAAACGGACAGGTGGCAACCCCGCAAACCTCGAAAAAAAAATGCTTTGTCTTTCTTTCCTTCCACTGGAAGGTTCTGGAACTCGTTCCCCCTACCCCTGATGTCTTTTCACCTGTGTGTGACTTGGATTCTTTAGGAAAAGGAATTTCAGAGTTGGATCTCGTATTTGAGAGTCGTTTAGGGTGCTAGAACGGCCGACGTATCGGCAAAGTCAGGGCTTACGACATTACTAATGATTATGTAATTCAAGTTATGTATAACCACATAACAAATCACTTTACTTAACCTTTTTACTGACACACTCGAGCTAAGATTAACAAAATGTATTACGCTGTAGAAACCATTGTTTACAATTCTTGTGGCATCTAATAGGCGTAGTGTGAACGTGTTGGATTTTGTGTAGGAGCATAATGCAAAATCACTAAATTCGTCACGTATACTACCTTTCTTTTTTGAGTACTCAAAGACGGCATTGCAGAATCAACATGCACATAGGTAAGCCTCAACGATACACAAATATGAGAATTTTTTACAGAGAAATATTCCGGTTCAAATTGTTAGACCATAACTATTCTGTGTATCCGCACATCTTGGTTGTTATCAGATATATTTAGGGTCTCGAGACTAATCTCAAAAAAAGGACGAAAAACTCTCAATATCACTGACTATCGTCTGTTTTGCTAAAGGATGCTTGGGTTGGTACACAATCCATGACGTCATCGGAACTAATACCAAAAGATGGCGCTGTATACAGTGAAATACAAATTAGCAAACGACATATATTTTCGTTGCAAATTCCCTCAAATGGTACTTTTGAGATAAAATATTAGTTCTAAACATGGTTCTCGTGAAAATCAATAATATTACAAGAGAGAGATGTAAGGATGCAACTGGGCATTGTGGTTCGGAAGAGAGGTATAAGATATAGTCTTTGCTTTTAAATCAAAGAAA
>NC_134796.1:38703790-38706290 GCF_046742065.1 Oratosquilla oratoria
GAAGCTTGAAGGTCTCAATGGCGAAGGGGAAGTACTTGTCGTAGGCGTCGAAGACGAGGAAGCGGTGGTAAGCTGACTTCTGGAGGCAAGTGGACTCGTAGCAGTGAGGGACAAGGGGACAGGCTTCTCCGGAGGTCTGGCATTCCTCGATTCGGACAGTCTGCGTGAATTCTTTGTAATGAAGCTTGACCTCGTTGACAATAACCCTCCACTTTCCGTCCGTGTTCTGCGCTCTAAGGGGTCTGATGTAAGAGGTTTCGGAGGGACACAAGTAGGTCTCTTCCTCCAAAGAATCCGGCCGTTCGACAGAGAGTGGAGTATCGAGGTCTTCTACGTCGGCGTAGAGGGAGTTGAACTTGTCCAAGTGGTACTCGATGGCGTGCTTGATGTCGTACTCGGGGTATTCTTCATCCTCGAGACACCAAGTGGAGTTTGTCAGTTCGGAACAGCTAGGGATTGCCGGCTCGTGGTCATGTGAAGGTGTAGGGTGGTATGGTGCCGGAGAAGGGTGGTAGGGTGGAGGCTGTGGTTGGTAGGGTGCAGGGTGATGGGGTGCAGGGTGGTGGGGAGCAGGGTGGTGGGGGGCAGGGTGATGGGGAGCAGGGTGATGGGGGGCAGGGTGGTGGGGTGCAGGGTGATAAGGTGCTGGGTGATGTGTTGGTGGGTGATACGGTGGGGCTGGTTTCGGGTGGTAGGCAGGTGCTGGGTGATGGTAAGCAGGAGCTGGGTTATGCAAGGGAATGTGGTCGTTCTTGTAGGAGACGGAGGAACTTCCTAGGCTGATGGAGACGCTGGAGGTGGAGGTGGCGTTGGAGAAGGCCGCGGCAGAGGCCAGAATTACCTGAAGGAGGAGGAGGGGGAGGAGGGAGATAAGAGGAAACAGGTGGAAGTTTAGTCCGGTGTTTAGAGGTCGATTGCTGCAATCTGGCACTGAGACTCCGTCCACTTATTGGCTTAAGCCCCGCCCATTTATTAGCTTAGGCCCCGCCCACTTATTAGCTTAGGCCCCGTCCACTTATTAGCTTATGCCCCGCCCACTTATTAGTCCAAGCCCCTCCCACTTATTATCTTTAGTTCTGCCCATCTACCAGCTTATGCATTCTGGCTCTTAGAGGTAATTGATATGCAGCCCAAATATATGCATTTCTGTAGTTTTTAAGAAAAATATTCTGCACATAAAAAACTATCACAAGAGAAGAATAACACTAACAAGTTTATGAGAGAATAGTGGGCGGAGCTTCTTTTGCCAGACTTCCACGAACAATCAACAATAATCCAAATATTTGCATTATATCTGACGTTTTGAATCTGCTTTGAAACAAGCAACATTGAACTATCGACATTGTATATATATAATTCTACACCAGAAAAAAGATATCTCTAGTTATTTTCTGAGATTAGATGGTATCATTGCCATGTTTAATTCAAAACTCTATTCAAAGTTCAATTTAAAGCAGGTCAAATTACATTTTTTTATTAATCAATGGCTAAAAGATAACACACATTGTACAGGTGGGCCTATAGTCTGGATCTATAGGCAAATGTACTACTGCTTCTACTACTACCACTACTACTACTACTACTGCTGTTGCTGCTGCTGCTACTACTACTACTACTACTACTACTACTACTACTACTACTACTACTACTACTACTACTGCCACTACAACTATTGCTACTACCACTACTATTGCTACTACTACTACTATTGATACTTCTACTACTACTTCCTGCTACTACTACTACCATTGCTGCTGCTGCTACTACTACTACTACTACTACTACTACTACTACTACTACTACTACTACTACTACTACTACTACTACTACTACTACTACTACTACTACTACTACTACTGCCACTACTACTACTACTGCCACTACTACTACTACTGCCACTACTACTACTACTGCCACTACTACTACTACTGCCACTACTACTACTACTACTACTACTACTACTACTACTACTACTACTACTACTACTACTACTACTACTACTACTACTACTACTACGACAAGACACTTGTGTGTACAATAAAGACAAGATATTTGGACATTTCTCAATAACATTTTGATATTGATGTTAGTACAGGTGTTTGCCTGTAGATCCTCACTTAATTCACATGTGTCTCATCATTCTTAGTCTTTCATTTCTAGAACATCGATAAAACAGGATCAATCAAGTAGTTGTCAGATTTGAGTCCATTTGCTGATATTTCCTTACCATTAGTGTAGTAGTAGTAGTAGTAGTAGTACGATGGCCTGTCTTCTTTGACCATTCAATTTTCTAGACTTAAGGCTCACTTTACTTATTTTGTTCTGGTAAAATCCATTGACTAAAAGTATATGTCTCCCTCCGTTTCACAACTTTTATCTATTCTAGCCAGTCGATTTTATTCTATCGTTTAACCCCGTAGTTTGATAAATTTCACCATCTACCTCTTAACTTCCTTGCAAATAAAAAAAAAACACAAAGCCAGCATAACAAAAATTATAA
>NC_134796.1:38713790-38741290 GCF_046742065.1 Oratosquilla oratoria
CATTCTGCTGAAGAGGACCACAGATAGTGGTCGAAATATACAGATTTTCTGTCCATCTTATCTCATTCTCCGACAGTGAGTCAATAAGTCTCATTTTACAAATGTGCTACTACATTATACCTTCCTAATATGATGATACATTAATTGAAACATAAAAATGCTTCAAGCAAATCTACATATAAGTATTATAGATGAAGGCATACTAATTTTTAAACAGTATCTTCCTGGTACCGAATTTAAGTACCGAGATGAAATCTTTATTGAGATTTTTATTGAAAATTTCTTTGTGGTGAATAACGCGTCTGTTTTGATCATGCTGTGCATGATATAAATCAGTCGTTTGAATCCAATAACTTCTAGTGTCTTCTTTCTTTGCTAGAAGTCCGAACACGTAAGGCAAAGGTGACAAATAACTTGACTACAGATCTCTTGTTGGATATCACGTTCTAATCCTTAGAATCCATTGAATATTAATTCAATGAATGAAATATACTTGTGTCATCCAGGGATATACAATGTAACATATACACTGAGTTCATGAACTTCACCGACAAGATTTAGGAATAAATCCTTTATTGGAAAACAAACCTCCGATATTCTATAGTGAAATGCAAAGTCATCAGTGTGGTAGCCCAAGTCAGTACATTTTGCAGTTAACCGAGTATCGGTGCCCCGTCCCTTGTGTGAGTATGTGTGTGTGCGTGTGTGTGTGTGTGTGTGTGTGTGTGTGTGTGTGTGTGTGTGTGTGTGTGTGTGTGTGTGTGTGTGTGTGTGTGTGTGTGTGTGTGTGTGTGTGTGTGTGTGTGTGATTCACCATGGTCTTGGATCACGTGTTGGACTCGTGATCGACAGCTATTACCCTCCCAGATGAGAGCTCAGAGCTCATGTATAACCGATCTATGGGCAATGCTGTGATCTTACACGTACATACACACCCAACTCACAGCCCACGAGAGTTGGAGTAACAACCCTCAGCGCAGTGATACTTAAATTATTTCAGCCCTAGGAAAAATTCGAACTCGAACTACTGGAGTAACTGTTGCGAACGTTACCACTGCGCCGTCGAGCCGTGTGTGTGTGTGTGTGTGTGTGTGTGTGTGTGTGTGTGTGTGTGTGTGTGTGTGTGTGTGTGTGTGTGTGTGTGTGTGTGTGTGTGTGTGTGTGTGTGTGTGTGTGTGCATACGTGTGTGTGTGCATACGTGTGTGTGTTTGTGTTTGTGTGTGTGTGTGTGTGTGTGTGTGTGTGTGTGTGTGTGTGTGTGTGTGTATGTGTGTGTGTGCGTGATTCACCATTCACCATGGTCTTGGATCGCGTGTTGGACTCGTGACCGACCGCTATTTCCCTCCCAGAAGAGAACTCAGAGCTCGTATATGACCGATATATGGGCAATATTGTGACCTTACACGCAAACACACTTACACCCAACTCCCAGCCCACGAGAGTTGGAGTAACGGCTTGCAGTGCAGCGATACTGAAATTATTTCAGCCCTGGGCAGGATTCGAACCCGGAACGCCGTAGTGTCGGCCAGGAAATCTACCACTGCGCCACTAGTCGCAGTGTGTGTGTGTGTGTGTGTGTGTGTGTGTGTGTGTGTGTGTGTGTGTGTGTGTGTGTGTGTGTGTGTGTGTGTGTGTGTGTGTGTGTGTGTGTGTGTGTGTGTGTGTGTGTGTGTGTGTGTGCGTGTGTGTGTGTTTGTTCATTGCCAGGTGCTTTTGATGAGCCACGATATTTGACAACAACACAGAAGTTCTCTTTAGACAAAGAAGCGGAGATCACTATATTCGACCCAGTAAATCGAATTCCAGATAATTGTCCAGATTCATGAGAAATTCCTTAAAAAAAAAGATAATAACTGATTTTCAAAAACACAGAATATACGGGTTTTATTCTACTTAACCTGAAACTATTTAAACTAGATCAACGCAGGTCTTGAGGTAGGGAAGGTTAACGAAATTAAAACGACTCAACGACTTCGCGTCAAATGTGCGTAGCTCGTAACTACTTTCCTCTCGAACCTCCTCATCAACTTTCCCCTTCCCTTGTTACCTAAGAGGCGTTGATGACATTTATCTCACGACACCTGTCGCGGGTCTGAAGGCGCTACTTGAGTTCAAGCTAAACACAGCTTGGGATAATGTGTCGTTGGAAATGAGGCGCGTGTGGCGATAGAAGGTAATTCATGTTTTTTGTTATATATATTTTTTGTGCTGTTTTGTTTTGTTGTTGTTGTTGTTGTTGTTGTTGTTGTTGTTGTTGTTGTTGTTGTTGTTGTTGTTGTTGTTTGTTTCATCGAGTTATACGTCACGAAAATAGTCGTCCTCCCATGTGTATGTATATATGTATTCATATATGTATGTATATGTATCCATGTATGTATGTATGTTTGTATGTATATAGGTATTATGTATGTGTGTGTGTGTGTGTATGTATGTATCTACGTATGCGTGTATGTATGAATATATGTATGTATATATGTATGCACGCATATATGTATGTATGTATGCATGCACCTATGTAAGTATATATATATATATATATATATATATATATATATATAAACATGTGTGTGTGTGTGTGTGTGTGTGTGTGTGTGTGTGTGTGTGTGTGTGTGTGTGTGTGTGTGTGTGTGTGTGTGTGTGTGTGTGTGTGTGTGTGTGTGTGTGTGTGTGTGTGTTTACATGTTTTCCTTGGAAGCTGAAACTGAGAAATTCTTATGGAATATATCAATCAATAATTCCAATTTTGACCCCAATTTTTTTTTTATTTTACCATTGGCAGACCTTAATGTAGACATCTCAAAAATCCCTTCGTCCTAGCCTTGATATCATTTCATTTGGCAAAGATAACCGTTTGATATTAGCTTTTAAACCAAGACTCAAAACCGTTTCTCCGAATTGAAGACGGAGATAGAGGATTTAATCATTTCAGTTCAGGATTGTTCTCCATCTTGATGATGTAAGTGGAATCACTGTGTATTAGTGGTTTCCGCGTGCTACACGATAAATACAGTGACCCGAGAATTGACAGCAAAAACACTCGTTCATCCACGAGGCTGCGCAGAACAGCGACATAATGACTCCAGATGGCGCATTACGTCATGTCGCGGTTAGCTGAGAGTTTGTACTTGCTGTTAGTCGACTTGTACTTCTAACTTTCTTCTTATATTAATATTTAGATAAATACAAGTAATCTTTTCGTTTGAATGTTAATTAAAAACAAAGATAATTGTATAAATCTTCTTTTGTAATGCCTGTGTTCGTTTCCTGTACATTACAATTTGGTAAATATGGTTACGTAAATACAAGCACACAATCAAACACACATATACTTAAACACACGTATACATTCAAAATCACGCACGCACACGAGCGAATGTACACATCTGCACGCAAACATGTGTACACACACTTGTACACACACTTGTACACACACTTGTATACTCATACAGGAATACATACGTATACACACTCACACACGCATGCACTCGAACGCAAACCAAGAATATTTACTAAGTTGAAACTCCACAAATCTGAGACTAGGTCAAATGAATTGAAGAGTAAAAGACAGGAGCCAACGAGCGTTACATCTTTCCTGTTCACTATAATTAGATAAATACAATTATGTAAATACACATACGCAAGGGCTTATACGAACGCGCGTATATGCACATATTCTGAAATACACACACGCACGCACGCACGTACGCACACACCCTCACAAATCTATCTTACATAAATACAGAAAAATTTCCATAAAAGTATATATTTTATATATTACAGTATCTATATATATATATATATATATATATATATATGTGTGTGTGTGTGTGTGTGTGTGTGTGTGTGTGTGTGTGTGTGTGTGTGTGTGTGTGTGTGTGTGTGTGTGTGTGTGTGTGGTATGGTGGCGAAGTAAACACAGGGAACTATTGGATATTTACTACTGACGTTTCGTCCTCAGCAGAATATCTCCACAGTACTTACAATCATAGAAATATTAACACCTTGTGTATCAACCGAAGATTACCCCGTTCCTCCGCGGTCAGCCTCACTCCTTCCACACCTCCGCTCAGCTTCGAAGTACCAAGCAGCTCACCGTTCGCGCTAATTTAATAAACACATCTCGATGGTTGTTGCTCGGATGGGAAGCGATGTATGCTGCTTCAATTGTTTTTTCTTTTTCTTTGAGAATACTTTTTGGAGCACCTATCCTAGTCCGGTATGTGGCCATGACTGTCAAATTGGATCACAAGTGAGCTGGAAGTTCGGTGGGCCCTGACATCACTTTTGTGCTCGCTTGTTATATTATTGATTCCTCTGTTGGTTTTCCCCTAATAACTCATATAGTAGCTTCCATATGGTATTTTATATTTATGTATATAGAGATATACTTCGATCTATTTATTTCTGATCAATAGAAAAATTTCAGTGTCAGTTTATGATATTAAGTTTAAACACGTAATATATTGTAGTTAAAAACAAACGAACGTTTCTTTTTCAAATAAGAAAAGAATATTTTTAGAAAAAAAACTTTTGTATGGAGTGAATGGAGACTGACGGGTAAATATTGACAAGAGCCGCCGTTGTTCGAAATTCCAACCGTGACTGTGGAAATCTCCTTCCACTTCTCCAGTTGGGTCCGCGGTCCGCGGAAGGCGTCTTCTCCACGGCCATAACAATGGCGTCGCTAAAATTTCAGAACCCGTCAACAAACCCATGCTGTCTCCGCCTCATATCAACGATCGTTGTTGCATGTTTCACGCTTTTGCAAGTATTTCTGTAGTTAGTAATGTACTAGGTTACTGAAAAATGTAAGATAGTCTCTAAAGCAATTTATTTTCAAATGGAAATAGTCAAAATATATTGGTCAGTCAACTTTGAAAACCTGTTACATGAAGGGTATTTCTGTTGCTACCAAACAACGCAGCCAACGTTTGAACTAGTACTAAAATGAACTACCTACAAATGGGGCGTGAAGTTATCTGCTCAAAAGTCATTGTTTAATAAAAACAATTAGATAATTCTAAGAACAACTATGTACTGTTACATGCGTGCGAAGTATAATTTCATCAGTCACTCAAACCCATTTTCTATTGAGATTTAAGTAGAAAAGATATAGAAAATTATATGTAATTTCATATAAATACAAAGAAAGTGGGAGGGTCTTGTTTATCCTACATCCTTTCCCAGGAAGGTTTCAGACTATCAGTGGGAGGAGCCGTTTTCTTCATACCGTGCAATCTTCGAAGATTCTTTCTTAGTTTAATTCATCAATAGTTCGCATGTTGTGCTTCTTTAATGTCTCCATTTTCTTCTTGGTCTTTCTCTCGATCTCCCTACGTCTGGGGTCAACACCCGCCTTCTCCTAGCCATCCTCTCGATATTTAACTTTTTTCTAAATGACCCAGACATTACAATTGTCTTTATTTTTAGTTTTGATTATCATTGGTGCTATTCCTACAACATTTCTCATGTATTCATTCCTTAACTTATCACGACGTGTTTTTCTAATTACTGTTATTAAAGTTTTTATTTTTCCCGCTTGTTTTCTACTTTTGTATGCATTAGTCACAGCCCAACTCTGATCCATATATAATCATTGGTTTAAGTACCCATTCAAATATCGTCCTTTTAACTTTTTCGTAATGTGTTTGTCTTTGATTATAGGATATAGAGCTGCGTACCTACTATACTTTCATTCATTTCAATTTTATTTTTATCATCCAACTGAGAAAAGAATGCATCCTAGATATTTGAAAACATAAAAAAAATCTCAGTATTCTCTACCTGTATGTTCACTCCTTCATCACCTTTGATTATTTTCAATATTTTTGTCTTAAGTTCATTTTCATTCCTTCTTCTACAAGACATTAGTTCCAATAGTGAAGAGCTTTTTTTAATTCCACGGGACCAAGGTCATCTGCATATAATGGAAGTGTCCTTGTGTTTATTCTTAGACTCCTCATTGCCCTTTTATTATGATCTGGGCTCTTCAAAGGAACAGTGTATATATCAGGACCGTAGGATTACGACATTAGTTGAGTATTTTACGACCTCTGAGATTCATAACAGTCGTAAGTCTTCGACGTGACGAAGACACCGCAATTGTAGTTGTTGGCATTTCGGGCTTTTCAGTCGTTGGCTCGTACATCTCATTAACCATGCGATCATGCATGCATCACTGCAGTGTGTGTGTGTGTGTGTGTGTGTGTGTGTGTGTGTGTGTGTGTGTGTGTGTGTGTGTGTGTGTGTGTGTGTGTGTGTGTATGTGTGTGTGTATGTATGTAAAGATATACATAGATATATGTATGTATGCATGTATGTATGTATTTATGTATGTATGTATGTATGTATGTATGTATGTATGTATGTATGTATGTATGTATGTATGTATGTATGTATGTATGTATGTATGTATGTATGTATGTATGTATGTTTGTATGTATGTATGTATGTCAGGGGCGTAAATTCAGGGTGTGCTATGTGTGCACCGCACACTTTCAGCCAGAGAGATAAATACATGATAGTTATAGATAAAATCAACAGTAAGTGTGAAATGATATATATATATATATATATATAAATATATATATATATATATATATATAATCTATAGATCGTTATGTGAAGTGTGCGGAGAAACTGTTGAGAGTATAGACCTAAGGTGTGCGAATCAACGAACGCACACAGCTTGATTTCGTTTTTGCTGCTGAAATTTTATGCTGGTTAGAAGGTATAAAGTGTTTTTACCATTCATTATGTGGGCACATTTAAGACTTGCAGGAATTATTATATTGCATTTATTATGAAATCAAATGTTACCAAGTCACTCAATCAGAAATAGAAATTGACTGCAACCTAAGTGACGGACACTGTTGACGAATAAAACGAACAAAATTACGACCTTGAATTTCAACGAAGTATTCCGGTTGGTTGAATTAATCTCAACCATACCAAACAACACGGTTTCAGCAGAGCGCCCAATTTCAGCCGTAAAGACAATAAATTCATGCTACCATAGAGCATAAAATCAACAGAGGATGAGTGGTCTCAGTTTGCTCTCCAATAAGCAAGTTCACATCCCAAAGACGAAGAATAGAGTTTAATCATAAGTAATCAAGTATGCCATTCATTCTACTGTGTAGTTTAGGTTAACTAATAAAAATTTATGAATTTCAATGTTTTGAATTACACATATAATTTGCTTTATTTTCCAACTAACAGTATGAATAAATATAAAAAATAAAATGCATGCATATACACACACACACACACACACACACACAAACACACACACACACATACACACACATACACACACACACATACACACACACATACATACATATATATTATATAAGTTGAGTCACCGATGTGCTTTTAAAAGTTATCAGCAATTCCGAATATCTAATCAAAATGATGTCTTAGTACATAACCGCTAAATAGAAAAACATATCAGATATTCAGCTACATAAAGGAATGCATGTATATATATTGCGATGACAGTACTTTTGCCTATGATTGTACAATTCTTTTCACGGAAATAATGCTTCGTCAGAGCGTCAACTCCTATCACTCTCCTCCTTCCGTACGTCAACATTCCCTCATAAATGAACCCATAAAAGGCGCTGACTGCTGTTCTGGTCGCCGAGTTATGAGCCAATTAAGACTAAAGATGGAGAGTTTGACCACTAAGCCCTTCCACCTTTTTCGTCCCTCCCCTTCCCTTTCCCCTTTAGGCTACATGGCCAGGACATGATTGTATTTGATTTCGTGGCCAAAAAAATATGATTCACTTGTTTGAGAGTTATCTTATCGTACAGTACCGTGGTTTAAGATAACGTCAAGACAAACCAGGTAGAACAGTGGGGCTAGGATCGAGTCCACCCCGCGGCGTCCTATGTGCTTTCTGCGGACCGGGAGAGTTCTTGTACGAGCTGATGATATGACGGACTCAAAGCCGTAATGAACCAGATGAAGAGTCTTGACAAGAACCCTGAGGCGCTAACGGGACCCGAGCCGCAATGAGCCTCAGGACAAGAGATGAATAAACATCATGCTTCGGGCTCATAACCGTATTAACTGTAGATAATTGTCTGAATATAATTTCTAGCTGTAATTATTATCGGATGCCCCAGGTTATATATTATTCTGGGTTCCGAGATAAGTCTTCTTTTTCGCAGCTTCTTTTATCTTTCTCAAATTAATCTTGTCGTTTATATTTCTTTCCTAGATTCATAATAATTAGGAACAATTTGAGTGTTGGCATTCTCTGCACTTCGTAACATTAGAAATTTAAAGACATTCAATTCATTCATCTTGAATGGAATAATCGTTTAATTTCGGTGAAAATTAATAGGAAAAGTTTCTTTCGTAATCTTATGAAATATCATCATTTATCTAATACAACAAATGCACCAGAAATCACTGACAAATCTATGTTCCCCAACTGTATTCCCAGATTCAATCACAAAACGAGATCAGGGCTATCTATAAACCCTAAATTTTTTACAAAATATAAGGCAGTACTATCTCTAGGAACCTATACAGATTTTTTTGCAATTGAATATTCTTATAATTTGAAAATCGTAAATAATCAAAACGAAGCAGATCTTCAGAAGCGTACCAAATTATTGGAACGTGCTTCCTGTTAACACAATTTTGATTTTCGAGATTTCTAAACTTTTTATTCTGCATATTAAAGACTTAAGGTTTTAGATTTCCAAAATAATAAAAAGTATTAGCAATGATATTTGTCTAAGACTGACAACTCTTGAATTTAGTCTAATCACCATAAGAACTCCTTCATTGAAAAAGAACTGGCATAAGTATTAATAGATATAATTGAGACGAATAAATCAATTAACCAATCAATTGATTGAATAAATAAATAAACAAATTGATAGACGAATAAATAATTAGATAAATAGATAAATAAATAGATAAATAAACAAATAAGTAAATTGATAAGAAAACACGAAAGTAAATAAACAAATATATGAATAAGTAAATATATAAATAGATAAACAAGTAAATACATACATACATACATATACCAAGGCTTTTTCCCCCTTACCAGGGGGGTAGCCAAAAAGGACAAGGCACAAAAACATTCCCACCCATTTCATCCCCGAAACACTCCACACCCCTCCACCCTCCCTCCCATCTTAGCACCTCCTAGATGACGGGTCATCCCTGCACCCTGTCCACTGCCCTGGGTCAGAAGCAGTGTCGCAGGACACAGCACATCCACAGCAAGGCCGCTTCATTAAATCGGCGACCCCCCCTCTCCGTCCCCCCATATAAAGGAGAGGACGGGGAGAAATCCCTTCGGGCTGCGTCAAAAAAGTTTGCTCACACACACTACCTCACCCCCATTCCCCCGTCCAATCCAACCCATGCATCATAACATTTTCCATATACAACCATTCTCCATTCACCCCTGTCTTCTGTCCTCTCCCGTCCTTCCTCAACCGACATTCCCCTCTTCCCCAAAGCCCCCTTCACCCCAACCATCCAACTCATGTTCACTCCCTCCACATCTACCTTCCATACCTCCTTTACTAGTCTTTCTTCACTCATTCTTTCCATGTGTCCAAACCATCCTAATACTCTTTCATCCACCCTATCTCCCAGCTCCCTTTCCACCCCTGTTCTACTCTTCACTTCCTCATTTCTCACTCTATCTGAATAAAATAAAAAAAAATTATAGGACAAATGAAAAAAAAAAAAAGTTTAGTTTGACTTTTCCTCATCAGGCATCTGCCAAACCAGCGTCATTAGAAGAACAAGACAGTAAAATGTCGAAGAGATGTCCAACAAGGATCCCAAATTCTAATCGCAACCACTAACGACCTACGCACCCACATGTACACCAAGAGTTTGAAAGTATTATATTCCTCGTTTTACAAAGAATTATTTATACAAATATTGAGCTTGTTTGCACTTGTCCATACTTACGTCTATTAGTGTTGTACTGTATGATATACTAGGTTTTATGAAACCCCTAACCAACACAAATATGAAGTGTAGTTAAGACTGAGAGTGTATGAGAACGTCAATAAGAACATGAATGATGGTAAGAGAGTGAGAGTGAAAGTGAGAGTGAGAGTGGGAATGAAAGAGTGATAGTAAGAGTGACAGTGACAGTGACAGTGAGTGATCGTGATCGTGATCGTGATCGTGATAGTGAAAGTGAAACGGAAAGTAAGAGTGATAGTCATTAATAATGATAGTAAGAATGTAGTGATAGTGACAGCATGCTTCGTATGCGTGCCCTGGTTACGTGCCCATGCATGTGTTCGTGTTCGTGTGTTCACCCAATTCGATTTAATGAATTATAATGTACAAGAATGGATGTTCATTCATGAGGCTCTTATTCTCTAGGTCAGTGTGTGTGTGTGTGTGTGTGTGTGTGTGTGTGTGTGTGTGTGTGTGTGTGTGTGTGTGTGTGTGTGTGTGTGTGTGTGTGTGTGTGTGTGTGTGTGTGTGTGTGTGTGTGTATGAGTATATGTTTGCGTGTGTGTATATGTATGTGCATGTGTATGTGCATTGTAAGTGTAGGTGTCTGATTTTGTGTGTGTGTATGTATGCGTGCATGTGTGTATTTGTTTGTAAATAATAATAATAATAACAATATCAATAATAATGATGATAACAATAATAATGATAATAATATAATTAATAGTTGTGATAATAATAATGATAATAGTGATAATAATAATGATGATAATGATAATAATAATGATGATAATGATAATAATGGTAACGACAAGTGATTCATTAGTTGAACAGTGATACATAGGTACACTGACAATATACATTTTGCTTTAATTTTAGAGCTAGTTTAGAAACGGTGCATAATGTGCGAGCAGTTATCGTTGGTGACAATCTTACCCTTGTGCTAACCACTCGCAATATCTATGACCGGATGATCAGGACCTTACGAGTAAAGATAAGGTCAGGTCGTCCGTTGGCGTCCGGAGGTCGTCCGTCGGTGCGCATTCGTTGATAGATGCGTTTTGTATTGTGTTGTAGGTGGAAGTCGTGAGATTTGATCTTACTAAATGTAAATTCCTTTGGAGATTTAGACTGAGAGGGGAGGTGTTAGGTCAGTACGGTGGGTCAACACTTCTCTCAACCCCCCCCCGCCCCATTTTTTTTATGTAAAATACTTGTACTTATGTACAATGATATGTACCTGCACTTGGACTTAAGTACATAGCAAAATTATTGTACTTGTACTTGCACCTGTACTTGAAAAATATCCAAATACTTGGACCTAGCCCCCATTTGTGTATATTGGTGCATATGTGCGTATGTATACTCGTATATGTATGTGTGTATACAGTATATATATATATATATATATATATATATATATACTGTGTGTGTGTGTGTGTGTGTGTGTGTGTGTGTGTGTGTGTGTGTGTGTGTGTGTGTGTGTGCGCGCACGCGCATGTATATGCCAGTGTTTGTGTGTGCGCTTACGTGCTCCCGCATGTGTGTGTATACCTGAGCATATACTGCTTGACTTGAAGTCTGCATACATGTGCTTATTAGAAACGGGAGAAAGGAATGTTGAATTTGACTACGCAAGACAAAGTGTGGTCAGTGGGATGGACGATGGCGGAGAGAAGGGTGAGGGGGGTTCTTCACATCGTCTGAGTCTGTGAGAGTTGGGCAAGGCACCAGATAATTAACCAGTCTACCTCGTTGATGAGAGAAAGGTAGATGTCTTGATCCGCCGCGTGGACAATGAGCCCTCCCGGGCGAACGGACGTCATTAGTTCGTCTTTAAATCTATTGTTGAAACGCAGTGAATTGTTCTGTTGTCCTTTGAATTAGTCACGTAGCTTGGTCGTTTCTGTGTTTGTATTTGACGCCGCGGAAAGAAATTTCCCTCTACGTCGTCGATCGGTTTGCTATGCCTGAAATGTCTTAGTTATTTAGTGTTTGGTGATGTCTTTTAGACGTTGGGGTTTTCCACGTCCCCTTCCGTACATTCCTCCTTTATGTACTTTTTATTTTATTTCCTTGTTTTCTAACAGCTTAATATCTTTCCCATAAGGAAGAAAAGATTATGTATTGCCAACTCTTCCATGCCATGCTCCTTTAATACTGACCTCAAATAATCAATATGATATTCAATACATAAAGACTCCTGTCAATCGATATTTCATCTACATTTTGTTTCACCACTAAATCATAGTTACAATAAATCCAAGAAAAAACAGACAGAAAACAAAAAGAAAAAGACTTTAGTCAGGAACAGAAAGGAACTTTGTTTTCTCAGTGCGGTTGGTATGCGTGACTAGTTGACGCATTTGTTAATAATGATACCAGATGCTACTCTCACTTCCCATTAGCTATCGATGAGCGAAATGTATTGCATAATTTTCCTGTACTTTTCATGCTTGTCATATCATCTAATGCTAACAAGTGTTCATGCTCTGTGAAGAATCTGTTGCTTTTTTACATTGAAATTATCAGAAGTACGGATAAAAAATGAGTGAATAAATATAATGAATGAATGAATGAATGAATAAATGAACGAATGAAAGGATGAACGAATGAATGAATAAATGAATGAATGAATGAATGAATGAATAAATTGATTAGAAAATAGATTAATCAATCAAAATGTATATGTATAATAATAAGCAGTAAAAATAACCCACCAAATGAATAGAAGTAACACGTATTTTCAACTAAATATGTACATACATATGTATATATGTAATGTACGTACGTACATATGTATGTATGTATGTATGTATGTATGTATGTGTGTATGAACATTTCCCTCTTTAAAGACTAGTGGCGAAGTTAAGACTAGCCTTGGTTCTTCGTGTAAAATAAAAAGTTATTTGTCAATCTTCTTAGTCCGCCCTATTTAGTCCCTTGTTATGAAATTCACGTTGGTCGCATTCTGATTTGTCATCACAACAAACTATTAGAAAACAATAAAAAAAATAATTAATAGTAATAATAATAATAATAATAATTAATAATAATAATAATGATAATGATAATGATGATGATAATAATGATAAATCTATTTTTCTTCAGATCCTTCTCAAGTTTTCTGAATTACGAATTAAAAAATTCCAATGAATTATCAATACTTTTACCTTTGGCAGAAACAAACAATATAATCTCCATTTCCTACTGTTCGCTGTGTTTCCTGAGATAGGCGAGACCACACTCTCAATGAGGAAGTTGTTATTGTTATTGAGTAACTCATGGCCCCATTGAGTAATAACAGAGGTCCTACACCCCAAATATGTTGTGGTTATTGTGCCTGTGTGTTTTGCACACTGTGAACATTTGCGTGATTATACATTAAGCAAACTGGTAGAAAAGACATGCGTCACTTGACCTGCGAATGTTATGTACTACACGAGGAAGTGCATATCACTAATGATCGTGGCTAAGGCTTACCGAGCACATGATTACGCAACATATCTTATGAATTGCTGTCACCGAACTTGTACCACGAGATGTTATCTCTTATGTGTGGACAGTGCATATTATGCACAGGGAGGGTGCCATATGTTAAACGTACAGGCTACAGAGATTGGTTATTCTACGTAGTATTATGATAATGATGTGGTTGTTCTACATATAAGTTTGACTAGAAAATGAGTGAAAATTCTAAAAAGCGCATGAATATTTGCTTCTGCAGTTCATAAAGAATATCATAATCATCCAAACTGAAGTTGCTTTTAGATAATTATTTAAAGCACTGATTTTTTTTTTACCCAAAGTAATATGGATAGCTATCTGTGAGTGCGTTGAAGTTTCCCAAATAACGTTTCGAGATTGAAATTCCATGGTCTTTTGAAAAAATAGCATCTATCTGGCATGTTAGATAGGAAGAGTATAGGCAAGAAATAACAGATTATTATCAAATATAGTACAGTATGTTCACGAGTCTCGTAATGATTTGTTCTCGAGTAATTTTATTTTTTTATATATAATGTTTACCTTTCATTGTGAATTTCTTGAATTTAGAAATATAAAATTCAGCAATTGATACTATATTTGTATAATAAAAATAGTAAATTAACAGTCAAGTACTTCACTACAGAAGTCTGTTAAGTCCCAGTCACAACAAGCTTACGACCGGCCGAAAATCAAGCGATCGGTCGGCGATACAAAACCTACGCAAGGAATTGAAATGGAAAAAGTTAATGTGGTTGATAAGATGAAAATCTATGTACTGGGGAGTATTCAGTATGTGTTGTAATATATCTATCTATATATCGATCTATCTATTTATCTATCTAATTAGCGACTACCAGCGACTTCCAAAGACTACCTGCAACTGGTCGGCGACCACCTGCAGGTCCCCGGTGGTCGGAAACAGGTCGTAAGCTTGGTGTGGTGACTGGGCCCTAATGGAAATGAATTAAATGGTCTGATAGGAAGCAGAATGAAATGATACAAGTACCTCACAGTATGAAAGTGGCTAAGAAGATAAGCCTACAACAGCCATATTTTTATTCCATATTATATAAATATTGAAATCAAAACCACTCGAAAATATAAGTAATTTCTCATTTTTATTCATAATTATAAAACAATTCTCGCTGTTGCCATTCTCTGAGTCTAGTAAATGTCAAATCCTCGGAAAAAAGGTAAACACTAGAGGTGTATGAGGAAATCTTTGAGATTTTCTTGATTTCAAAACTTTTTCTCCCAAGAATTGAATCTTTCCAATTTTAAGAATCACAATTGATGAATAGTTTTATTCATCTATTTATTTATTATTTATTTATTTTATCTATTTATTTTATTTATTTATTTATTTTATACATTTATTTTACTCATTTATTTTTAGCTGGAGATACATGATGGGGCTCGTGTTAATGTCGCCAATTATTACGACAGTTTAGGCCATAATTTCCAAAGTAATAATCCAAAAACTGCAACAAACCTAAATGGAACTATTTGGCCTAGATAGCCAAACGCTGTAGTATTACCAGTACCAAATAATACATAATAGGTTGGGATGAGCCAGCAGCATCATGTGGACCTTGCTGTGGATAGCCTTTACCTCAATGTTCCGCGTTTGACACAACCAGTGTTATGAAGAATGACCGGTAATCCTTCATCCCTATGGTCTTCAGAGGGAAGGAGAAATTGAACACGCCCTTTAACGTGGGTGTGTCCTTTATCTCGTCCTCTACCCCCCTCCCCTTCACCCTCAAGGGGGAGAAGGCCACGACTATATGGTCACTAAGAACCCAGTTTCACTTGTTCTCACAGAGCTCTAGAAAGTAATTTCGTCTTGTCACATAAACGTTCGGGTTTACAGTCAAAACGTTTCAGCTATGATTTCTATCATTAATGCTACGTTATGTCTCAAAGTACAATTTATCTACGCTGTAAGATTAGATAATTATTTTGTTTATTGTTCATTACCAAACAGGAATTGATTTATGTCTTATAGCTTCCTGTTCAATTGTGGGATCCGCGAGCTTCTTGTTCCCGATCAACAATCTGAGATAAACAACTATGTATCTCATTCTTGTGATGTTTATATATCTTGACATTTTTTATAGTATATATATATATATATATATATATATATATTTATATATATATATATATATATCAGATAATTTTTATGACCATCGCGCAAGGATTCGAACCTGCGTTGTACATGACGACAAGAGGCCCGCCATGACTACCGCCTTAGACCGCTCGACCAACTGATACTTAAAATCGTACGAACTCAGAACACTTACTGGTTCTCGAGATTGAGAAGATTGAGTTCGTACGATTTTAAGTATCAGTTGGTCGAGCGGTCTAAGGCGGTAGTCATGGCGGGCCTTTTGTCGTCATGTACAACGCAGGTTCGAATCCTTGCGCGATGGTCATAAAAATTATCTGATTAATGTCGCTGTCCACTAGCGAATTCCTCGTATATATATATATATATGTATATATATATATATGTACATATATATATATATATATATATATATATATATATATCCCCGTCTCTCACCAAAAAAGAAGTGAATGAATAAAAATAAAAAATCTAGTTAAAAATAACATTTTTATTGATGAGACTCCAGACATAATAGTATGAATAACAACAGGAAACATCAAAACCCTATCACAACCAGTACGGCGTTCCGGGTTCGAATCCCGCCCAGGGCTGAAATAATTTCAGTATCGCTGCGCTGAGGGTTGTTACTCCAACTCTCGTGGGCGGGGAGTTGTGTGTGTGTGTGTGTGTGTGTGTGTGTGTGTGTGTGTGTGTGTGTGTGTGTGTGTGTGTGTGTGTGTGTGTGTGTGTGTGTGTGTGTGTGTGTGTGTGTAAGGTCACAGTATTACCCATAGATCGGTCATATACGAGCTCTGAGCTCTCATCCGGGAGGTTAATAACTGTCTATCACGAGTCCAACACGTGATCCAAAACCATGGTGAATCACGAGCACAGACACTCTTAGTAATAGAAAAAGCGCAACAACTGTAACGGACGAGCCTGACGAGCCGCATCGTCGTCTCAGTACGTGTTTCTGTTTGCTCGTTCATCGTGTGTGCGTGTGTACGTGCGTGCGTGCGTGCGTGTGATCCAGCGAAGCTCCTGGGAAGAAGACGAAACGTCGAGGTGCTGTATTGCTTGGCAACAGCAGAACCAGAGGCGGAGCAGCTGAGGGCGTTGTCTCCGCTGGTCATTGCCATTTCCCTTCGGCTCGTGAGTCTCAGGAAGCTTCTGCAAGAATCTGAAGGTCCTTCCTTTCAGCCCGAAGGCCTTTCGCTCGGCTGAATGAGATTGTTTTACTTTCATCAGAACAAGAGAGACAAACAGACAAACAAACGGATAGACAAAGATAAAAGGAGAGAGAGAGAAAAGGACAGAGACAGTAAGAGAAATTGAAAAAATGAGTGAAAATGAGTGTACGTGTTTATGTGTATGTGTACGTATATGTGTACGTGTAAGCGTATGTGCACGTGTGTGTGTATGCATGTGTGCGTATTCCTCTGCCTATGTGTTTATGTGTTTGTGTGTGTGTGTGTGTGTGTGTGTGTGTGTGTGTGTGTGTGTGTGTGTGTGTGTGTGTGTGTGTGTGTGTGTGTGTGTGTGTGTGTGTGTGTGTGTACGTGCGCGTCTGTGTGTGTGCGACCGTGAACGTGTGCACATGTTGTCATATATCCATTTAAGGCATAATAATGACGATGACCTTAACTCGTTTTACCGTCAAGATAGTGTCTTACTATAGGTCTCTTTTGGTTTAGGGGCTGGGGGTCATTGCACAGAGGTGGCGCCGTTCCTATCCTCCGCGTTGTGATCAGGATTCGAACCCGTGCGTTTGACCTCTAATGATTGTCGTTAGTGTACGTCAACGATATGGTATAGTGAGTTTCTTATCTAAGAAGTTTCAGCTCAATATTAATCCAATAGCCGCGTCTCAGCTTGATATATGTACAAAGATTCTCAGTTGACAAAAGATCCTTAAGGAACTGCAATGAAATTGTAGAATAACAGTCAAAATGATGATGATTGATATGGTTTAACGTCACAAACTCCCCTCTATCGGAAGGCTAGGACGGTGCCCCTCACAGAGGACTTTGTAGCGTGGAATTTAATTAACCATGCCCTTGGTTTAACTTCGCCGGTGGCAGGATTCGAACCGCCATCCCATCAACCTTCGACCGCAAATAACGACGCCCTGACCCGCTCAGCCAAAACACCAAAAAAAAGATTGCAACCCTCAGAAGCTTAAGTAATTATTCCAAGTCTTGATCAGCATGAAACCTTGAAACAAGATATGAGGTCTTTCTTTTATAACACATAATGAGACATAATACGGCCGAATTACTCAAAGAAAAAAAGGAAATAAGATTAAGATAATCTCGATCATAAATTAGGGAGGTCAACCTTGGCCCAATTTCGGCTTCGGTGCCTCCTGAGCCCTCGGTTCTTCGGACGCTCACCCACGTCACTCGTAAACAAAGACACACATTCTTGAGCTCGCTAACGACGTTGAGCTGCCTAGCGACTGAACACGCTAATTGAGCTGCATTATACACACTTGAACTCGTCATTTTCTCGGCTCTGCAGGTCTGCATGTTTTTAAACGTGTGTAGATGTCTCTTCCCCTTCATCATAAAGAATAAAATAAATTGGAGTTTCCTGGGAGTTATAACAAGGGTATTTTTTTTTTTTTTTTTTTTTTTTGTGATAGGAAAACATACGGTATTTTTTTCTTTCGCGTGTAACTTAAAGTGTGTCCGTCAGTGATGGTCTTGGTGACCTAACTGATAAACAAGAGTCTTCGTTTGTTTGTTCCTGATGAGCTACACTACGACAGTTTTCTACTTGCTTGGCTCCCAAATATCAAGAATGCACTCCAGGAAGGGCACGGAAACTCCCTATCGCATATGAACATAAACTCATGCGTGTATTCAGTATCTTCAGTCAACCTTGTCGAGACGTAATGGTAATGATAGTGCCAATAATGATGATAGTGACAGTGACAATGACAGTGATAGTGGTGGTGTTAGTAATAGTGGCAGTAGTAATGACAGTGACAGTGACAGTGGTAGTGGTGATGGTGATGGTGATGGTGATGGTGACGGTGACGGTGACGGGGACGGTGACGGTGGCAGTGACGGTGGCAGTGACGGTGGCAGTGACAGTGACAGTGACGGTGACGGTGACGGTGACGGTGACTGTGACTGTGACTGTGACTGTGACTGTGACTGTGACTGTGACTGTGACTGTGACAGCGACAGTACCAGTGTCGGTTACAGTAACAGTGACAGTAACAGTGACAGTAATAGTAACAGTGACAGTGACAGCAGCAGCGGCGGCGGCAACTAAAAGGGAAAACAACGGCCTTCGCTGCCAAAGAGTGTTTACTCCACCAAAATACTCATCGCAGAAGTCTACCCTTTCACATCCAGATGGGTTTTCTTCCTCTAAATGAAACCACCTGACAACAACCAAAACAAAACGACTCTAACTGGGCTACTTGAGGCTTCATTTAATCTCTCATTTGAAAAAAAATCACTTAGCGTCAACCCAAAAGGAATTACCAAATATGTTTGTCTGGAATAAAACAGATGAAGCCTTTAAAGTTTTGTAGATTTATTCTGGCTTTCATTAGACGATTTTCTTTGGTGGAAAGAAGCTTACTACTTTGTGAATGATCAACGAACCCGCTTCAGACCCCACCCCGACACTCCCTTGAATATTTTCTCCCAAGTGACATCCTTTCATCTTTTTATTCTGATCAATAGCAGACAGTTTTATTCGCTTCTGTCTAGCGAATGAGTCATCTTCACATTAAAAGGAAAAAGATAAACCAGTTAACCATTTAGTTTCCTGGGGATTCCTCTCGGCTGGAGAAATTTGCCTTTCAGAAGACAGAGTTAAAGTAAATGAAGTATTTTGACCACGGTTATGTTGACCATCATGAAAGTCTTTGGTTTGATTAAAGAACAGAAGAGCATAAGAATGGAGACTACTGCAAGAGTACACACCTACACTAATCAGTTCCATCTCCCTTACCACCCGACCTCCCGATCCATAAAGTTATCTAATCATCTGTTGTAGGGAGAGTTGGGAGGAGGGGGAAAGGCGAGTTGAACAAGTCATCAACGTAGTGAAGGGAAAGGGAATGAATACCTTCAAGACCTCCACGGGACTCGACGAGCTCCAAGCAGTCTAACGTCACGTTTGACACCATTTCTTAAGGAGGTCGGCCTTGAAGAATCACATAAACAATTCGAGCGTGACCTTCGGTACGTGAGACCCTTATCGTGGGAGACACCTTCCTTGCCCAAGACCTCGTGACTTGTGTGGTGCCTGAGCAGCCTCGGGGTACCTAAACTATAGAACTAGAGCATTCGTTTATGGGTTTCTGTTTTCGTGTCATGTCTCTAGGGGTCCATTTGGTGAAATACTGGGAAGCTTGGTAATCATTTTGAAGGTTACATATTGTATTCATATATATATATATATATATATATATATATCTATATATATATATATATATATATACATATATATATATATATGTATGTATATATGTATGTATGTATGTATGTATGTATGTATGTATGTGTGTATGTATGTATGTATGTATGTATGTATGTATGTATGTATGTATGTATGTATGTATGTATGTATGTATGTATGTATGTATGTTTGTTTGTATGTATGTTTGTTTGTATGTATGTTTGTTTGTATGTATGTATGTATGTATGTAATGTATGTATGTAATGTATGTACGTATGCATGTATGTATAAATGTACGAGTATGTGGACCATGAACCATGAACGCCGTGGCCACAAAAGAGAACTCTGTTGAAATAAGATAACTCAAAGTCAACATGCATTAGTTCGTTACACACTCGGCCAGAGAAATTTGACTCTTAAGGCGAGAGTGGGTCGGAGATTTAACTAAAGTGATGACAGAGCAAAATCGTGGACATTGGATGGAGGCCAATCAATGGAGACATTAAAAACATAAGCAAAGATGATGTCTCGAGTGCACAGCCGGATGTAGTAATGGACTAAGATCACTTTTCTGTGTTCAGGGATTCTAGAATCTTATTACAGTTATCCGGAAACCTAAGTTGATTCATTCTAGGTTCATTCTAAGGGTCAAGTTAGTTAATCAAAATCTAAATATTATCTCGCGTGTGTGTGTGTGTGTGTGTGTGTGTGTGTGTGTGTGTGTGTGTGTGTGTGTGTGTATGTGTGTGTGTGTGTGTGTGTGTGTATGTGTGACTCACCATGGCCTTTGATCACGTGTTGGACTCGTGATCGACAGCTATTTCCCTCCCGGAAGAGAGCTCAGAGCTCATATATAACCGATCTATGGGTAATGATGTGACCTTACACGCACACACACACACACACACACACACACACACACACACACACACACACACATAACTCCCCGCCGACGAGAGTTGGAGTAACGACTCGCAGCGCAGCTATACTAAAGTTATTTCAGCCATGGGCGGGATTCGACCCTGGATCGCCGTAGTGGCGGCCGGGAATTCTGTGTGTGTGTGTGTGTGTGTGTGTGTGTGTGTGTGTGTGTGTGTGTGTGTGTGTGTGTGTGTGTGTGTGTGTGTGTGTGTGTGTGTGTGTGTGTGTGTGTGCGTGACTCAATGCACGGACGTGCACACGTACGAATTTGTGCGTGTTTATGTTTGCGTGTCTAAAGTGGGTACGTACGTCCTTGCAAGCACAGATGCGTATATATTGACTCAATAAACAAAAGACCATTTTATCTACAAAGATTAAACACACACTCGACAACAAGAAAAAAAAACGGTTCAATAAATGCAAGTAGGTAAGATTGATAATATATTTCTAGTCAGACACTCCCGACATACGTCTTGTCTTACGTTCCCTTTCGATTCATCACTCTGAGATTACTTCACTCTCATTCTTTGTGTCATAAAGCAGAACTCCTTCTTGGACACACCCTAGCCCTTCCAAGCCATCATCCTCCATCCAGAAGTGTCCATATTTGGTGCGTGGAGACTTTAATGACCGAGGAAAAGAAAGTAGCACCCAGATACGGTGCACGGTCAATCTTGAATTTCTCAACATGACCCATTGCCAGCAAGGCCAATTACTAATCAATTCCACCGGATATAAATAAGTTTATATATATATATATATATATATATATATATATATATTATATATATATAAATACCTATATATATATATATACATATATATATATTTGAGTTGTTTAAGTCTAGGACAGCACACAATTGGATGGAAAAGCCTAACCATGAATCAAAACAAAAGCCAGAAAGCTTGAAATAGTTCTAGAGAAAATAAGATGCTATTCGAATATGGTGGTAGCGGTGTGTGTGTGTGTGTGTGTGTGTGTGTGTGTGTGTGTGTGTGTGTGTGTGTGTGTGTGTGTGTGTGTGTGTGTGTGTGTGTGTGTGTGTGTGTGTGTGTGTGTGTGTGTGTGTGTGTGTGTGTGTGTGTGTGTGTGTGTGTGTGTGTGTGTGTGTGTGTGTGTGTGTGTGTGTGTGTGTGTGTGTGTGTGTGTGTGTGTGTGTGTGTGTGTGTGTGTGTGTGTGTGAGTGTCTGAGTGTGCGTTCGTTTATTTACTTTATTTGCAGTTAACTAATTGTAATATACAGAAAAATAGTTACATCTATTCGTACTCTTCAGGTTCCCTATGTCATACTTCCTTTTTATTTTTGTTCTCTCCTTCCAATTATTCTTTTTTTTTTTTTTTTTTTTTTTTTTAAGAAAAAATATTCTAGAAATCGTTTGACTGCCCAGTTGTTTTTAGTCAGACAAAGTTAAAGCGTGAGGAAATATCTCTTATCTTCACCTCGGAAGTAATGTTTACTTTCTCAAGAAGCTCAGATCTTATGACATTCTGTATAGACTCAGCAATAAAGACTATAATGAGATCGAATTTAATAAGTTGTCATATTTCAAGAATTTCTTCAGAATATGTATTTCGTTTTCTGGTTTAAATACTTTAAATAAATTATTTCTTTGATTTCTTCCAGCACTTTATGAGTTGAAAATTAGCGCAGCCCATCATAACTAGCTCAAACAATCAAAAGTTATTTTTTTATGTAATCTACGAGTGTGAGCAGGACAGATTAACTATAACAAGCTTAGATTTTTCTATTTCTAGTGACGACATCTAACATAAGGAAGAAAACGTAACTTCGGCTTAATTGTAAGGAGGAAAAATAACTCCAGAATGAAGAAATCCCATATGCAATCCTTTCCTCAAGGTCTAGTCATGTCGACATGACGTCATCAAAGCTATCACATCCCCAAGGACGGGATAGTTTTAGGCCTGGAAGACATGATGAGTGATGGATAGAGAACGGGAGGGTTAACCGTGCCTATCTCCTCTAAGGTTCGTTTCACACGCATCGACTTTTCGCCGTGCGCCGTCCACGACACGACGTCGTGCTCTCAAATAACCATGGGTGTCTATGAACGCTTTCGTGGTGGCGACGTGGTGGTCGTGGTGGTCGTGGTGGCGACGTGTGAAAGCGTCCATTGACACCCACCGTCATTTGAGAGCACGACGTCGTGTCGTGGACAGCGAACAGTCGATACGTGTGGAAGTAGCCTAAGGCACTTAACCATGGTACGGCCACGGCTCTAAGAATACTTGTTGCGTTTGCATTTTACTCCATGACAACAACGGGAAGGTAGAATTAAAAAGGGGCCTTGTCAATGAATTTAGAAACTGCCTCTGACCCAGGGCAGTGGACAGGATGCAGGGATGACCCGAAGGGACGAGCCCCAGCATAGCGTGGTTGGGCGCAGCCCGTTGCACATAGAAAAAGAAAAGGACGAAACGATAACGTGAAGTGATAAGATGGTGACGCGATGAAGATTGTGAATCGACCTTCACAAGAAAACTTTTTCCTTTGATTCAGAGGAAAGGCAAGTTGGCAGACAAAAGTCGACAACATTTCGTCTAATGTGAAGGAGACTTAACCTTTCTACTTCGATAACATCTCTCAGAAAATCTTCCATAGCTAGCTCTAAGCAATTTCGTTCAACTGAGAAAATAGGTTAAGACCATCTTAATAAAATTCTTTGTTGAAATGACGCCTTTTAGCAGTGACACACTTGCTAATACCAAAGAGTCTTGTTCATCTGTGAGCAGAACCTCATGATCACGACTTCGCCATCGAGAGCCAAAAACCAAAGACAATAATCATTAGTTCTGCTCACGTCCGAAGTGGAGCTGATCTTTCTAATTAAGACATCTGATAAATTGGACTGATATAATTAAGGTAATTAAGCCCGTTAGAAATAGTCATTTGTTCGTTGTCTTACTGATAGCATCAAAATATAATTATTACATGAGGGATATGAGAGGAAAGCATTACTTTTTTTTTTAAAGAGTATTATGATTGTATATCAAACATAGATTTTTATTTTTTCTGGATAAGATGCGACTAATAGATGTAAAAAATATATATAAACGCTTACTGGATTTCGTGTACATTTTAGAAAAGAAGATAATTGATCATTTCAAGATTATCTATTACTACTTTGGAAATGAAGAGTTCACATTATTTCATTCCTTTTGTTATTTGTTCGTACCAAAACACCTTTGTTACCAAAGTGATGCAAGGGGGGGGTGAACGAAATAGATTGGCAACAGACAGAACAAAATGAAAACGAATGGGTTGAACCCCAGTGCCATCAAAGAGAGTCACATTCGGTTTGATAAAAAAAAAAAAAAAAAAAAAAAAACGCTTTCATGCCAAACCACTGCAATAACAACAGAAACTATGGTGAACTCGATCACGCTAAATGTGGTAACAATTACGATAACAATTATGAAGATGGTGACAAGAATGTCGACAACGCAAACGACGACGTCGACGAAGGCTGACGATGACCATGGTGACGACGGCGAGGACAACCGAACTGACGACGACGACGACAACGGCTACGGCGACGAAGACGACGACGATGATGATGACGACGATGACCTAACTGACGAGGGCGACAACAAAGACGATGACCTAACTGACGAGGGCGATAACAAAGACGATGACCAAACTGATGGCGCCAATGACGACGACGACGACGATGGAAACGCTGGTATCACCAGTGGTTTCATCAGTGACAACGACAATGATTTTGGCATCTCTGCGGTTTGTCACTCCCCTCCCAGTCATCTCGGTCGTGTGCGCCAGACATCATTATCGCCAGCGCCCCCTACTATCAAAACCGCAAACGAAATGGCTTCATACTTCGGCAGGCATCCCCCTCTCTTCTCTTCCCTCTCCTTCTCCTTCCTCTTTTCCTTTTCCATTTTTTCCTCGTCTTCTTTGTCCTCTTTTTCCTTTTTCCTCTTGTTTTTCTTCTCTTTCTCCTCCTTTACCTTCCCATTCTCCTTTTCCAATTTTTCTTTCTCCTCTTCTTCCTTGTCTTTTTTTTTTTTTTTTTTTTACCTTTTCCTACTTTTTCCTCCTGCTTCTCCTACTAAGATTCAAAATATGTCATTGAAAAATTAGCTACAATAAAGAGAGTTTTTGATGGAAAGAAAATAATACTGCTGAAATTCGTGCCTATATATAAATATTATCTTATCAAAGAGCAGCATAATTCACGTACAAAAACCTCCAACTCTCAGAAATGTAGATCATTGTAAACATACTATTGAACTAGATTATAATAGATTTAATGGGTAACAAAAATATTTGAATCAGGAGATTTTATTTTATTTTTTACAATTCAAGATTCTTTGTCGCTTTTCAACGTCGTTTGATAAAAGAAAATCTTGCATCATTCCTTAGAACTGGAGTCGCATTACACACCCACTAACGTGATATGGTGATGCACATCGATACACTCTCCATGAAATTCGGAAAACCGAAGGACGCGATCTAGCTCCTCACAATGACCCGACACCTCATCCAGCAACTGTTGAGTGCCGGGGAAGCGAGCGGCCTTCAATTGAGTACCAAGCTATGTCGAAGTATCGAGAAATGAGGGCCGTGCCGGGGAAGCAAGCGGCCTTCAATTGAGTACCATGCCATGTCGAAGTATCGAGAAATGAGGACCTCTTCAGACCGAGAAGCGGAAATCCAACCAATCGAGCAGACCATCCACCTTTTCCCAAACAGGGTGGAACTGGTACTGACCTTGAGATCGAAGTGAGGAGGAGATCGATGGACACCAGTCGAGAACTCGAGACAATTTGTGGGCAAGATACTTTCTGGAGATGGAACGTGAACTGATAACCTTGTCGTGTCCCTCTCGAGAAGGCTCCTTCATTCTTATGTTCTTTCCTGCTTTGTTATTTTCGCATGACACCGCTTTTTTTTTTTTTTTTTTTTTTTTTTTTTTTTTTTTTTTTTTTTTTTTAATCATCACGTTGGGTGACTTTCGGTATCTTTTTTTTTTTTTTTTTTTGGTCATCACGTTAGGTGACTTTCGGTATCTTTTTTTCTACAGGCACTTGCACCTGAGCCGTGGCTTGATGGCTCACATACAAAGAAAAATACCCTGTGTCTTAGAGACCAAAGAGCCTGGGCGAAGTTATTAGTGGCGTGAGTTCCAAGGAATATCTTTTGAGCAAAAAAAAAAAAAAAGAAAAAAAAAATCTGACTTTCCACTCAGCTTGTTGATTTCCTCCTCCTCCTCTTCCTCCTTCTCCTCCTACTAACCCGTGACTAATTTTGAAGACATAAAAATTTATCTCGAGAGCAAAACAGAGGTTCTGATGACGTAACGAGGCATTTCTTATGAACAGATTTGTTGTTATGTACCAAAGCACTCCCCTGAAAAAAGTATGACAAAGGATTTTGTCTGTTATTCTTGTCATTAATATTCCCTCCGTGTTTTTGTTTATCATCATATTCTAGTAATTAGCTTCTTAGATATCCATTTATATATTCATTTCCTTCCAGTTTTCTTCTTTTTTTTTTAAGCCCTCTTGGTTATGAAGAGAAAGGTATTCTAACTTTATTTCTATTAGATTCTGTTATTAAGAAGTGAGGATTGGTAAAGAGGGAAGGTTTAAAGTAGGCTGGGAGATCGAGTAAGATAAAGAAAATGGAGTTGAACAGTAAAGAAAATGGGAAATGAATATGTGAAGAAAATATGGGGGGAGCGGGAAAGGAGGGGAATAATGGGGGAAAGAGGGAGATATGGAGTAAAATGGAGAGGAGAAGAAAACAGGAGAGAAAGAAAAAGGAAGAGAAGAAGAGAGGAAAGGAAGGAGGAAGGGAGGGACGAGGGAATGTAAGGGAGGCGGAGAGAGAAGGAAGGAGAGAAAGAGAGAGAAAAATAATTGAGTGAAAGAGGAAATAAAGGAGGAGGGAGGGAGCAGAGTAGAGAGGAAAGGAAATCGAGAAAGAGGGAGAGAAGAAAAAATGGAGGGATGGAGGAAAGGAAGGAGGGAGCGAGGGACGAAGAGAGGAAAGGAGACAGAAAGAAGAGGAAGGGGTGAAGGAGAGAATAAAAATAAATGAGTGAAAGAGGGAATAGGAAAGAGAGGGAAGGGGGGAGTGAAGAAGTGAATGAGTGAGGATGGAAGGCAAGTAGGTATTTGGTGTCTTTGGTAGGAAGTTAGGAAGGTTAGATTGGGAGGTAGTGAAGTATGCAGACATATCGGTGGGTGGATAGGTAGATAGGTTGATAGGTTACGAGTGAGTAAGGGTGGGAGGGAGGGAGGGAAGGAGGAGCTATGTGGCAACAACAACAACGACGTCCTGTGGTTGAAGCCGCCAGATCGGAAGACACTTCTGTCGTCAGAGGCTCCTTAACGATGACCGATCTTCCAAGACTCGATTGTCTTTTGTCTTGACTGAGATTCTCTTGTGTCTGAGTCAGCTCCAGGGTTGGTTGCGGTGTTGGGAGTCCGGAGAGCTAGCCACTAATCACTTTCTGGAGTGTGAAGGAAACAAACGGCCCCAAAACAGTCACCCTCGCTCACAAATTTATGTGGACACGCGTTAGAATAGTAGATGTGAAAGTAGCGTAGATAAG
>NC_134796.1:38743790-38748790 GCF_046742065.1 Oratosquilla oratoria
CGTGCTACATTTTAGATATTTTCTTATTGTAATTTTCGTTTCTTTTATGTAACAGCTGAGAAAAATGCTAATATTTGAAAGGAGTATCTATTGGTGTGTAGTTATGCAGCCACAGTGTTGTTTCCTGCCCCGATCAAAAGATTACTTTTCATTTTAATTAACAAAATTCGGCTGTTCTAGCCACTATGCATTTTGATGAAAACTCAACACGAAAAAATACTTTTCTGTTATTATCAAAAACGTGTTTCGTATTTTTTTAGTGTCGAGCAGTAGCTTTGAATCTAAAATATTTTTGCTCAAATCACCGAAATTCCTCTCAGTGGTTGGAAAAAGAATTGAGAGGAGACTTTTCCTCAAGCTGAAGATAACGTAACGTCCATTGCACAATAAATTTCATTGACAAAGACGATCACCTTCTTTGGGAAATTTACAAAGAAGCCATCACGATTAAGGAACATCGCTGATGCCCTGATGACGTAATCAGAAGCCTGCTGATCTCGCATTTGCTTACTCGTAGGTTCGAATCCCGCACTTCTTTCCGATTTCCAGGAGTGACTGTTACCTTTTCCGACAGTCCAAGTACGCAATAGAGCTAAGGTGACTGCTTCGGCCGCAGGTACACGCCTTTTGTCATAAACTCTTCACCTCCTACTTCTGAGGGACATCTCAGTGGTCTTGGGCGACTTCGACGAACGAGGTATGCGAGTTCGGAAGCTCTTCATTTTTCTTCCATGAGATTTTTTCCCACGAAGTCGCCTCGGAAGCGAAGAAGACCTTGGGAAGGTATTCAGCGACCCCACCTACAACCGGAAGTTCTTCGAGAAGAGCTGGTCGAACAAGGTCTTCAAAAAACAAATCTAAGTGAAAACATTAACCTCAAATTTACGGACTGCATCAAAGGCGGTTTGGTCTAGTAGATTCCATTTACAAACCTTTTGCTATGTAGTACTTCACAGCCATCAGATGCATTCAGTGCTGAAGCAGTCGTTGAAAATTTTCTCTTGGAAATAAAAGAAGTCAGGATGAATGTATGACGAAATGTAGAGTTGTTTCCTCGTGGTAGAATGAGCTCATGTGGCCCTGTATTAGGTGAGTACATTAGGCTTTATTTCAGAAAGATATTAAAAACACACACACACACACACATATATATATATATATATATATATATATATATATATATATATATGTGTGTGTGTGTGTGTGTGTGTGTGTGTGTGTGTGTGTGTGTGTGTATACGTGTGAATGTGCGTACTGTGTATGAAAAAGAGAAGGGAGGAGAGAGGAAAAGAGGGGCAGGGAAATGGGGAAAGAAGAGAGTAATAGGAAGAGAAAAGAATAGAGAAGGAAAAAAAGAGAGGAAATTGGGATGACTGGGATGGATTGGGAGAGGGAGTGAGAGGTGATTTGTCAGAAATATCCAGCATTTTTATCCTATCTTATCGCACCGAAGAGATAGAATCACAAAGGTGGTAGCGTATTGTCTTAAGGCGATGTAAAGGAACAGAGAGATGACAGAAGTTAATAGTGAACAGCATTCAATCTTAAATGAAACCAACCATAATAGAAAACTAAGTCTCTACTTAAGTGCACAAAGCTTAAGAGCACAAAGCTCAAGTCCGCAAGACTTAAGTAACGAATACCCTATACCAGCGTTTCCCAACCTTTTCCGACCATAGCACCCACCCCTGTTGTCATATCTAAGCACTTAGTCCAGCACCCATATCTTGTTATTAGAAGGATAAAAGAAAGTGAAGTTTACTGCTTGATGACTTGTTTTCTTGATTCCTTAGAACTGAAACAAATTGACAATATTATTTGTAGAAGAAATAACAAAACCCTAGAAAAATAGAATAGCATGGAAAAAGCTAAATATGCACAACTAGGTAATCAATAATACAAATATCAATGTGATTTTTTTGTGTGGATCACTTCCCAGCACCGTCTATAATTGATTTCAGCACCTCAGGTTTGCAAACGCTGTACAGAGCATAGAAGACTGAGGCAAGTAAATGACCTCAAGCAATCAAGCGAAATGTGTGTCTAGTTCTTTTGTCACGATTGAAAACGTGTGTACTACTCATTGATGAAGTCTGGACTGAGGATGATAAAGTGCGCACAAATACTTTCACATCGTAGATCATAGAAAATGGGTGTGGATGAGAGAGACTATATTTTACCTCAACAAAAATTGTCTTAGATTGTTTTGTTTTTTTTCATCTATTTTATCTCTCCATATTTTTTAATCTATTTATTTACTTACTTAATTTATTTACTTATTAATTTATCTAAATTTATCTTATCTTATTTATTTATTTAATCTATTTATTTATCTATTTATCTTTTATTCACCAATCTATATTTTTATTCGTTTATCTACTTAATTTTTTATTTATGTATCTATCTACATATCTATTTATTCGCTTATTTCTTTGTTTATCTATTTATTTGATTACTTGTCGAATTAGTCATCTACTTATTCCCTATTTATTTTTTACTACTAATTTATCTATTTATCCATTTATTTGTTTATCTATTTACTTATCCATCTAAATATTTCATTATTTCTTTACTTATTTATCTACTTATCTATATATCTTTATTTACTTATCTACTAATTAATTTATTTGTTTATATATATTTTTTCGTTATTCATTTATTGTTGTTGTTTTTTATCTTATGACGCCACTTTTCTCTCCTTCTGGTGTAAAAAAATAAAAATAAAAAAATAAAAAAAAATAAAAAATAAAGAACAGCATTCCATTCCCAGGCAGTGGGAAGTGAAAAACCCTGTCAGATGCAGCAACCCACTGGGTCTTTTTAGGCCGATGTTGGGTCGCCTCCTCGCCTGGCCAGAGCTATCGTGAACCAACGCAATATAGTCGCAGTTGATTCCGGGAATCGAACTCACGACTACCTGCTCATGAGTTCGACACAGTATCCACTGGGCTATCGCAGTTACAATAAACCTTCCAAAATTAATCAACTAAAATCACCTTTGCTGCAGAAAAAAAAATGAAAAGATAAATCTAAGAATTTGGTATGATTAAAAAAAATTCTCAAAGATTTTATTGTTTAACAGCGCTACTCTGTAGAGTGAGATTCTTAAAACCAGGTTACCTGTGGGGGGATCAGAGTAAAACACATGTGATCGAAGTTTTAGGGAAAGAGTTTTGGGTCTCGGATTTTCAAGTCTGGAGGTCTTCAAACGTTTCCAAGAAAACCCGGAGGATCCGGAGGGCCTTTCACAAACTGGAAATTGGTCGTGGTTGGTGAATTTCAGACGATTTGAGGCAGCATTAGAGTGTCGTCCTGAAACTTAGGAAACAATGTTACGTAAATAAAGGAGCTATGGAAATTATCTAGAGAAGCAATGACTGAGAGCCTTCTTTATTTTCCTTTGGCTACATTATTCATTTATTTATTTATCTTTTCTTTTTGGGAGGGGGGAGGCCACGCTAAGAATTTTTTTCTTCTTCTTCTTCTTCCCTTTTTTTTTTTTTTTTTTTTTTTTTTTTAAAGGAAAGAAGTGGGGCAGGGCTGGGGTAGGGTGGGGCCCCATCTCAAATAAAGGATGGCTATTGGCTCTTTGAAATGCACTTTTTCATAAGTCATACTATATCATTCTATTTATGTTTTCGTTGGAGTTTCTTCCATGAGAAAAAATAATATAAGTGTTATAATGAATCCAATTTTTTATTTCTGAAGCCCTCAGCTGAATAGAATTGCCTGGCGGCAGCCAAAATAGAACTAATGAATCAACTCTGCGAAATGATTAATTAGAAGAGAAAAACATCATATCATTTAAGACTCCTTCCAAACATAAGCTAATGACATGAGTTTTTTTCATTATTCAGAGTAATGCGTATATATGTATATATATATATATATATATATATATATATATATATATATATATATATATATATATATGTAATACTTTTCCTTGTTACATTGACCCTGAATTTAATCGTTTGAAAATAGTCAGATCATGTTTTTTAATTGGCCAAATTTGTTTCTTTGTCTCGTGAAGAATTAGTCAAGAGAGCCTAATAGAGATATCTTTTAATTACACTCATTACTAACAGAACAAGAAATAATAGCGTCGTGAATGAATTAAATAAGTTCTTAGTTGGAGCAATTGAATGTAATTCAATTCAAAAGTTTGCAAGTCTGTAAATATTATTTTTTATTTATTCATTTATTTATTCATTTGTCTATATTTATTTGTTTATTTATTTATTTGTTTATTTATTTATTTATTTATTTATTTATTTGTTTATCTATTTATTTATTTATCTATTTATTTATTTATTAGTTTATCTATTTATCTATTTTTTTTTTCTGTTTATTTATTCGTTTATTTATTTATTGTTTATTCATTTACTTATTTACCCATTTATTCATTTGGTTAATTATTCATTCATTGTCATACTAATTAGATAATTCAATAATTTATTTATTTTTCTATTTATTCATTTATTCATTCATTCATTTGTTTGTTTTAACAATTATTTAATCATTCATATATTCGTTTCTTTCTTTATCTATCTATATAGTCATTTATCTATTATTTGTTTATCAATCTGCTTATCTTCATCATTTTCAGTTCTATTTTTTTTATCTTCTATTTTGTTATTTATTTACTTATTCATTTCTTTATCTATTTGCTTGTTTATCTATTTGCCTGTCTATTTGTTTATTTATCTTCATCTTGTTCACTTTTATTTTTTTGCTTTTTCTTTTCATTTATTTATTTATTTACTTTTGTTTTATCGTTATGAACCGAAAGCCCTCCCATCACAATACTTTATCATCGTAATCCTTTAGTGGCAAAGAATTTTCTAAGATGAATGAAATCGTCAAGCGTCAGTTTGTGTGTGTGTGTGTGTGTGTGTGTGTGTGTGTGTGTGTGTGTGTGTGTGTGTGTGTGTGTGTGTGTGTGTGTGTGTGTGTGCGTGCGTGTGTGTATGCATGGATAATCCTTACTACATCTAATA